>NC_060210.1:65702500-66302500 GCF_021130785.1 Homalodisca vitripennis | reverse complement strand
AACTACTCGCCATATGTCACCAAAAAATCTTGAGAAACTAATAGGGTAGATAAGTTTAAAGAACTTGTTAGCTGACCAATTCTCCTCTTTCCTTGCCTCTTATGACTGTAGTCACTAGGAGACCTCATCATTTAGATTTGGATTTATTTTTCCAATGGCCGTATCATCTTTTCACCACCTTTCTTGTATTTCAAATATTGAAAGAAAATGAACAAAACAATTGTATATGTTCTTCCAGAGAGGTCATGGGGACCTTTCACTCCCTCTCCTTCTGCGTCCGGTGGATTGGCTTGTTGGTAGCAGGCTTGTCTCCCGTTGTGGGAGGGGGGGAGGGAAGTAAGGGGAACAGGACTAGGATAATGGCCAGCTACGATGGAAGAAATATTCTAATGAGTTACATAAGAATAAAATATCCTTAACTTCTCCTTTCTTACTTGGCCTATTTTTGGAGAGAAATCTGAGTCTGATGATGGGGCTGAATGAAGGTTGACATTCTCAGTCAAACACGGTTTCCAGAATCCTGATTCCTTTGACCTAGATTATCTTCTATAATTTAAATACACTTTTTAAAGAAGCTCAACCTTAACTTGGGAAGAGTTAGAGGTATGTAGCAGGTATGTGACATATTGGTGATAGATAGATCTTAGTTGCTTTCCACTTATGGGTTGAATTTGTCTGTGGTTGAGGACTGGAGCTGTTCAGCGAGAATGGGCGCGGTTTGTGCACCGCCTTTCTGCATGATAGTGTTTTTTGAAAATTTAGTAAGCTCTGTGTCCTAGTTTAAGATATTTGGCTCATTTTAACTATAACGGATTCACTTCCAGATAACTTTCCTCTCACCCATTCTACCACTCTTAATGGCTAAGCCGTCGAACTCCTCGGAGAAGGAGGGGAGGATGCGGCGAGTGCCGCTATGGATTTGAATTTGGCGCGCGTAATCCTTCTTGCAGCGATCGGGTAGAGCGGACGGGTAAAGTACGTGGCCTGGGACTTGATATAATTGTTAGGGAACCTTTCGGAACTATATCCAAATTATTAGTTATCTTAATCATCAAAGCTGGTTAGGTTTTGGATAGAGGGAATCTAGTGGCGGATCCACGGTTATTATTCCTCTGGAAGGTGCCCTCTTCCGGTCGCGACGACTCGAGGTCCCAAACATTCAAGCCATGCCATTTCAGGCTGCAAATTTTCAAATTTTGTGTGATTTTATATATATATATATATATATATATATCCCGGCGGAGCAAGTACTTTTTGCGATTCAATGTTTATTGAAATTATTGAAATTATATATATTATATATATATATATATATCTTTTAAGGAAATGAGCGTTTTAATAGAAGTCCTTAAAGTTAAACCCTTCTTATATATTACGAACTGTTTTGACTTTATGTGTCAACACCTAAGTTCTTCAATTAACTTAAAATAAAGAGTAATAGAAAAAAGGGAATATTAATGGAATACTCAATGAAATCATTTAAGTAAATCCATTATCATATTTATAACACGTGAAATATGTTACAAACTTGTTCGAAAGATTGACTTTTATATTAATCACCTCACCTCAACACTCTAGAGAGAGTGTGTGTGTTATTTAATTATCTACTTCAAGGTGACCAAAGATGTTAATGCTGTTATACAGAGAAACTCAGTTGGTAGTTTTAATTTCAGATTAGTTGTAAATGTCTTTAACTAAAGGCGGGATTTTCCCAAATTTTCTACAAATGTTTACCAAATTAAGAAAATGTTATTGTTAAGATGACACAAGTATGTTACGACTCAAGTATAAACTTTATTCAGAAACCTTTTATTTTAATGTACAGTTATAATATTTTTTTTAATTTCTCGAACATTCTCTTTCTTTTTTCCCATACAAGATAGTGATTTTTCCTTCCACTTCACTGTGGCTGTACTCTGTACACGAGGTTCACTGATATAGACAATGACTTCTGCCATTATTTTTAACATAGAGTAATTCACAGGTCTGCAAGAACCAATTTCTTTAGCTTCATGGGATATTTTTTCTGAATTATATGTTTTAATTATATTATTTTCTACTTATTTGTATACATTTTAACAAAATATCTTATGTTTACAATGAACTATATATAATTATTTTCTAATAAACTAATGAAAACAATTTTTCCTATATTTATGCATAATCTATGTATTTTTACCACCTTATCTTATTCTCGCTGGTGCTACTCTGAACTCGTTTTCAATCCCATTTTTTCCTATTTCTCGACGGAGTATCCATACAGTAATAAACTATTCGCATTCTATATTAGAATTCCATTTTCCTCGGTGATGTGTCTCATAGCCATGGACAAGCTAGCTGTTGAAATACTTCAATCTGGTCTTTACAGTAGACTCTTAATTTTCAGAAACATTGTAAGTATAGGTGTTATAACTCATTTTTATTCTTCAGTGTCATATTCTAACAGTATCCATCATCATCATAAAAATGGTTTTTTTATTAATGTTATCATTGCCCAGGATTTGTACACTGTATTTACAATAAAGGATCCAGGCTTGTTTTTCCTTTTTTATAATAATTTCCAAATACAGCAGATCAGTTAGAAGGTTTCTTGTGTGCAAATCAGTGAAAACTCCCTCTTTTAATTTTATATCAGACAGTCAATATGACAGATATATGAAAGCAAACCCAACTCCTTTGTAAAGGCCAATTTTTACGAAAGGGTGGTAACAAAAGTACTCAGGTCAAATTGATGAGAGTTTTCTCGCTTGGAGTAATTTATCTCTACTGTGCGATAAACAAAGCAAGCAAGGATATGTTGTCTGTCTATATATATACAATTAGTCTTAATCTTAGATGTTTAACTGCTATTTTTAACTATCACTTCTCACAATATATCGAAAACATCAAAGCATTTAAACATAACTTCATTTTATTAAGTAAAAATGTGGCAACATTTTACATACCAAGCTATTGTAGTTTTATCCGTATAAATGTAACGTTAGCGAGGGTTCAGGTATTCCTGACTGATATCGATGTATTGCAGTGTCCTAGACGATGGTAATATCCTGTATCATCCTGTCTTACACCGCTCGTCGTACATGTCCTGCCTCATGGGACTCTAGCTGATTTATTCAGAGATTGCATTGATTATCTAGCACAATATACACTAAAAACGTCTTTAAAACAGACTAAATATTTACTTGTTTTAAATATAAATAGCACAAACTCAGCAGATTTGTAATATCGTCTACCATATGTAATTGAAGGAAATAACAGGCATATCTGGGTAAATGTACATTTGCAGGACATACGGTCACGTTAAACTATGTATTTAACACGTTCAGATGACTCAAACTCCTAGGGTCAGGATAGTTCTATCAACTATAGGTTATTTTATGGTTACTGATTGACACATACACATTAGTTTCCATACTACATAGTACAACCATTATTAGAAGTATGTACTACTTGGGTATAGGGTAGGTCTACTTTTAAATATCTTTCGTGACTACGTTCTTAATGATAATGCCACTTTACATAATCAAATACAGTAAAATTGGTTTAGATCATTATTGGTGGTATCTCAGAGGCCAATAAATATCAAATAATTACCCTGTAATAGAATAATCTTTGTATAATTTTTATTAAACTATCTAACCAATTATTTTGTATTTGTGTATACTTATAGAAATCTTTTTCACCGTTCATAGTAAAAATCATTTCCCAAAATCAACAGAGCGAGTTGCGTTAGCGAGCTTTGTTTGCGTCATATTGAGAATTTCCTGGTCGAGACAGTTATGAAAAGTAAACAACGTTGCTATTGAAATACAAATATGTCCAAACCTCGCTTTTAGATTTTTAAATTTTTATTTTTAATATTAAACTGAAAAAAACAATAAGGGATTGTCAATCAAAATAAATGTAATTTAATAGCTAACTTAAAAATATATAAACATATTTTTCATTCTACAGACTAGTAATTAATTTCAACAGTTTCTTGGAATACATACCTATGTTTGTAAATTTGAAAGTCTAATATTACGCATTAGGTAAAAATTTAATTTTTGTACTCCAGCGTAACGCAAGAGAAAATTATTAGTACCTGATAATAAAAATTACAATATCATTATGATCTAATGTGTGCAAATGTTATTACTAATTGATTTTAAACAATCTCCTTTGACCATTTTATGCATATTTTTTTAATTTGAAATAATTTGTTGACTACTACTTTTGGTGTGCCATATATGTATTTTTTGGGCCTTCGTTTCGCGTCACGGGCCGTCACGTCACGCTTGTTTGCTCTGTGACCGCTAGGGGCGGGACAGTCGCGACCATTTTGATGTCAAGGCGTTTTCCTTTCATTTAAGTGGCTATCCAGGCGTGCTAGTGAGAGGTTACTGTCGCTACTTGGTGAAGTAACTATTTCTTTTTGCGGGCAATGGATCTATGTTTAGCACGGGGGAGGGGTAATGAAAAAGCAGCAGCGGTATTGACCGACATAAATGACTACTTCTTATAACGGGCTGTGAATAAAATCAAACGCAAACTAAAATATATAATAAAATACGGGTTTGAATAAATTTAGCAATCATGAGGCTTTTTAAAATCACTAAATATTTTGATCATAACTCTGTTAAGACTCATTAAATATTTTAAGATAATAAATATTCCGAATATTATAAAAAACAATATCAAAATGCCACTCATTAAACAGTAGTTTTCTTATATATACTTTGTACAAATAACAATAAAACGCGAATACATTTACATTTTAAGATAGCGCTTCGTCATCAGATGAAATCGGCTATACCGGAATGACTAATTATGTGTTCGATTGTAATTACTGAATAGTTTTCGCTTTTATACATCAGAGAATAAAATAAGCATAAAACAGTAGTTATTATATTTTAAAACCACAATTTTTAGAACCTCTATCATTTGCATTACATTGGCATATTATGTGATATGATTCAAAAGAAATAACATTGATTCAAGCCTATTAAAATATTAAAAGGATTCAGCAGCCAATTCGTTGATAAAATTAGTTACTAAACTACTTGTGTATACACAGTATAAACGTCTTGAGACACGTCCATTTGTAAGTCAAACACGATCCAACAAAGTTACAAGGATTATGTAATTAAAATCTGAATGGATGAGGGTTTCATTGTTGTAAACCCTGATTACGAGACTTGGTACACACTCTACTTACCATTCAGAGTGGGTTTGTGTAATTAATTGCGGTAACTGTGTTTGCTTAATATTTTTCAACCTAATTACTTCCCGGATCAGAAAATTAAATACGATTCAAATGCACTCTGTTCAGTAAGAGCATTTTAATTCCACGTAATAAGAGTTTTGTGTGAATAGTCACGAAATTACCACACTATATCAAATACACTGTGCTTCAGACGTCACGTAAAAAGGACCACTGTTATTTCATTAGAATTTGCTTAAACCTATACTAAATATAACACGATAATTATAAACGTAAAATTGAAACGGAATCATAAATTCATCCTTAACGGCACACCGACTACAAGGGAGACGTCATTGATTTCAATTCTGCATGTGTTGAGTTTTCAGCTCAATCCGTTTTCGACATATCATGTATATATACAGCTATACCTAAAACAAATGTTTCCTTCTCCCTGAGTTTTCTATAGATCACCCAATTGAAATTTTTTCATGCCTTTATAAATTTTATGAATTTATATTTATTATTAATATTTTCATTTATAGGTAATTTTATTAATTACAAATATATCAAGCAATTGTCCTATTTTATCAGTAACGTAATGACCTTTATTACTATTTTTTGATGATCTTATAGCAGTCATTTTATATGTTTCTAAATAATGACTTAACATTACTTTATAAGTTAACGATCAGATAATTATGAGTTCCTTAACAACCACAGTAAACAGCGTGTGGATGCAGAGTTTATACAATTATAATAGTGCGGTGTTTGGTAAGGTTATTCAATTACTAAAAGATGGTATTAAATTTTATTAACTAGTATCGGTTTTTATTCCTAAATCACTTTACAATATTCAAACAAAACACTTAGCTTGATTTTTGTACCATTAGTTTTAATGATAGGTTTAGAAGATTACTAATAAAACTTATATTTTATTTTGAATACAAATACATTAAAAGATTAATTGGTTAAAGTAATTTTATATAAAATGATATACCAATATTAATCTCCAAGGAGAGTTAGAAACTAAATCTATAAAACGTTAGAGCAGTTTTCTCCTTCGACCTTTATGTAGGTCATTACACATATATTTAGTTGATTGTCTATTGAAGAATTATTTTTCTCTACTTACCTAGGTGCTAACTCCAAATAATATTATTTGCTTTCAAAAAAGTACAGAATTATTTCGTACAAACTAACAATAGATGCAGAGAAAAATATTATCTCAGTGTGTTATGTCTTACCAGCTTAGTGCAATGTTGTACATATTATTATATTTATTTTTCAATTTCTTATTGTAGTTTTTTTATTGTCATAACTATTACTACTATATAAATATTATTATTAATCGTATTACTACTATCAACTAAACATATATATCTTGCTATTTTTGTAATTGCGACTTGTATTTTAATAAGTACAATTAAATTTAACATACGCCAAATGTATGACACATACATTTGGCGTATGTTAAATTTAATTTTTACTACGATCTCATAAATAATTTATAATTAAACTTTCATTTAATGCTATAACAAGAACTTCAATACTTAAATACGTGCAGTTTGGAGTCGCATGCTATGCTAAATTATTGACTCTTGTTATTCGGTCAAGCCCAAATAGATTTAATGACTAGTTTTAATGTTCAGAAACACACATGTAACATCAGGTACCGTACTATACACGTTATAGTGTGCTGGGCAGTTGTGTTATAATTTGAGATAAATAAAGCTAAGAAATTTTATTAAACCATATTCCGGTGACCATGATACATAAGAGACGTACAGATTACCGTTTACTGATCGACAAAAACAAATAAAAATCCTTAGTTTGCCACGGTTCAATTGACATTGACCACAAAAGCCAGAGATATCTGGTAGTAATTTAGGAAACGGGAGGGTATTCAAATTATCTGGCTCAAGATAACCGGCTAACAGCTTTCGTCACAAGTGATGAGTCTCACTGTAAAATAGATAAATACACAAACCTAAGTAAAATTACTAAAAGAGCACGTATTTATATTTCAGAGCTATTTATAATTCTACACAAAACAAGTGGCCTAAGATTTTATTATAACAGTTAGCCTACATTAACAATACTACAACAGCAGTGTTCCAAAGTTAAAACATTCGCCATAATTCCCTAATTAAATTCTAAGGAAATAGCATTTTGTTATAAGACAACAATACATAACCTCTAATTTTAAATTAATTAAGCCAGAAGTAACTAACTACACGTTTAAGTATAAATAATTCAATTTCCTGTTATTGTTACAGCTTGTTGTTATTTTTCAATAAGGTTGATCCTTCAGGACGAGAGATAAATGGGTGTCAATCCATGCGGCCTTACAACTTGGCGTTACATTCTCGTATCACTCTCGCCTAGCCCCCGGCTGACGTGGATAAGCTTCTTGTCCCACCCGGCTCTCGGTGTGAATAATGTCACCGTAAACAACAACTGTCTGTAGATACTATACCGAAGAGGAGACTAGTCCTGCGTTCGGTAAAAAGTAATATGGATTAATCATTTGGCCCCTAGCTGAAGTTATTACAATAATTACTAAGCAACGAACATACATTTTATAATTTTACAAAATTACAATCTTTGTCATAGATGTACCAGATAATGCATTATACGCAATTTGGAACGGTAAAACAAAAATATACAAGGTGGTTACATGTTCTTATTAACAACCAACTACAGTAATACATTTGACCACAAGGTAGTAACCTTTTCAAACAATATACGAGAATTTGATTATTACAAATACTCACAAAATAAAGCATCTTTTCCTTAGATGACAAATCCATTTTATCTTGTAACTTGATAAGCTATTTACCGTATATAGTGTTTATAGCTTTATACAGTATATCTCTTTATAGTATTTAACCGTAACACTTATAAAAGTGTGTATGGTGTCATTTGTTTGTGTTACAAATCTTTACAAGTTTTAGTTTATTTAACGCGTTAAATCAATTTTAAAACGTTGATAATACTTGTTTAATTTTGTAAAATAAAAAGAAAAAAAGAAATTTTTACCGATTTTTTTAAAGTTTGTCTCCTAACTAAGACTATGTACCGTCTACAAACAATTCTAATTGTCTATTTCAATTATGTACTTAAAGGTTTACCAAAATATTGCATACAAACAGCATATTTCAGACTTAGAAACCTGGAAACATACTTAAACAACCTTAGTTTTAAATATTTAGATCCAGTTTTTAAAAGAAATTAAGTAAAATTTGATGCATTTTAATTAATTCTGTTTAATAAAACATTTTATTTCCAAACATCAAAATACTGATGAACTATTTCTAAATTAATTTTAAAATAGATTAGTATTGATATATTCAGCAGAGAAGGAGTTCAATTCAATGCCAGTCACACGTTTTGACACAGATCCTGTGAACATACTAAGTATGAATGATATAGCTCGATCAGTCAGCCAATATAAGTGTTAAAACTGTATCTTCCATAAACAAAGTAACACGGATGAAACACAAAATAACTCTCAACGCGTGTGGTGATGTTTGAAACATTTCCATACATGAGAGCAATGTTAAATCTGTAATGTTAAACAGGTGGATGAAGTGTTAGCAGGTGACGCTGATATGGATATAAAGAGGTGGGAAGGAGGGGCTGGTGTTAATGACAAATGTGGGCCATTCCCGTGAGTTCGGAGAACACTATGGAGTTTCAATGCACGAGACAATTAATTTACATCAAACTTGCCACTGTCCCACCACCCGATTGTTGTGACAATTCGAGTAAAAAATAAAAATTTGAACCATAACTGGAATGTTTGAACAATAGTTAGTAGAAAACAAGTAGTTAGACTACTACGTACAAGAAATATTGTTTATCAAAATGTTATGTACCATTCTGTTATCAGTACATGGTTATAAGTTTTATATGTATATACGCATTTGCCATTCTGGACACAATTTCATATTAAAAATATAATTAAAATGATAATAAAGCATACAAATAATAAATTTTGTGACAATTCAAGTATAAAACAAATATTTGAACCTTAACTGGAATGTTTTTACAATAGTTAGACAACTACGTACACGTAATATTGTTTTGTCCGAATTTTATGTACCATTCGATTATCGGCAAATGGTTATATGCTTTATTCTCGCATTTTGCTATTCTGGACATAATTTCGTATTAAAAAATAATTAAAATGATAACAAAGCATTTTAATAATGATAATTGTTGTTTTGTAATATAGAAAATGCATTACACATATTCTAATTGTTTTATAGTTATGAGATACTAATTGCTTGTAGGTATATATGTACCAATAAGGTAAATGTGGCAGACGACCAGAGCATGTGCGATATCATCAACTGTTGATAATTTGCGCGGCCGTTAATATTGTGGGTACTAAACCCAGATAACGAGTTTAACTGTAGCCCCAGCACCAGGGACATGTTGCTCGTATACTAACTGAAATCTGAAACATTTTTACTACCCAAAGCAGTTACAATTTAGCTCTATAGGGATTCCTAGACTTCTGGATGATATTGTGACTACTTTAACCGTCACTTAGGCGAATTGAGACCTAAAAGTTATGATGGGAGCCTAGTTTTAGCAAGTTTGAAATATTAAATAACATTAAACCCTGAAAGTAACTGTACAGTAGTATTAAGGAACATGATTCAGCATGTAAAACTAGAGTTTTCCAATAAAAGAAAGTTTTCTTGTATAAAGCTACGTTGTTCATTTTAATCACGTGGTTAAATAGTGGTTAACTACTATATTGATTAAAAGTAACGGCAAACTTTCAAGCCATGCTATTTCAGGCTGCAAATTTTCAAATTTTGTGTGATTTTATATATATATATATATATATATATATATATATATATATATATATATATATATATATATATTTAATCTATATATATCTATTTTTGACAGGTATTTGGTCTTCCGATCATATGTTAGTTTGCTTATTTAAACGCATATGTGACAGATACGGCCAAATACAAAATAATTGAATCGGAAAAAGTAAGCGCTCTGTGGTGTAGTGGTAGCACATTCACCCGGCAAGTGAGAGATCCGGGTTCGACTCCCGGCGGAGCAAGTACTTATTGTGATTCAATGTTTATTGAAATTAAATAAGGCTATTGCCATTTATACAATTTTATATATACAGAGTGTTTGAAAAGTATGGGTACGGCTTAATATTTTAAAAACCATATGAGATAACATCTATAAACTTTGCACAGTGTCATATGACTATGTAAATTATTTTTCCTTGCTATTACCATGGGGGGACGGCCCACAGAGGAAAACATGGAAATCTTAAATTGAAGCATGGGTCGAGTGATACCTCATTTGAAAAAGCTCACTTAGTAGAGTTGAATGCCACAAACCGCATCTCAAAAGGTTTATCCAATCAGAAATGGCGGGTTGTTTTAGGTACACATTGTGAAGTACATTATGTGCTGCCATTTCTGACTGGATCGTCGTATTCTGATGCGGTAGGCGGCGTTTCACTCTACTACCCAATGTGTTTTCACTGACTTTTAATAATTAGCAAATTATGTCATAAATTTATAACACAATAAATAAAACTAAAAAACATCGGTATTTATTGTGTTATAAATTTATAACACAAATAATATATAATATAATATAATATATTATATATAATATAATATATTATATTATATTATAATATATTAATATAATATATTATAATATATATTATATTAATATATAATATATTAGTTTAACTAATTAATCCTTTAATGGACTAGTATTGAAAATAAAATACAAGTAATACAGGTTTATTTAATCTATATATATATATATATATATATATATATATATATATATATATATATATATATATATGTATATAGATTAAATAAACCTGTATTACTTGTATTTTATTTTCAATACTAGTCCATTAAAGGATTAATTAGTTAAACTAATATATTTTATACAAAATAATATACCAAAGTTAATCTCCAAGGAGAGTAGAAACTAAATCTCCAAAACGTCAGAGCAGTTTTCTCTTTACCTTTATGTAGGTCATTACATATATATTTAGTTGATTGTCTATTAAAAACAATATTTTTGTCTACTTTTCTAGGTGCTAACTCCAAATAATATTATTTGCTTTCAATAAAGTACAGAATTATTTCGTACAAACCTTTTTTTCTAACAATAGATATACCGAAAAAGACTATCTCAGTGTGTTATGTCTTACCAGCTTAGTGCAATGTTGTACATATTATTATATTTACTTTTCAAATTATTATTGTAGTTATTTTATTTTCATGACTATTACTACTATATAAATATTATTAATCGTATTACTATTATCAATTAAACATATGTATCGTGCTATGGTTTGTGAGTGTGACTTGTATTTTAATAAGTACAATTTGTAATTATGTATGTCACATACATTTGGCGTATGTTAAATTAAATTTTTATTATGACCTCATAAATAAAATAATTATAATTAAACTTTCATTTAATGCTGTAACAAGACCTTCAATACTTAAAGGCGTACAGTTTTGAATCGCATGCTATGCTATGTGATTGACTCTTGTTATTCAGTCAAGCCCAAAATAGATTTATGACTAGTTTTAATGTTCAGAAACACATGTAACATCAGGTACCGTACTATACACGTTATAGTGTGCTGGGCAGTTGTGTTATAATTTGAGATAAATCAAGCTAAGAAAGTTCATTAAATCATATTCCGGTGACCATGATACATAAGAGACGTACAGATTACCGTTTACTGATCGACAAAAACAAATAAAAATCCTTAGTTTGCCACGGTTCAATTAACATTGACCACAAAAGCCAGAGATATCTGGTAGTAGTTTAGGAAACGGGAGGGTATTCAAATTATCTGGCTCAGGCTAACAGCTTTTGTCACAAGTGATGAGTCTCACTGTAAAATAGATTCCCAAGTTTAAAAAATTCTTATTAAACTCTTAATTATTCAATTTCCTGTTATTGTTACAGCTTGTTGTTATTTTTCAATAAGGTTGATCCTTCAGGACGAGAGATAAATGGGTGTCAATCCACGCGGCCTTACAACTTGGCGTTATATTCTCGTATCACTCTCGCCTAGCCCCCGGCTGACGTGGATAAGCTTCTTGTCCCACCCGGCTTTCGGTGTGAATAATGCCACCATAAACGACAACTGTCTGTAGATACTATACCGAAGAGAACACTAATTCTATGTTCAGTAAAAAGTAATGTAATTGAATTGTATGGTCCCAGGCCGAAGTCTTAGTTATTACTATAATTAATAAGCCATCAACATACATTTTATAAATTTGCATTAACAATCTTTGTCACAGATGTACCAGATAATGCATTATACACAATTTTTAATGGTAAAACAAAATAAAAGGTGGTTACGTGTTCTCATTAAAACATATTTTCCTTAGACGAGGAACCTTGTAATTTGATAATCAATATACTATAAATGTGAGTATAGTTTTATATAGTAAATCTCTGTATAGTATTTATCTGTAGCACTCATTGAAGGGTGTATGGTTAACTTTTTTCGTTCAAAATATTTGTGTTTTCTTCTATATACCACTTTAATTCAATTTTAAAACGTTGATAATACGCGTTCGGAAACTCGTACCACAAAGTTTGACTTCTAACGTATAATAATTCAGTTATTTAAACAAAAGCTTATGAAAATGTTGAATAAAGAAGGGATATTTAAGAGATATTTTAAAATGTTAATTACATTTATGTGTCTATTTTATACTTATAAATTAGGAAACATTGTTAAATAAATTAATATACTTCTAAATATTCAAATATCTTTTAAAATACATTAAGGAAAATGTTTTATATTTTTATCAATTGATTTTAAATCAAACATTTTATTTTTCCATGTGTAATTACTTATGAACTATTTTTGTAATACATTTGAATTGTATTAGTGTTGACATATTCAGTTCAAAAGACTTTAATTCAATGTCCATCAAATATGTGTGACATACATCCTGTAGACCGACTAAGGATGAATGATACAGCTCAATCCGTCAGTCCATATCCGTTCTGGGCTCAATGACACATGTCGTAGTAATGAATCTACAAGAACCTTGTTCTGACATATTTTTGATTATCGTAAAATTAATACAACCCTAATAATAACCTAATGTCAGCAAAGTTTTATTTTGTCAACTTGAATTATGTTTTAAACATTGTTTATGAACAAAACAGTTTAATGAAACTATCATTAATAAAACACGGGCACAATAATTGTTTATATTTGTAATTTCTGATAGTATTTATTAAACTACAGCCAAATACTTTAATGGTGTTGAGTTATACTTTACCCAAAATTGAAATGCCACTAAACTATACAAATTTGTTTACAGTATGGTAGCCTATTATATACTTTACACTTTTGTCCTAAATAGGATTCTTGTCATAATTTATAATTTTGTAATATTCCTATACTTCGAACGACTCAGAGCAACTTTGAATTTCCCTTGCCTACTGTGGCCTCCAACACTGACCAAAATGTGAGCCGATATTCATATACGTCTATACACTATGAGTGATAAACATTTTTTTGTTTAATTTATGGAAGAATATCTAAGGCTTGAATGAAACTTCTATATAAAAACTTGAATTGACAAATTTTAATGCAGTAAGCTGATTAAAATTCTTGACCATGAATGTCTCCCATTAAGGAGGTTGACTAAAACATTTACTTATTGAACATCACTGTTAAAAATGGAGTACAGAAGATTAAGATTGGTGGTGGCAATCGTGATGAACACAATACAGTTATGAATCACATGTTCATAGTTAGATGTGACAAATGAAAACTATCACACATAGCTATACCGATCGTGATAAACATTTACTTATTGAACGTCACTGTTAAAAATGGAGTACAGAAGATTAAGATTGGTGGTGGCAATCGTGATGAACACAATACAGTTATGAATCACATGTTCATAGTTAGATGTGACAAATGAAAACTATCACACATAGCTATACCGATCGTGATAAACATTTATTTATTGAACATCACTGTTAAAAATGGAGTACAGAAGATTAAGATTGGTGGTGGCAATCGTGATGAACACAATACAGTTATGAATCACATGTTCATAGTTAGATGTGACAAATGAAAACTATCACACATAGCTATACCGATCGTGATAAACATTTACTTATTGAACATCACTGTTAAAAATGGAGTACAGAAGATTAAGATTGGTGGTGGCAATCGTGATGAACACAATACAGTTATGAATCACATGTTCATAGTTAGATGTGACAAATGAAAACTATCACACATAGCTATACCGATCGTGATAAACATTTACTTATTGAACATCACTGTTAAAAATGGAGTACAGAAGATTAAGATTGGTGGTGGCAATCGTGATGAACACAATACAGTTATGAATCACATGTTCATAGTTAGATGTGACAAATGAAAACTATCACACATAGCTATACCGATCGTGATAAGCATTTACTTATTGAACATCACTGTTAAAAATGGAGTACAGAAGATTAAGATTGGTGGTGGCAATCGTGATGAACACAATACAGTTATGAATCACATGTTCATAGTTAGATGTGACAAATGAAAACTATCACACATAGCTATACCGATCGTGATAAACATTTACTTATTGAACATCACTGTTAAAAATGGAGTACAGAAGATTAAGATTGGTGGTGGCAATCGTGATGAACACAATACAGTTATGAATCACATGTTCATAGTTAGATGTGACAAATGAAAACTATCACACATAGCTATACCGATCGTGATAAACATTTACTTATTGAACATCACTGTTAAAAATGGAGTACAGAAGATTAAGATTGGTGGTGGCAATCGTGATGAACACAATACAGTTATGAATCACATGTTCATAGTTAGATGTGACAAATGAAAACTATCACACATAGCTATACCGATCGTGATAAGCATTTACTTATTGAACATCACTGTTAAAAATGGAGTACAGAAGATTAAGATTGGTGGTGGCAATCGTGATGAACACAATACAGTTATGAATCACATGTTCATAGTTAGATGTGACAAATGAAAACTATCACACATAGCTATACCGATCGTGATAAACATTTACTTATTGAACATCACTGTTAAAAATGGAGTACAGAAGATTAAGATTGGTGGTGGCAATCGTGATGAACACAATACAGTTATGAATCACATGTTCATAGTTAGATGTGACAAATGAAAACTATCACACATAGCTATACCGATCGTGATAAACATTTACTTATTGAACGTCACTGTTAAAAATGGAGTACAGAAGATTAAGATTGGTGGTGGCAATCGTGATGAACACAATACAGTTATGAATCACATGTTCATAGTTAGATGTGACAAATGAAAACTATCACACATAGCTATACCGATCGTGATAAACATTTACTTATTGAACATCACTGTTAAAAATGGAGTACAGAAGATTAAGATTGGTGGTGTCAATCGTGATGAACACAATACAGTTATGAATCACATGTTCATAGTTAGATGTGACAAATGAAAACTATCACACATAGCTATACCGATCGTGATAAACATTTAACTATTGCAGGTATATGAGGTTTCTACCTGCTGTCTCTTTCGGGAGTAACTCCTGTAAAAAATAAGCGTAAATAAAAGAAGGAAAGCGCCACTGGGCATGCATACCAAAAATACAAAATTAATAATCAAGAAAACGTAATCGTCTCGGTGACTAATGTAAGTCGAATATGTGAACACTCGGGTGGAACGTTACAGTTTGACACCCGCCAATCCTACCCGTACTGCGATTATTTATTGTAATGTTTGTTATATTTACTTTCCAGTAATGTAGTTATGTTAAATATTCTTTTCAGTATCTAAACATGGGCGACGAACTCACACCACTGGTTGTCAGAATTAGGTGCTGTACAGAGATCACGTTATGACTTACGGTAACTTAACATACCATTATCTTGGTAATAAGTGATTCGGAAGGTATCAATACTAAACGTTCGTTTTAGGTTGGCTTTATAAATCATTATACATTATGATAATTATTTTAAAATAATCAAGAATAATTAGTAATTTTATTGAATAATGAATGTAAACATAATCTACCCTTGTACAGAGAGCTAATTTACGTCCATGAAACAGTTTATAAAACAAAACGTTGCCAAGACAACTGAGGTTTAAACTTCCTCGTAGCTATAAACCCAATATCTAAATGTAGTTTAAGAAATAAGGTCTTAACACTGAAAACCTAACGTTTTATGTTGAGAGTGAATGGCTCATTGCCACTATCATTCTGCTCAATACTCCATAAGGAAGCAATCTACTCTTGTATAAAACTTGGAATGTGATACAATGCAGAGTGGATTATTTCTTACAAAAAAGCGCTCTGTTTAACCTGCATTGCCAAGGTAGTTTCTTGTGCTCACGCATCTTGAAAACAGCATACGCAGTAATGTAATATCTGTACAATATTCAAACATTGATATTGGTTGTTTGTAAATTATATAATGAGATTAACCATTTATTTAGGTCACTTACATTGTATGTATTTCCTAGCCCCTAACTGGTCATTATATCAAAATAGAAGATAGATCCTTCATGTTGTTTATATTTTCACTTATTCGTTTGCCAGAAGTTTGGAAAACATCTTATCTGTAAATTCAATTATGTAAATGGTCAATATGTGTGGGATTAAAACATTTCGAAAAATTAACATTCCTTTATAAAATAAATAAACTATTTTACATTCGTTTATAACTGGATGGTAGTTTTACTTTATTGTCATTGATAAAAACCCGTGTGTACTTACTCACGTGAACTTTACACACCAGTGATGTTGAGAGACTATGAGTGCCTGTATTACAACCAATTAAATCTGCTCTATTATCGAATTGAAGTCCGATTTGTGATTTATTTGAAACGAACTTTCTTCTTCTAAGTCAGAATGTAACTCTGGTAGTTATTGAACCAGATTAGACCTATAATCTCAGAGTTCCAGGACAATAACCATTTTCAGTAATTATTGTCATAGAAGCCATTTTTTTTATCGAAGAGAGCTTAACGAAAATAGTGTCGTCGTAAGTTTTCATTTCCATGAATACATTTCCAGATACCTTCCGAATCACTTATTAAACCAAGATAATGGTATGTTAAGTTATCGTAAGTCGTAACGTGATCTCTGAAACAGCACCTAATTAATTAAGTTTTTTAGACTTAATTACATAATCAAATTCGAACTACCAAATTATTACCGCTACATGATGCTATTAAGATAACGAGAGACAACATTAGAGTGGCTCAACTCAACATTTGAAATTCATGACATCATAAGAAATACTATGACGTACTCCTTTGTGAGCTACTCTCTGATTACATCATAGTTTCATTAGCTGGCAGATTTAGCAATGACATTTTGAACTATCGTAAAGGCTTCCTTCGTTACTTTTACATATTTTAATATTTTTAATATCATTATCTTACGTAAATTTACTAATATTCAAAGCAAAATATTTATTGTTAGAAATTCTCTTATAACCAGGTGATAATTGTATGCTCAGTATAATTCACACTATGTATACTATTTCAAACATTGTATTAAATAAAAAAAATTAACACGTACGCAGTCTGTAAATTAATTAAAACTGTTTTTAAGGAACAAAGAAAAAATATCTGTTGATATTAAATACAATCTCCACCATATATCTATTATATCTCAACTCTCCCCAATCCAGCAAGTGCACTCTGGCTTATTGACTAGTATTGGCTCTTATGGGACTTCCATCCCAGAAGTAAGCCGCAATCGAGCTCGAGCACCTCTTCCAAATATTCCATACACGAAACTTAATAAATTACATATGTTGCACCTAACTCTAATTAAGCATAAAATTAAAAAACACTTATGTCAAACATTGTAATATGTCTGGAAAATGAATTAAATTTTAATAGAAAATATTCACAATTTTGTTACTTAAATTAAAACCTATTTGGCTACTTCACCCTTCCAGATTTAATTCTTTCCTGTGACAAAACACTCTAGTAACGTTACAGGTACTGTAAACGATTTATCAAGAAATAAGCCTACACACAGTATTTAATTAGGTTAAACCTTGAAATGCTTCAAAACTTGTATACTTATTAACAAGCAGAAATTTCACCTATTATTCTGTGAATGTTCACGAACCTATTTCAATTTAATCCGATTTGCATTTTCTTGTATCAAAGAGAAGATAATAAAATATGAAAAAATATTGCAAAATAAGACTGAAAATATCTAAAAGCAGAGTATATATTCAATTGATAGCTGCGTACTGAAGAACAACTTTAGAGTAAAAGATGTAGCTAGTCTGTCTGTTAGCTACAGCGGAAATGTCAGTTACTGTCTGAAAAACAGGAAGCCAAGCAAAATGACGTCATCTAGTTTGTCGTCTCCTAGCATCCCTCAAATCGAATCTGCACACCTCAATCTCATAACTTTATCATTTATAATTCTGCAGAACAGATAATCCACTATCCAGTATTCCTGGACGCGTAGATTCCTTTTATCACTAAAAATAAAAAAACATTTTTGATCGTCATTGTGTTACACAAGTATACATAAATAGAAATTCCTGTAGTTCTTAAGCGTTTCTCAGTACATATCAGTTTCAGAATAAATGTGTAAAATTCATGGTATGCACATAACCTTCTAACAAATAGCAATATAGCAAAACGCAAAATAAAAAAATCATAATGACATTTAAAAAGTTGTGTTTTACGTTTATAATGCAAAGTCCAAAATGTTATGAATATAATATATTTAACTGGTTCCATACTACTTAATATATATTTTAGTTTATTACTTTCTTATGAAAAGTGGTTAAAATATGTGAAAAAAACAAAAGGATGTGGTAAGAGTTGACAGAATTGACGCCGCAGTGCGGACCACTAAGGTATCAAAATCCACATTTATAGTTGACTGTGAACCGTAAATTTATTATTATCGGCAATAACCTGTAACTGCCTCACCAACTGTTGGGGGCCACTCTACGATCTCTGATTGTTAACTCACTACCTACATAATGCTATGCTCAGAATGTTTCAAATCATTATACTTTAACTAAATTAAGTAAACTGCTGATTGAAGTCAAGGCATTTCTATATAATTATCGTTATATGTAATAACATTATTACACCATATTGTAAAAATATTTTATGGTTTTAGTAACGTGTAATAGATTTTTGAGTTGGTTTTTAGTTTACAGTTGATGCCTTTTATTCATAATTCTTTTTAGTAGCCTAGAGAAGGATAAAGATGTTCTGGGAAAATAATTTAAGTGCACCCCACTAGACACGATATATCGGTGTACAGTGCTGTGCTAAATTGAATCTATTCATTGTTTGTGGTTTAGACAAAATATCTATAGAAGTCTAATGATGTTCTGGAAAAATTAATTAAGTGCAGTTCGCTGGACATGATATATCGGTGTACAGTGCTTTGTTAACCTGAATCCAGGCATTTTTGTGTTTTTAGAAAAATTATGTAGAGAGGGATATAGATGTTCTGGGATAATAATTTAAGTGCACTCCACTTGACATGATATATCGGTGTACAGTTCTGCGCTAAATTGAATCTATTCATTGTTTGTGCTTTAGACAAAATATCTATAGAAGGCTAATGATGTTCTGGAAAAATAAATTAAGTGCAGTTCGCTGGACATGATATATCGGTGTACAGTGCTTTGGTAACCTGAATCCAGGCATTTTTGTGTTTTTTACAAACATTATGTAGAGAAGGATATAGATGTTCTGAGATAATAATTTAAGTGCACTCCACTTGACACGATATATCGGTGTACAGTGCTGCGCTAAATTGACTCCATTCATTGTTTGTGCTTTAGGCAAAATATCTAGAGAAGGATATTGATGTTCTGGGAAAATAAATTAAGCTCAGTTCGCTGGACATGATATATCGGTGTACAGTGCTGAGCTAAATTGACTCCATTCATTGTTTGTGCTTTAGACAAAATATCTAGAGAAGGATATTGATGTTCTGGGAAAATAAATTAAGCTCAGTTCGCTGGATATGATATATCGGTGTACAGTGCTGCGCTAAATTGAC
This sequence comes from Homalodisca vitripennis, assembly GCF_021130785.1. Taxonomy (NCBI): domain Eukaryota; kingdom Metazoa; phylum Arthropoda; class Insecta; order Hemiptera; family Cicadellidae; genus Homalodisca; species Homalodisca vitripennis. The sequence goes on along the minus strand of NC_060210.1, from coordinate 66,282,193 downwards.
TCCATTCATTGTTTGTGCTTTAGGCAAAATATCTAGAGAAGGATATTGATGTTCTGGGAAAATAAATTAAGCTCAGTTCGCTGGACATGATATATCGGTGTACAGTGCTTTGGTAACCTGAATCCAGGCATTTTTGTGTTTTTACAAACATTATGTAGAGAAGGATATAGATGTTCTGAGATAATAATTTAAGTGCACTCCACTTGACACGATATATCGGTGTACAGTGCTGCGCTAAATTGAATCTATTCATTGTTTGTGCTTTAGGCAAAATATCTAGAGAAGGATATTGATGTTCTGGGAAAATAAATTAAGCTCAGTTCGCTGGACATGATATATCTGTTTACAGTGCTGAGCTAAATTGACTCCATTCATTGTTTGTGCTTTAGACAAAATATCTAGAGAAGGATATTGATGTTCTGGGAAAATAAATTAAGCTCAGTTCGCTGGATATGATATATCGGTGTACAGTGCTGCGCTAAATTGAATCTATTCATTGTTTGTGCTTTAGGCAAAATATCTAGAGAAGGATATTGATGTTCTGGGAAAATAAATTAAGCTCAGTTCGCTGGACATGATATATCTGTGTACAGTGCTGAGCTAAATTGACTCCATTCATTGTTTGTGCTTTAGACAAAATATCTAGAGAAGGATATTGATGTTCTGGGAAAATAAATTAAGCTCAGTTCGCTGGACACGATATATCTGTGTACAGTGCTGAGCTAAATTGACTCCATTCATTGTTTGTGCTTTAGACAAAATATTTAGAGAAGGATATTGATGTTCTGGGAAAATAAATTAAGCTCAGTTCGCTGGACATGATATATCTGTGTACAGTGCTGAGCTAAATTGACTCCATTCATTGTTTGTGCTTTAGGCAAAATATATAGAGAAGGATATTGATGTTCTGGGAAAATAAATTAAGCTCAGTTCGCTGGACATGATATATCTGTGTACAGTGCTGCGCTAAATTGAATCTATTCATTGTTTGTGCTTTAGGCAAAATATCTAGAGAAGGATATTGATGTTCTGGGAAAATAAATTAAGCTCAGTTCGCTGGACATGATATATCTGTGTACAGTGCTGAGCTAAATTGACTCCATTCATTGTTTGTGCTTTAGACAAAATATCTAGAGAAGGATATTGATGTTCTGGGAAAATAAATTAAGTGCAGTTCGCTGGACATGATATATCTGTGTACAGTGCTGAGCTAAATTGACTCCATTCATTGTTTGTGCTTTAGACAAAATATCTAGAGAAGGATATTGATGTTCTGGGAAAATAAATTAAGCTCAGTTCGCTGGACATGATATATCTGTGTACAGTGCTGAGCTAAATTGACTCCATTCATTGTTTGTGCTTTAGGCAAAATATCTAGAGAAGGATATTGATGTTCTGGGAAAATAAATTAAGCTCAGTTCGCTGGACATGATATATCTGTGTACAGTGCTGCGCTAAATTGAATCTATTCATTGTTTGTGCTTTAGGCAAAATATCTAGAGAAGGATATTGATGTTCTGGGAAAATAAATTAAGCTCAGTTCGCTGGACATGATATATCTGTGTACAGTGCTGAGCTAAATTGACTCCATTCATTGTTTGTGCTTTAGGCAAAATATCTAGAGAAGGATATTGATGTTCTGGGAAAATAAATTAAGTGCAGTTCGCTGGACATGATATATCAGTGTACAGTGCTTCGTTAACTTGAATCCATTCATTGTTTGTGCTTTAGACAATCGGTCTAGAGAAGGATATTGATGAAGTACAGGAACTGTAAAGTAAGTGTTGTCCTCTGGATTTTAAAGTACTGGGTAACTCATTTCTGTATGTCCATCTTTTTATTATGCGGTGTAACTAATATGCTGAACAGAAGGAAGAAGAGTGTAAAAAATTAGGTTTAACCGACAGAATCAAAGATTCGAATTGTGTTGGAATGTGTAAAAATAAATACACATCAAATGGTTGTTTCGTGAGACAAAAATAAAGGCGGAGGATTGACGAGATTCAGGTACGGCAAAATGAGTCATGCCAGTTTGACATGAAATATAACTGTAATGTAACTGATTACTGAAATCTACGCTTTAGTTGTAATTTTTACGTATTAATTGCACCCATTCATCTGTCATTCATACGTTTTACTGGAACTAGCTCAAGTCATAATTTAAATATTTAGGAAAATAATATAATCAATTTTGCGTAGGACAGGCCGAGCGTGTTCCTTAATATATAAAGTACTTACATTCAGAATTAAGTCAACATAATCTTCATTTTTATATTGAGAACCTCTTTGGTAAGAAATCCTGCCCTGGCTGTTTATTGTCTACTCTTAACGGATTAACATAAAACATAATTAAATTTTATATTACTACTATTATAAAAGTATACAAACGAGACAATATATAAAACCTAATATAACGGTCTTAACCAAACTGACTGTAACCTTTTAATGGATAAGACTGTAACATTGCTGCCATTCAGTCCTTTGATCCCACAATCACTATATATTGAATCCGTGACTACATAAGTTGATTACTGAAATCAACTTATCTTATTTTAATAATTTTTATGGAGTTTTAGAAAATGTGAGCAACAAAGAAGGTGCACGGTTCCCAAAAAGCTGGACAAAATCCCATCACCCTAGAGTGTATATCAACTTTAAACACTATTATCTAGAGGTATATTATATTCAGATTTCTATCATCTTAACACCAACCCTCCATTCTAGTAGTTTTGGCATATTTTACCCAAGGTTACCTCTATATTATTCAATTAAACAAGTTATTTTATTTTGAATCCCTGTCTCATTTTATTGGCTAATATTTTACAATTCCATAAGTACCTCTCTTTATCATTTTGTTTCCTTTGATTTTATTATTGTATAACATTTTCAATTAGGCCCCTATTTTATTACGTAATAATAGTTTCAATAAATACCACTGTAAATTTTGAAATGCATTAGATTTCATTCTATACAGCCTATTTATTTCTCTATTAATTTTCCATATATACCTCTTCGTTTGTCATAAAACAAATATTACTTAGAAAGTACCATATATTAATTTTATACTATTTTTTTGTTTAGAGGCCATAAACATATGACAAGGGTTGTAAGTAATTACAAAATGCTTATTTGGTTTTGTTGTGAACATTGAGTTTGATGATGATGCATGTCACAATATGGGATTTGGTTGAATGTTAGCAAAGCTTATCAAGGTAAAATCTGAAAAAACGAATTCAGGTAATGATAATTTACGGCAGCGGGAAATATTTTGTTCTGTATGAAACGAGTAATTATGAGTGGTGTATTAGATTAGTAACCCAGTCTATTGAACATAGTGTAAATGTCCGTAAAAACAAGTGCTATAACGTCTTCCGACGCTTTAATTATAATAAAGCCAATTCCGGAGGTCCTTTACTTGTTATAAACTCAGAAGCAAAGTGTCTCATCATAAAAGGTGCTCAGCTTAGTTAGATTTATTCTGTATTGGAATGTACATTTTTATCATTATGTCAGACATATTTTACTTGTAGCCTAGGCTAATCGTTTTTCAAGGTCAGTGACGTATAGGTTGTTAACTAGTAGCTGTGCTTGGTTATATCTCTACGAGCCATTTAATAAATGGGGAACCTTTAAAATTTAGAGGCACCTATTTCATTTTATTAATTGCAAACTGCACTTTGCAGAGCTACAAAATCCAATTTAAGCTGAAATTGAAAAAAGCTAAACTCTATCTCATTCCACGACCTGACTGACCTTAATCAGATTTAAACCGTCAACCGCAAACGTAGTGGCTTTAATTCCTTTCCAATTCTATTTCAAAACGGCATGTCAATATTTAGAGCGTATGGACAATCAAATCTTGGGAACCTACTGTGTAACTTTTTCGTTATAATGCACAACGGTGTTTTTACATTTGTGGTAGCTTACTAAAAATATTTCTTTTTCCCAAAAAGGTGACCTCTGGATGATCTATATATATATATATATATATATGTAAGGTTTGAGGAGCTCCATGGATGTCCAGCAGCGGCACATCACTAACCTAGTGGCATTCATTAACATGAGGAAATACCGTATCCTGCCTGCTTTGACAGGGAGAGACTAGAATAGAACTAGATTCTCCTCCCAAGGTAAAAAAACAGATATAGTGTTCGTTATACCTCCTTATGGGTGTAAGTAATATGGTATCTTGACAGGAGGTAGCTCCTACTCCCAACCTTACCCAACCTGAATATCATGTTACTATGAAAGCGAGCACAATTATTGTAATTTACATTAAAGGTTTTAACAGATTATTGCCCTAATTGAACAGAACAGAATAGTATTACAGCAATATGTATCCAATACAGTCCGGCCATTATAAAAACTCGTCAATTTATAATTTAAAATATTTGTTGAACATCATTGTCGATCTAACATAATTATTTAACATATCGGTTCAGAAAGAATTGCTAAAAACTTAATTTTCTGTTTTCCCCTCTTTTTAGAATATGAATCTGCAAGAAATAACCATATAGAATACCAGCACTTTTTCCCTCCTTCCCTATTAGCTGTAGTGAATAATACAAATATTTTACTTATGAAGACTTACTGTATTTAAAGAAATACTGGAATTTTGTGATTATTAAACTATTAAGGAATTTATGTCAGTGGCCAGGAAATATAACATACCCATTAGATCAGGAAGTAAAATAATTAATTTGTTTAAAATATTCAAAACATAATTTACAACATGGTGAGTATGTCTTTCCTTGGACGATTTTTAATTCCTCAACAAAAGAACATATACCCATTTTTTTAAGACAAGCAGAAAAATGAATTCAATGCGAAATGCAATAAATTGACTAAAAATCTTCAATATTCAATTTTTAAGCTATCAAGGGGAATATTACCTTACCAACTTTAACAATGGGAACAAAAGGAATATTGTACCAGCATATCGAGTGTTAGGCATCAGTGCGGTCAACCAAATCTCACAGTTCCACATGCACCATCATTTGGCTCATTATTTTCTTTGGATAAATGAATTTACATAAAAGATTTAGATTCATAAGACTAAATCTCTTAAATTGATTGGTTCCAATTTTAATGCCGGTTCAAAATCAAACATGGCGTTCTTAAATAACAAATTCAATATAAAAGTATATAAAAAGTATCAGTAAAGATTTAGCAGGTTTAATTTGGCCAGTTAACATTACATTTAATTTTACCTGTATCAGAATAAAATTATGATTGAAACCTCCAAAACGAAACTCTTCGATGAAAAATTACATAAGCTGGCAGTCAGCGAATAAGCTAAAGTTTAAACCATTGTTTGACAATAGTAAGCTAGATAAACATGTCCAGGAAGTGAAACACGCAAATTCTTCTAAACACTTTTGAAATATTTAACACAAGAAAGTTTTATAAACAATAAAAATACAGTTTAACAAACAGTTTATAATATAATATTTATATCTTACACAATTTTGACTTCACACAAACAACTGTCTGGTTTTTTGTTTTTATGATTCTACATACTAATATAATACTGAATTGTATAATAATCTGATCAGGGAATATAGGTTTATTTGTGAAATTATGACAGAGAATGTACAATAGAACGTATTAGCCTGTAAAACTTTAGGAAAATTGAAGAGTGATTGTAAAAATTTTAAACTACTAGTAATAAAACAACACTTTTCAATACAATTTTTTTGACGAGGCCTTTCGAAACCAAAGTGTTTCATAATCAATTTGCGATAAAACATAATGGAACGGCTATGGCAAAACCTCTGTTATGTTTTATTACAAATATGTTTATGGTTCATTTTGAAACTGCAGCTAAATCTAAAATAACGAATCTCCCAAGAAAATAGATACGATAAGTCAATGATGTCTTCACAATATAAATTAAAACCTACAAAATTTTTGCCACAACCCTAAATTTATTTTACACTAATATTCAATTTATTCATGAAATTGAACAAAACAATATTATTCCATTTTTAGACACATTAATAATTATTTTATTGTTAATCCATATAACAATCATCTTCTAAAGTTAGACCCGCTTTTATTTTAATGATTACAGACTTATAAATACACCAATTTTAACAGAAAACTACAAAAAAGAACTAAACTTCGTACAAAATATTACTATCTTCAATGGTTACACCACGCACCTTATTGACAATATACTATAAGAAACATTTTAAAGAAAAACTGCAAAATATGAAACAGTGATACGACCAACCGAGGACTAAAAACAAAAATATATTTACACCACATTCGGCACTTTCTCGAATAAAATAGATAACACTTTTAAAAAACACAAATAAAATTGTTACTCATGAAACAAACAATAAACTATCCAAAAGATAAGATGTAAAATGAAAACAAATCAGATCTTTATGAAATTATTTGCGATTAATGTGACAAGATTTACATTTGAAAGCGAGAAGAAAAATAAAAAGATTTAAAAAGCATTTATCACACACAAAATATGGAAGAATTTTAAAATATGCTGCGGCCAAGCACTCCATTGAATCAGGACACACAATATGAAATCAAATGCAAAATAATGCATGTAAATTCCTGGGAATCACTTTACATAAAAAGGAATAAAGAAAATTCATTACTAATAAAGAAGGCCCTATTTAAGTTTAATTGTATGTTCTTCTCAAAAATTTAACTTTAGTCATTTCTATTTTGTAATCTGGCTGAAATATATCCAAAATTTTTGTTTTTCAACATTCACACCATATAGCATTCTGATAATATTTGTAAAAAAATGTAAATTTTTGGAGGCGCCTAACGATAAAACCTTTGGTCTCAAAACGCATTGGCCAAAAAATAAAAGAAATACTGGTAAAACGTTTTGCTAATAACTAGTTTTCAAGAGAATTTTATTCGTTGAAAACGTCGGAAACATTTGTGCTCTTACAGACAGGACTTAATTACTTCCTAATGGCCGCCGGTCTCGCCGTTCCGGACCTGAAAACACAACACATGACCCGCGATGTGAAACACTTATTAACACTATTGTGTTTGTAAAATAAAACTGTGTAGTATTTTTACCACTGCTTGTGAAATGAGTATTCTTTCAACCATGTATTTCCAACTACGCCTTGCTCATTTACTCAATATTTTCCACTTTAACTTTATTTCTCCAAGAATCAATTAAATATAAAATTTCCTTTTAAATAATATGCTGAACACGTAATTAACGAACTATCAAAGGTTTATTGTGATTTACAAACGTGCGGAAACAAACATAATAATGTAAAAATACACAATCCCAAAATCAACCCTTCCTATCATAGCTACGTGTTTGGTGATATGGTATTTTAACAAGACGTTATATTAATTTGGGGGATTGGTTGGTAATAATTTAATTACATTATATCCGGTTGTTTGATACTCCATAGCAAAATATTTGTTTACAGACAAGATAGATTTAGATGAAGGTGAACGTCCCTCCGTGGGATTTGGCTGAGCGTTAGCAAAGCCCGTATATCCGGGTCTCAACAATATAATTTAAATACCATATATGTTTCTTAGCTATCACTAAGGGTTCTAACAAAACTTCTCATAGGTCTGCTTGCGTGCCTGCTTGAGCTAGATATCTCTAGAACAAATTAAGCTGTGGACAAAAAATTGATTTTACTTCTAGTTCTGTAACGTCAGATTTTGTGCGCGGATGTCCCTCTATGGAATTTGGGCATCTCAAATTTCATTCGAAAATTTGCAAGCAACTTAAGTAAAGCCTGTTACGATACGTAGCGTACTCGTGTCTAGTATTATTTTGACCAAACTAGCCGCACTCAGCTAAAAAGGAAATTTTAATAGTATTACCAAAACCGAAATAACGTTTTTCTGTATATTGTTAATAAAACCACAATTTTAATAATATTAATGAAAATATTGAAATTCTTTCCTAGTACCATAAACGTGAATTTATGAATAAGCTTGAGAAATTTAGTTTGCTAAAACCTAAAATGTGTATTAAATAAGAAAATAAATTAAAGTTGCTACTCTTTTATCAACGCTCTCATTATGCGTGATAAAGACAAATTATTTTAAGACAAACTGACTCCATAGCACAGGTCAAAGTTCAAAGATCAATAACAAATTGAGCAGCAACCACAAGAACTAACACAGGGAATAGCTACAGGTCGTCGAAACGGGTTGGCGATCTAAGCATTTGAGTTTTTAATTCATTATGTCCTGAATGTATTGTGTTAGTGTCCTTATAAATCATACTATTAGATGTTTGTGTAATATTTATAATTATTTTTTAATGACGTAATAATTATGCTTCTGTTGCATTCAGTAATAATTCATGAATATTTACATAACGTTTTAATTAAAAACAGAAAGCCTTTACAGATAAAATAATTTGAATTTTATCCTTGGTGTAATCAGGTGAGCTCCACTCGAACCGCGCTTGGATATTTATTAATTATGATTAGGCCACAATTATAACTTCAAGGGTAATCATAAACTGGATAACCAATAATTATAATTAACTTTGATCGAGTTCTTTTCAGACTTGAGGCTTAGGACTATGGGTTAATGAGTGTAAAATACTTTATCCAGTAGTCTGTAGCAAAGTTTATTTGTATCTTTAAATTCACGTATTCAGATAATGGTCACAAAAGGTTATGTTACTAATATTCTTTGTAATAAAATAAACAAATACTGAAGGTTAAAAAAATAATAAAAAAAATCCAAGGCCGGGGTATTTTCAGGACAATTAGTTATGATAAGCTTACCGAAATGTATTGTGTAGTTTTATTGTACTATATTGAGAGTTTAAAAAATAATTATTTCAGGAAAAGTAAAGGTTTATAGCAATCACCCATTTGTTTTTAAACTTTGCTGACCCTACCAATAACCAATAATACCCTACCAGTTATACTGAAATACCTTTGGAATAATATTAAGGAATACACCCCATGTCGTGTAACGACTGCGATGAAGTTGCAGTACAAATTTAAAGTCTACAGCTGATTACATTCTCGAGATATCATGCAAGCAAACAGATAAACAAGGAGTCAAAACAATTATTTCCATCTTCTACACAAACCGCCACTAAGGCAAACACCACAGTGGGTCAAGCACCATCATCAAACTCAATCTTGTATATAATGCAATGAAGTTTCTTGCGAAACTTAAAGACTATGGGGTAAATTGTTCTAGAGATGTTGTGATAGTCTACGGATAGTTAGGCTACGCTAACGCTCAGCTAAATCTCTATATACGGACATGTATCATCATGAAACATATAACATTTGAAACATGTCTGTATAGAAATAAGGGTTCATGCTGTACTGTGTAAGTCCTCAGCTTAAAATTCCTTATCAAAATATCTTGTGCATAAAACGGACGGACAGAAGGTAAATTTTGCCAGCCTATTAAATGATACGATTTGCAGTTCAGTCAATAAACTGAATATGAAAATAATACACAAGTCATACAGACTAAGCTCAAGACATTAAGCTAGGTGAAACCAAATTATCTTTCAAAGTAAAGGATTTTCCAAGGTCATACATATAATCTAGACGTTAATTCAGACAGTTATTGATCGTATTGTTATATTTGTGTAAAATATGTCTGCTTGCCATCGGAAAACGATCAAGATCCTTATATATAAAGAAATAATTTCAATATTAAAGTAATGCATTTTTCTATTGCTCGCTTTTGTAATTACTTATAATTAGGATAAAATTTGAATTTTCTTTTTCCATAAAAAATGTTTTAAAACAAGTACAATCAGTAATAGAGAAAATGTCTCGAGTTTGTATTATTACAGCCCTAAACACTATTTCTAAGTTTGTAGGTTAATGAGATCTAGTAGCCTTAGATATAATTAAATGAAACTGTTAACACACTAAGCTATACCACTATTACTAAGAAAGGTTACACCATTCTACATTTTCGTAAGCTCAAGAACATAAACTATGGAATCCTTTTATTTTCTCTGAGGATTTCATTTTGCACTGTCTATCCTCTTTATGTCAACGTTATATTAGTAATTTATAAACAAAACCAGGCAAACAGAGGAAAAAGATAAGTAACATATTACTATTATACTTAGTTTTGCATGCATTTTCGTAATTTCTAAATAAGTCGGAATTAAAGTAATTAGTAATTTAACTCTAAAACCTTAGTTAAAATGATTACAGTGAGTAATAAAGACCCCCGCGTGCCGTTTTTTCTGAAAGTGAAATGCTTTCTTAGAGAAGAATTTTTGAATACAAATGGACTCGTTGGACTACGCAGAAAAGACTCTTCTGAATTGAACGAGTTTCTAAGCCAGCGCTTTACAATAAGTCCACATTGTACTTCACTCCAAACCTACTTCTTTAATTAATACTTACTTCAGGCTTTTTTTTATTTTAACTAGTTTTACTGGTTTATTAATTTAATTCTAATATTTTATGGTAAAACGTATATTGATGTGATTATTGAGCTTTAATAAGGAATTAATTAGAAATACTATGAAATGATGACGTCATTTTACCTTTTTTCCTATTTTCAGAAAGTAATTGACATTTCGCTGTAGCTGACAGGCAGACTAGCTTCTGTTCACATCAATTTTTCACTTTAAATTATTTTTCTTTTCTCTTGTACTGTCATTTTACTTAACTTTTACTTTTATTTTATTTGTTTCATGATAAATACTTGTGATAAATTTATCGACGTTTTTGTTTCAAATTTTTTATGATACAAATAAATCTAAATCCAATTGCACTGAAACACGTTCTTGAAAGAACTAATGGAGGACACCTCATTGTACAAACAAGTACAAAAGATGTGCGGACCTCAAGACTTCTACGTTTTTTTCGAAGCTTTTCAACAATTCAGGAGGTCACAAGCCTTCAAATAACAAGTATTTCTGTAAAGCTTTTTTAAAATATCAAAACTTCCATACAGAACGATTGGTAAAGGGAGCTTCCACCACATAAAACTTAAGGGGGTGAAAAACTAAATAACTTTAACTTTAACATTTTAAGCTCTTTTCTACCTCTAACCATTTAAATACTGCTGCAAATAAACTATATTTATGGACACCAAGTGGAAGTTTAAATTGTGTCTTTACAAGTAGTTTGGCAACTAAGAGGCCACAAAACAAAATATTAAATAAACTGTAATCATTATCAATTCAACCATGAGCTATATAGCTTGGCTACATTTTTAGCGTACATGAAATGACGACCGAAAGTAATAGAGAAATAATATTATCAGTTGTTATCAGTCTATATTATCAAATAATATTATCTACCAAAACTCAACGTTACACTGATGTAGGTTGATTTCACACAGTATAGTTTTTCTGCTATACCCGGTTATAAGTAAGCAAACATTGTGAAGGAACGCTTATTGGAGGGAGGATACAACTTTTTTTGGAAACTAAAGTACCCAAACTACTACTGAGATGTTTCTCGGGAGTTAAAGGAGAGAGTGTGGATTTTCCAAAATGGCGTGCCATCCTAACTACGCAAGAAATATTCCGGAAACTCTGAACCATCAGTTCCAACTTAGCAGCAACGAAGGCTATAACCTCTGATAACGACATACTGTAATTAATTACATATATATCACAGTGATATTTACATTTAAAAGCTTTAACTTAACTGTATCAAGAGAAATTTGTCAATGGGAATAACTATACTGAGTTCAATGATTGTAGCTTAACGACAGGTTAAGCATTAGAGTTGCCCTACTGTACTCTACGTCTGAAGTTCAAACAGAGGCCGCCTCACAAAGGGATGACGTCACAGTTATGCATGATATTCAGCAATAGCACTTCCACGTAATTATTAGCCTCTATGCTATTATTGGCTTTATCAGCGCTAATGTAATACATGCCCTGAACAGGCATATGTGTGTGTTTTTTTTAATTTTTCTGAATTATCCATCAACAAAATTTTCAAAAAGCGTGTGTTAAGTATGTTGAATGTATATAAGAGCCGAGAGCCAATTCGCATTTTACATTTTACAATAGAAAACATTCATGAAATAAGTAAAGAAGTTACTGTTGTTGAAGAAATTGATCATCAACGGCGTTAGTTTTGGGGCAGATCGAAATGGGGGCTAATGCAGGGTAACAATGTGCTAAAAGTATCAAGCGATAATTATTTTCTACTACAACTACAAAAAACTAAGAAGCTAAAGGTCAGTCACATAGTCGGCTTGTATGTGGTTAGCTGACGCTTATTTAATACTTATTAACCTATACGACGGTTGTAGATTATGATTATGAAATTTACCTTCAATTATTTAGATTCCGACCAATTATCACTTGATTTGTTACCGAATATAAAACGGTTGAAGAACATTACTAAACGTTTGATTTCAATGAGATGGTTAAAATCGATTATTATTATCAATTAATTATTAATTAAAAATTTAAATCATTTAAATTTAGGCATATTAGACTTGAATAAGACTATGTACCCGCGTGATTGTGTGCGTGTGTGTAATAATAATCTCAATAATCTTCTCTTTGATGCATTTTTATCAATGTAAAATTGTATGGCAATAGCCATAAAAAAGAATTATATTCCTAACTAGACATTCATACAGATTCAATACATACCTACACTTACAAAATTCATACATTCGCTCAAACACAACTGATCTGAGACCGAGATTAAACATTCAAACTGACTTCAGATCTTGTGCTCTTCAGAAATGCAGACATTCCAGCGGCTCATCATGAATTCATCGACAGAATTAAATTTGTGATCTACTTTGCATTATATCTCATTCGAGACTCGCTAGTGTTATTTTACACAAAAGTAGATTGCTTTTTTATGGAATATGGAGCGGAATGTTTGTGCCACTGAGTTATTCATCTGCCATTTCAAATAATTTGCCCTTAGTGTATAGAAATTTTATGTTTGAACTACATGTGGTTCTGTCCCTGTAGAACTGAGAACATTTTGCTGATACGTTGAAAACCGATTTGTTTTATCTCCATACATTGCCTCATAAACGGCGAATAGGATTTTTTTATGCCTAATTGATTACAATATAAATTTACATTTAGTAATGCAATCACTTAAATCTGTTTATTTTAGAATTAGGAATAATAAATGATAATTTGTTAATTATCGAGTATAACTATATAACATAAACAACCGAGAAGAAACACTTAGTATCTTCTCTGCCATTCGCTAGCCTCCAGATCACTGATTAAACAATGGTAACAGTAGATTAAATTGGCTTGAGCCGACACGTGATCGACCCCAACATAAGTTCAAAGAACAAGTTTGGAATCAATTGCCCATTTTGAAATCGCAGACGTTTCTTTATTGGAGTAAAGAACAAATACATGAATGGAATACATAAAAGTAAAACGAATACTACCAAATATAAAGAAAACAAATAAATAGTCTCAATAACTTACTAGATCCCGCAAACAAGATAGTCCGATGCTGTTGCCATTTTTACATGCATGATAAATAACTGAAATGAACAGTTTGTGGGTGGCAGCGATATTGCAGCACCATCCCAAAGGTCATCTGGCTATTTTGGCTTGGGCTGCTCTAATAGGTAGAATTGACGGGTATCACGCTGTGGTATTCCGCTAGAGCGCGGTTATGCGAACCAAGTGGTGTAAAATATTGTCAGTTTAATCGCCATATGCCAATTATATGTGTATTAATCATTGTGATTAGTTATTGTTATGCTTTTGGTTTGGTTTTAGTTCCATTTTTAGTCGATCACGGATTGATTACATTGTATTTCAGTCCGTTTACGATTGTAATATTAGTTTAAAATTTATTTATTCTGATATTTATTCGTTCCATCACGGTTATAAATAAGATAAAAGTAAATATATTCGCTGACGCTCAACTAAATCTCGTAGTGACATGCACCATCATAGCTAATGCTCAGCCCATAATGATCATTTAAAATTAGAGTCACTTACAGAATATTACCGATTACTTTATTATATAGGTGCAGTAGATTTTCGTCTCGCACCTACAGAAGCAGTGCACTTTATAATGTCTCAAACTTAATTTTGTGGGGGGGGGGGAATTCGTTCAATGATACTGAACACGGTGTCAATTAATCGGTTAGTTTGTTTAAGATTTTCCTTTCCAGAAATAATTATAAGGTATTTAAGTATAAAATATAAGTAAACACAGTTAACGTAGTCGACTCACTAAACACAGATTCATTAACTCGACCTCGCTCTGAATAGTAACGAGAGTAAGTCAGACCCGACGTCTTCTAATCTGGGTTTACAACAATAAAACCACCCTGAATTTAATTGCGCAACACTTAGTCGCTTTATAATTAGTTTTACAGCTGAACTAATTGCTAGTTTTTTAACACTGAAACAGACTTGTATCGAAGTTGCTACTACTGAGTATTAAAATTGTATTAATATAATACAAAGAGGCATATCTAATTATGATTTTAAGACATCATAAACTCGTATACGGCTATTTCACTCTATAAATAAAAGTTAAACAAAGCAGTTACCGATACGTAAAAGAAAATTATTCCTTCTCACTCAATCAAAAGGAAAACAGACTTAATGCTGGATCGTCATCGTGAAATATTGGATATAAAATTTATATGTAGTTTGAAGGTTATTTTGTACAACTTTGATAGTATACCTGACATCAGTTTGTTTTATTTTTTAAATAGTAGATGCTGTTATTAATCGGTAGAAGCTAACTTTGCACGTGTATTAGCACTTTTGGTAAGCGTTAATTATATTTCTGGCGCTAATATTGAGTTTATCTTTTTGCCACTATCAATAAAATCTGTCTTAAAGTGTATATTTACCGTTATTATCATTTCCTCCGGTCATAGTATATTTTTGTGCTCTTTTAAAACCTTCTATGACTACAACAGAGATGCTTCTGAGGGATAACCTCATCTCTATAACCCTCAACAGGTTCAGTGGACATATTACTGAGGTATAACCACATCTCTATAACCTACAATAACTTCAGCAGATATATTTTTGAGGGATAACGTTATCTCTATAACCCTAAATAATCTCAGCAGACATATTCTGAGGTCTAAATTCATCTCTATAGCCCTCAATAACTTCCGCAGATATATTACTGAGGGATTACTTCACCTTTATAACCCTCAATAACTTCCGCAGACATATTACTTAGGGATAACTTCACCTTTATAACCCTCAATAACTTCAGTAGACATATTACTGAAGTATAAGTTCATGTCTACAACCCTGATTGTCTCCAGCATAGATGCCATTGAGAGGTTATAAACTTAATTTGTAACCTTCTATATGTATCCAGCACAGATTTCATTTTGTGTATCCTAAATATTATTAGTAAAATAAAATAAAATAATTATATACTAATAACTTTTTACTAGTTAACAAATCAGATGTATATGTAAGACTCATGAGACAAACGGCATCAGTACACAATATCATGCCTGATTACTAATGAACTATCCTGGTAAATCTGATATTAAAACATCTTTAAGAAACATGTACAATTGTTTATAGCTAATATTTACTTCTCTAACAAACACTTTTAGTTTCCATTTTGTACGGCACTGGCCTTTTAAAAGCAAGTTTTGCAACAGGCTTAAGGTAACTAAATGCAAAGCTTTGAACGTAACAGAGTGGATCAAGTGTGGAATGGTAATTCCCTCCATCCATTCACTTTTATATGTGGCATTTCAATACAATGGTTCTCACCAAAAGCTTATACCCAAAGAACGTCGATTATTTGTAATAAATCTAAACATAACGACCTGGTACTTTTGTTGCTAATCAGCTAGTTCGGGTCTAAAGAAGACCTTACATGTTTTATATGTATTTTAGATACGAAGATATTTATATTTATTGTCAGCAACAACTGGATTATTCTATTTTTATGGAAATATTAAAATTATTTAATTTTAACTGAAGTAATTAAACTTAATATACCTAACCAAGCTGTTACACCTATAAGATTCCAATAACGAATTTAAGTTTTTAGAGGTGTTTCTTTATGTACTGTGATATTATAATGGTTATGATTCCATTCCATGGGAGGACATAAACCATCATAGAACTCATTCTTGGCGTTTTTAATAATGACTCATTCAAATTTTAAACTATACAGATCATCTACAGATGAAATCTGTTTAGAGTTGTCACATGAGACGTGTACATATTCGTTCATTAAGTCAGGTTCCATAGCAATGTTCAAATATTATAAGTGGCTTTGAGCTAGAGAAGATACTGCAACGCAAGAGTGCGTTGAATCAAATCCTTTCATCATCTTTTAAAATTGACTCTCCACTCTGTATTAAAAAAGAAATCCGCATGTTAAGATCTCATATGATTGTACTCAGTTTGTTCTCACATTTATTTATTCTGGATTTTAACCTTCCCATCATTTTACAAGAACAATGTAGAAATATTCGCTAATGATCAGCCAAATGCTATTGAGTAACATTCACCATCATCGAATTCAGTGCTCTGTTATATAAATGAAGGTAAATGTAACATGTCAAGTGTGTAGGTCACTTCATGTCCCAGATATTGTGCCAACAGACAGACAGACAGACCAAAATGAAAGTTTTCCAGCCTCTCGAATGATAGACCTCGCTAACGCAGAGCCAATTTTTTCATTGGTAATCTATCCCCAATTAGCTTTGGTATGATCTTAGTTTTTCCAACATATTCCATTACCCTTAAAATAGATTAACTTAATGATAAATATATATTTCAAAATTAAACTTTTTGTAAAGAGCCAAAACTTAATATTAATTAATATTAATATTACTTACAATTTTATAATACTAAAAAAACAGTATAATTATAATAAATATAATCATTATAAACTTTTACAGCTATAGTCATTATTTTGTGTATGATGTATATCTGAAACTAGAATTTTGGGTATCAGTATCGCTTTCTTACTGATTCTTCATTTATCTCTGATGCATTTTGCTTCAGTTTTTGGAGTAAAATGTGTCTGTTCGTACAGTGACACTATACTCGTATGTACACTAAAGCATCTCTAGATAACAGGTATTTGAAGTTCAACTCGTTCTGTTTTCAGTTAGACTTTGATGAGTTTATCGCGATAATGTGATTAGTTTTCAATTTATTGAGCTTGCTTATCGTTTTCTTTCAGATTGTTGGTACGAAAAGAAGAGTATAATAACAATCCTCGAAACGTAGTGTTCTTTTTTAATCATTCAAATATATCAAATGTTGTAAATGTTACCCTTTCACGCCAATCATGTTCTTGACCATATTTACCAAATCCCTTATTAAAAGCTATTTACAAACAAGCTACAAATAACTACGAGAGTGTGTAATCTAATTAATCTGAAGATAGCTATATAAATACTCATTGTAAATTAATATATTTACATACATACGTACTTGTAGTCTACTTACACAATCCATACACCTTGAAATAACTATTATTTCAGTTCCTAAATAATCATGACAGGCATGATTATTCTTCTTAAATCTTAATGAAAATAAGAAATAACTATCCTCAACAAAACCTATTTACAGCAGAAACCACAACTACTTGGGAGGGAACGCAAAGATGGACTGCAAACAAATATACATCAAATATTATGATGAAGGTTGCCGAAGACCATCATTGAATGCATCATATTTTATAAGACTACTAGTCACGTTAGCTTACATCTTATTCAATTGTATCTTCTAAAATGTATAAACATTCAGACTCTGTCTTATATCTATAGTCTCCTGAGGCAGGACAAGCGGTGTAAGGCAGGTGTATATAAAATATTAACGTCGTCAGTACCACTACGATACATCTATGTCAGTGAAAACAAAACAAATATTTCCACAACTGTGGCTTTTTAAGATGTCTTACAACTTTAACTTTGTGTTTCAATGATAAATTATGAGAAAGGTTCAACCTTTCTGTTAATGAATTTAAAGATAAATATTAGTACCTTATACAATTACAATTACAACTTTCTAACAATTATTTAATAAAAAGGAATTTGAAATGGTGATAAGATCTGGGACATTTTCTATCGTTATATGTTACAAAAATGGAAGGGTCGTGACCAGCCTTGGCCGGTTCAACGTTCTTCAATTGATTTTCTTGACGCTTCTTATGTTTGTATCAGAAGATATTTGTTTACACAAATAAGCAGTGAGAAAAAAAACAAATTATTTGAGAGCTTTATGTGTTAAATCTGTGAATTCCAACAGGGCAAGAAATAAAACATTCAAAAATAATTTCATTCTTTGAAGATTATTTCCCAACCCCTACTTCAAGATAAATCTACCAGTTGATCTTGTTTATTTTCAGAGAAGTGATCAAGGCAGGCGACATCTTGTTGTTTGAAAATGTGTTTTATCAAGTCTTGGTTTTTATCTGATGCGCGAAAGTACTTTCTGATTGTACTTGCTAAGTAGGTCATAACCTCAACAGGTGAATGCATTTTTTAGATTTATTTATAAACTGTTCTAACACACGCAATGATGTATAAGAATTTCTTTAAATTCGATATGACCACAACATCAATTTTTCAATCATTGCATCGAATTTGGCTTCCACTACGAATATGTTTGTATCAGGTCGTTGCAGCTTCAATTTTAAATGATTCAAGTTTGTAAATAATTCTGCCACATACACAATTTTGCAGGGCCACGAATAGTCATAAACCTTTTCTCTTAGATGAACTTTTCGTATTTCCGATGAAAAAGAAATATTCTTACTTTATCAGCTAGTTCGAAAAATCCGCGTGTAAAAACAGGTGTTAATACTCACTTCCCATTTCCTGGCACAGCTGGGGAAATTGATAGAGTTTAAGGGTCGTAATTTAATGTAGTTGACAATTTTGATGAGTTCGTCAAATACAGTTTGAAGCTTCATTTCTAGCGCCTCTCTATGTATTGAACAGTGTGTCCACTTCACGCTTGGCGCTATTTGCATCACTCGAGAGATTAATCTAGTTTTGTGACTCACCATCGCACCAGCTCAATCAGTAGCTAATCCTTCACTTTTATTCCAATCTAGTTAATTTTCTAATGTAACTATTGAGAACTTCAATCACATCATTTGCATTGCTATTTATCATCTCTTTATAATAAAGCAGACTTTCAATGAGACATTTTTCGTTTTTGTAAAGAGCAAAAGCTAGAAAATCTTCCCTCTCCCCTCAATCCGTTTCCGTAGACGCGATTACGGTGTAACCTCAATAACACAGCTGCAGCGATAAATTGTGATTGACCCATAAAATTATAGGTTTTTAGCGTTTAGTGTGTTGTCTAATTACCATTCATACTTGATTTGGTGAAATGTTATTCTTCTGAGTAGAAAGTGCTTTTTTACTTCAAACATAAAATAAAGTTTATTAAAAGCCGTCTATATGTTTTTTTTTTCATATTTCGCAGGCTAGCTCGGCTTACTCCCTGGTACGGGGTCGCGGACTTCTGGGGGTCCTAATAGACACCATTATACCTTGTATTTTAGGAAGGTAATAAGTTTTTACACGTGCGCATGTCTTTGAATATAACATTAAAAGTTAAATGTTCATGAAGGGTAAGAAAAGAGACGAATTAGTTTTAGACTTCGATTAAAGCTATCTACAACTTGTCCGCAGCTAAAACTGCCAGCTGAATTTCTTAAAGATAACA
Source organism: Homalodisca vitripennis (assembly GCF_021130785.1). NCBI lineage: Eukaryota > Metazoa > Arthropoda > Insecta > Hemiptera > Cicadellidae > Homalodisca > Homalodisca vitripennis. Next base: position 66,262,575 of record NC_060210.1, on the reverse strand, counting down.
AGTTTTACGTTTTTAATCATTTTGCACTAGATAAATAAATAACTTATTTTTAGTAAGAAAAGATAAGTAGGATAAAAAACAGGTATGATGACAAAAACACATATTGAAAATCCATTTTCTCAGAACATTAAAGCCTAAAAGGCCATACACAAATTATAAAAGAAAACATGGAGGACTTATATAAACGTAACAACCACTCATATTAAAGTCAATTGAGTAATATGGGATATACTGAGCCACAAATAATATAATTGCAGTCTATAAATGTAAAAAATGAACAGTCGGAAAAGCCCAAAATAATATATTATTAAACCGAATTCAAATTGTGAATCAAAGACACTGCTGTTGCCAAGTGATAAGGAGGATTAAAGATAATCGTACTAATTATTTGAGTCACCTTCATTGCACACCTTTGGAATTGTCCCCCGAAGGCTATGACGTCACTTCTAAATGGCGTAAAGCTAGAGCCTGGTCGAATCTAAGGACTAGCAACTCTAAAAAAATGTGTGTACAGTATAACAATGTTTTACTGTAAACACATTTTTTATTGTCATCTTCTTGCAATAGGGAATACATAGGCGAGACAAAACGACCACTAAATGTGAGAATTACAAATTGCTGGTTTGAAAAATATGTATATAGCCTGGGTAACAACCCTCGAGCCTACAGCGGTAATGCCTGGCCATAACAAAGGACTAAAGTACATCACTCAGGGGAATAGTTACGGTGTTTACATGTACAAGGCTTGAGTAACAACCTTCGAGCCTAAAGCTCTACTGCCTGACAATATTCAAGGACTGAAGTACATCACTCAGGGGAATAGTTACGGTGTTTACATGTACAAGGCCTGAGTAACAACCCTCGAGCCTAAAGCTCTATTGCCTGACAATATTCAAGGACTGAAGTACATCACTCAGGGGAATAGTTACGGTGTTTACATGTACAAGGCTTGAGTAACAACCCTCGAGCCTAAAGCTCTATTGCCTGACAATATCCAAGGACTGAAGTACATCACTCAGGGGAATAGTTACGGTGTTTACATGTACAAGGCCTTGAGTAACAACCCTCGAGCCTAACGATCTATTGCCTGACAATATCCAAGAACTGAAATACATCACTCAGGGGAATAGTTACGGTGTTTACATGTACAAGGCCTGAGTAACAACCCTCGAGCCTAACGATCTATTGCCTGACAATATTCAAGGACTGAAGTACATCACTCGTGGGAATAGTTACAGTGTTTAAATGTACATGGCTTAATAACAACACTAGATCATATATTAGTAGAGCTTGGTAATATCCACGGACTGAAGTACATCACTCGTGGGAATAGTTACAGTGTTTAAATGTACATGGCTTAATAACAACACTAGATCATATATTAGTAGAGCTTGGTAATATCCACGGACTGAAGTACATCACTCGTGGGAATATTTACAGTGTTTAAATGGACACGGCTTAATAACAACACTAGATCATATATTAGTAGAGCTTTGTAATATCCACGGACTGAAGTACATCACTCGTGGGAATAGTTGCAGTGTTTAAATGGACACGGCTTAATAACAACACTAGATTATATATTAGTAGAGCTTTGTAATATCCACGGACTGAAGTACATCACTCGTGGGAATAGTTACAGTGTTTAAATGGACACGGCTTAATAACAACACTAGATCATATATTAGTAGAGCTTGGTAATATCCACGGACTGAAGTACATCACTCGTGGGAATAGTTGCAGTGTTTAAATGGACACGGCTTAATAACAACACTAGATTATATATTAGTAGAGCTTTGTAATATCCACGGACTGAAGTACATCACTCGTGGGAATAGTTGCAGTGTTTAAATGGACACGGCTTAATAACAACACTAGATTATATATTAGTAGAACCTGTTCTTCTTGTACTTACTAACCTGGACCAATGGCATTTTCAAATATTTATTACTATTTTAATTATTTTTCTAGTTACACACCACTTGTATGGTGACAGTGTCTATAATGGTGTTACCTGTCCTCTTTGGGAAAGGCCCACACTAAATTGTCACTAACAACACAAGCCCCTCCCAGCACCTCATTCCACCCACAACATCAGGGCCACCTGCTAACACTTCATCCACACATTCAACATTATGTAATATCACTCTCATGTACGGAGATCACTATATAGTGTTTATGTCCTTAGCGGGTACTATTTGGTTTATGAATTGAACCGCATAACTTTTTAAAAATTTAATTATTTTCTCACTTTATTGTTCTTATAAAATATTGTTCTTGAGTTTAAACTTTTAAGTGACGAATTACTTACTATTTTATTACATGGATCCAAGAGTAATTATGTGATTGGCGTAACAATATTCTCTCGCACGAGTCTGTCGGAAAATTCTGTTTGCTCATTTTTTAAAATATATACAGTATTTTACTAATGAATGCACATAAGTTTTTAGTAACAATATACAAACTTTAACTGTTACCACAGAAGGAAAACAATAAATTTAGGTGTGTATAATTCAAAAAGACATCACGTTAGAAGGAATAAAAATATCTGCCATGATTCTCAAATTCCATGTTTATAATAGGATAATGTCTTAATGTTTATACATACTCTTATTCTACACTTAGAATCACATTCAAATATAAACCTTTTTACTAGTAAAAGACTTACTGGAAAATTGAGTTCATACACTATGGTAGTCGTATGGTTGTTTGAATTATAACAATCAACCCCTTAAAAATAAATGATTGCCTAAATAATCCTTTTGTTAAATGTGAAATAATATATTATGTATTAAAGAATAATATATTATGTATCGGTTTTATATTGAAGTCTTACACATTTTGCTTTTAATTACATCACAGTTTTAATGTTCTAACAAAACAAATTTCTATGAAATCGTTCTTTGACAATTTATCATAATATTACAGTGCATTTACGGAAAAACGTTTTATTCTTTCATAAACTAGTGGAAGCCGTTTTGTACATACAGAGTAAATCTCCAGCGGAAAGCAGAGGGTCAGTAATCTAGTCCACTCTCTCTAAAAAATAATATTACTGACATCACTAAATCGATGGCTACGGATGTTATCAAAAAGTTCAAATTTCCGCCAACAAAGGATTTTGACGGTTAGGCAACTTGAAACATAGAGATAACGAGACGATAAATAGAGGGACGCCGCTTAAAATTATGAAATCCAAACGTTCTCGTAGTTCAAAGATTTCAAGAGGAAAATTCTTTGGCAACAGAGATATCTCAAGAGTAGGGACATCAGCTAGTCTTGGACATCTCATAAAGGACATCGTTATAACAATTGGTATGTCATTTTAAAACTGTGAAAGGTCCTGTACTCTTATAAAAATTCAACAATAGCTCTCCAAATTATTAAATGTGTTAAATGATGTAAAATCACAATTTCAGCTAATTGAATTCGTTGGTTTCTGGTGAAGAGATTTTTTTTAACACGAAACTTCGTCATCCTAAAACAGATTTCTTGGTAGTGTCAGTGATTAAAAGCTGGCTTTTTATAATAAAAATTATGTGATACTAAAACATTTAAATCCTTATGAATACCAAAAAATAGTGCCTTATTATGTTTTGCAATATCAAAATAAAGCAGACATTTTTGAAATATTTAGCTTCATTTTTGAATTGATTGTCTGGTTAATTGTTACGGAATGTCACAAAACGTTAATGAAAAAACATTTACGCTTGAGGTGAGATTGTTTAAAACTCACAACGGGTGTTTGTTAATGAACTCTCTCGGGTCACACCTCTAGCGTGATTGCTTGTCATTAAATATCCTTGTTACTGCGACTGGATTTCATCCAACAGTAATGAACTGCAATTAATCTTTGGTTCAAATTAAACATCTTTAATATATGTCACTGCAATATAGAGGTACATATGTTAATGCGGATAATATTGTATTGGATTACACTAATTAACTTGAGTATTGTGTTAAATGGCGTAAAATCACAATTTCAGCAAATTTAAAAGTATGGTACAAGTTAATTGTCTTTCCTAATACAATTCAAAAAGCTAGTGCATAATTCAAAATAAAACTATATGGCGTTTAAAAATTCTTCCAAGAAGTAACACTCTCTGTCTCCTAGATATCTTTTTAATGTTTCAAGATAATGTACCATGGCATGTTTTTACCTCAGAAAGTAACCTGTTAAAGAAAAAATCCCACATTTCCCCGAGACACGTGATCCTCGGAGAGAGTAAGATGATGCCTGGGAATGAGGATATCATTACCTTTGCCTGGTTGGAAACCTAAGATCCTCATTAACTTTCTGGAGGTCCCGAGAGATTCTCAGGACAAACAAAATATACATAAACATGGGCTCTCAATTAAGTATATTTGAACACCCCTTCATGAAGTCTATGAGAAAAGACATAAAATAGAACGGAATATTAATTTTTGCTCAATGAAAACCTTAAATGCATGAGATGATCCACCAACTTCTATTCCATAGGACAAAAGGGAAAAAACAACCACGATACCCAACCAATAATGCTTTCTGGTCCATATATGGATGTAATATCCTGAAAGAAAAGCAAGTTCGAGTTAACTTGCTAGAAATATCGTCATCTTGAGACCAAGACAGTACACTATCAACTGCTAACCCAAGGATTTTAACGAAAGAGCATTCCTTAACTCCAAATGCATCTAGATAAATTGATTGAAGACTTTTTTCGTTGTTAGAAATCAGTTTTATCACAGTTATGCTCTAAGTTGGTATTTGATAGCCATTTATTTAATGTTTTTATAGAAGTGGAAATTGTGGCCTGTAGGCTATCAGGACCTCCAAACAGCAATGTCGTGTCTTCTGCTTTTAGGAAAGGCTTTATGAAAGGAAGGCCTGAACCTATATTATTTATAAAAATGGTAAATAATACAGGTCCAAAAATACTGCCCGGGGGCACTCCAAGTTTAGTTTTCACCATCTGAGAACCGATACCTCTACAAACTGCTGACGATTCGACAAGTACGACCTGAACCATAACAGAGATGTTCCCCTCAAGACACAACCTTCCAGCTTGTTGCAGAGAATATCAAGATCCCTGCCAAATGCATTTGATAAGTCACAATAATCTCCCAGAGCATGTTGACGATATTCCAACAGTTTCAGCACATCCTCAACAAAATTACTTACTGCCAGCGTTGTAGATCGATTCACTCTAAACCCATATTGATGGGGTATTAAGATGTTATGCCTACTTAAATGGTATAGCAATCTTTTTAAACTATTTTTTCAAACACTTTCGTTAGAGTACATAAGAGAGGAACAGATGGGTAGTTTTTAACATTGCTTCTGTAAGCTTTTTTGAAAAGGAAAACAATTTTAACGGTTTTAAATATACCTGGAAATATACTTGCGGACATGTATTCATTAAAGAGATTAGAAATAGGTTCAATAATGGGTTTTATACTTGTTTCACAAAACAAGAGAGACAATAAAGATACCAAGACATTCCGTTATCCGATGATTTTTTAATACACGCGATGACTTCACTTTCTTATTCATGGATATTCATTACAAGTTCGTTCTTTACAATGAAAGGATTTTAATGTGACGGCCCATTAGGAAAGCCCCTAACCAATTGACACTGCGAGGTCAATATTATTATTGTCCAGTGAAGTGCTACAGTATATTGTAGTATTACCAACCAACGATTCTTCATTGTTCTAACAGTAAAATGTAAGTACTATTACTTACAAAATATCTACCGTCACCTAAATTATTAAAAGGAAATAAGGAACAGTGATTATTATATATTTTATTTAGTAAGATATAAGTCCAAGTAATAGTTGCTCGGAATGTTCTAGTTGATCTCAACTGAGTTGTTAAGCGGAAGTCGCCCGATACCCGTGGCAGCTTTAGCTGCAGCTGGCTGAGGAATTTGCTGATTCTGCTGACTCCAGCCTGTGTCTGGCCAGCCAAGCTGTATCGTTTCTAGACTCTGTTACGCCCAAGTAAATCGTTTGGGAGCAGCACCGTACGGAGTCTCGTCCGCCATTTTAACAAAATCTGTAGCGAAAAGGTATGTGCGTGGAGTTGAGTTGATCGCCGGTACTCGAACGTAATGCGTCGCTCCGTGTTTGCCCTTCCCTCTAAAATCTTAAATTTTTAACCTACTGTTTCGCTGATGAGTGTTTAATATATTTTAAAATTACAGTTTAGGGAATGTAAATAGTATTATAATAATTGTGAAAGGTTAAATTAAATCAGATTTTGCGGCCAACTAGTCTTCTGATTCTTAGTTCCAAAGTCCCGTCTCGCCGGTTACAGTTTCATTATTGTTGGGATATTTGCCATTGTTCAGTAATTATACCTGCTTTATTTTTATTACTGAACAATGGTAAACATGTGAAACAGTCCTATTATCTTAATCAAATCCTAGATTTGAAACATTAAATTATTCTACAGAGTTTTAATAAAAATATAAACGGAGAAAGAGGTACTCCTTCTCACTGGTCAAACAGAATATTCCATAACCTGTCACTAAGCGAGCCCGAGTTCCATGTTACATTACATAATGAAGTGTCACGTGTCCAAAATGACTGTACAAAGACTAAAGCCTTGTCACCGTGACGTTCCAAATATAGATTTTCAATAGTCCAGTTTTACAAGACGATGTATCTCCCCAAATAATTGATAAAATGTAATTTTTTTAGCTATTCCACAAATATAACGAAAATATAAGTATATTATATTTATACACAATAAATATGAAATCAAATATAAACCGTACTGTCTTTGATATATCTTAGGAGATTATGATGTTACACATATACTGTAGTGAAAAGTATTCCTCTTCAGCATGTCATTTCGAGATATTATTAAAGTTATGAATGCTTTGTTTTAAAGGTCATATGACTGTACGCATATACCTGTATAAACATAAATATTATTATTTACTATTCAAATGTATTATTATGTATATGTATTTAATAACAGTCTGTACACAATTTCTTTTATTCCATGTACATAAAACGATTTCACTCCATTCAAAGTTAGGGTAGAAAGAGGTATTCAAATAAGCTTAGATCGGTCGAGTGAGAACTTAAATTTAATTACTTATTAAACAAATTTGATCAATAACCAAATATCTGAATAATTTGTCTTAAGACTATGCCGTTTTGTGCTCGGCAAAAAAAAACTAAAAAGGGAAATTTTAAAACATGTTATTAAACTTCCTCGTTATGAGATTTTTCGAGTGGAAGATATTGATTAGATGAGGCAACGGTAAAATATTAATAATGTAAAAATGTGACCGTTTTAATTCTAAAAGATTTCTACATTCGTTTTAGTAAATGTCTCAAAATTTCGAAGTCCCCAGTAGGATTAAATCCTGGCTGATTTATACCTTCCAGTTGAACCTACACTGGGCACAGCAAAAACTGATGTCACACAGATCTTAAGGATATCCAGGAGAGACACATCACTAACCGCAAATGACGTGATATTGGAGTGCAAGGATAGATAGTTATGTCTAGTGTACTTGGGGGAAGTTGGTGAGAATTCCTGTGTCAGGGGCTGTTGCTAGCTTAGACAGAAGGGCGAGCCACCCCTTGCCTACTTTGACTGGAGAGGCTAGTACAAAGTTGGCTTACCCTTTTTCCAAGGAGACGTGACTGAGATTAATGCCTAAAGTCCTTCCTCATTGATCTTGACAGGTGGCATACCCTATCCAGAACCTTACACATCCAGAGTATCATGCCATTCCGGAAGCAGCGCAAAGGTTCTTTTTATGGACGAAGTGCAATTTTTTCTTCTTGCTCCAAGGTAACATAAAAAGAACGTTTAACACAGCGTAACTAAAACAATCTGTAATCAAGAACTTTCAGAATTCTGTCCACATTCTATCTTGTGCCGTTGCTCTGTTTAACATGATCGGATAGTATAAAACAAATAAGTAAATATAGCCTTGGAAGAATAAATTCATAAGAATTGTGGCTTACTCATTAGTGAGTCACTTAAATATCAAAAAATTTTAATTCAAAAAGAAGAGGAAAGGAAATTTTAATAGTCTACCAGAGAGTTAGAGAGAACGGTGATTCGGTGGCTATGAATCAGTAACTAAGCTACGCAACGGGAATTTCAAGCAGTCTTCGAAATTCCATACTGAGATGTATCAAACTACTTGCCGAGAGGAAATAGTATATAATTGTTCTTTGGCGTAATGTGAAGAAATTGGGCTTTAGTAAGCATTCTTCTCCAGCAACAGTCCATGACGCTTTGAAGGAATTAAATAAATTTCCAGTTTAAGATCAGTACACTCATACACTTGGATTTAATGCGTATTCTTAACTGCATCAGCACTAAAACCATTTTCCTCATTGCTGATGCAATTGAAAGACTAAGAAAGTTACAGCAATTATTATGGAACCAAACAGGCTGTGATATACTCAAATAATAAACGTTGTTATGACTTTATGATTGATCTCATATATTAAAATAAATAGGTATTAGCTTCGGAAAATTTGATACCGTTCTAGCCAAATAACTTAATTTGATAATCTAAAGTATTGTACAGATTTTCTTCACATTTTAAAATGCCCGTTATTAAAATTAAAACTACCCAAATAAATAAGTTGAATTAAAAATACGGGTCGATCGCTAAGAATACGCTATCATTTATCGCGCATTGTAATTAGTTCTTGAATTGGCATTGTATTTGTTCCGAGCTACCACAAAGAAAGCTTTATAATACCAAGATATTGTTGACCTACTTCCGACCTTACTGCAATAATTCCTTGTCTCGTTTCTCGAGGAAGTCAATCGTTAACATTTGTTCTTATATTGTTTTTATTATCAAATCTTTTTACTTCAACATTTATCATTCAATTTGTTTTCTCAAATATATGCGTATTTAAAAAATTACACTCGTTGTTTAAATATATTAGAGTAACTTTGATTGAGAAACCTGTATTACAAGTTAAGTACTGAATTATATAAATTGTTAAACAATTTTATTACTTTGTTTGGAGTCAATTATATTTGGTTGGCCGGTGAGTGCAAACCTGCTGGGGCCTGTCATCTATAGTTATTATGTTACTATTAAGTTTTAATAATTAGTGTTTAGTTTTTATTAAGTGCATGTATTAGTGTTAGTGTGCATGGAATAAAAATATACAACATGGCTGTTGTTGTTCGTGATGTATGCGTTTTACAACGCCCTGGTATGTTTTGTTTTCTTTAACAAAGTGTTTAGTCATGCATTAGTTTAGTCATTTACCTGAAGATTAGATCAGATTGCAGATCTCGAAAGGAAACGTTACTGTTTGAATTGTATCACTGAACTATGACAAATTAATGTTCGGAAAAAAACCCTGTTTCCTTCACAATTGTATTACGAGTTAAAAATAATATGTGAAGCATAAATAACTATTTGCAGCCAATGGAACATAGAAAATTATAACTTCATATAGTGAGATATTACTAAATGAGGAGTAAGTAATTAAATAAGGTCACTTATTAGAAACTATGGGTTAAAGAACGTGGCCCCCTTATTCCGTTCCAAGGTACTGCAGGAGTAAGCTCATTCATCGTTTTAACGAGGTACAATGTGTATTCAATATTAGTTTAAATAGAAGTAAAATTTGTAGTTTAAATTCATTTCATTAATTATTGTTGATACTTTAAATATGGGGTTCACGGTTTAGCTCACATCTTAATCAATCTCGGGGGCTGTGCAGATTGGCGTCGGTAAAGACGATTCAAAGTAGCATTGAAACCTTCTTAGAATAGAGTTTTTAATAATCAGAACATAATTCATGGAACCTGTTTTGTTTAAATTTCAAAGATTCTATAGGATTGACGATCTTATCATAAACGTTTTGGATAAAGTTCATCTCGACATTATTGAATTTTCAGCTTAGTTTCTAAGCAATGACTTAAATATATAGACACCATCTATTCGAAATTCCAACTAATTCTAGTGCCTATCTCATACTCAAAATTATTAATTATTTCGAGTGAGTGAATATCCAAGAAAGGTAACCTATATCAAGATTATGTTTTAAAAAAGGTTTCTACACAGGTACAGTAAATTTATGTTTGTTAATTGGCTGAGTATTTAAGAAGCCTCTCCCGCCAGTTGCTGATAGACGTAATGTGATTTTGTACTCAAATAAATGACGAGTTGATATATAGGGTTTATATACATATAGGGTATGAAACTTGAATTCTCCATGACCATTGAAAATTGTAAATATCGATACATAAGAAGTCTTGATTTATATCTTGCGACGGGTTAACTGTGGTATGTTAGCTAGATTACTGAGAAAAATTGGCATGGTTGGAGCATATATCTCATGTGTGGTAGTTCAACAGTTTCTATGAACTCACTTTTTTGTCTGTTAAGTAAAATATTTTACAATAACTTTGGTAAAACCTATAGTTTTAAAATTCGGAACCTAGCCCAATAGAAGCAACCGGTCACATAATATAAGACTGTTTCCTAAAAAGAAGTGTACATAGTATAAAAATAATATTTAAAATGAAGAATCACTCGGGTTAGTGAAATAATTTTCACATTGGAAAATGATAAAAATTACTTGAAATTTGACTTCGGCTTTAAACAGTTCACCACAATAATTAATACACAGTTACGAGTAATTGAAAGGTTAAAAGGTTTTTAGATATTTGCCATCGCTATATGTTACAAATAATGTAACACAACGTTTCGAGAATTGGAATATATCCTCTTCGTCAGGTGGGGGGAGGTTCTCTGTGCAGTGAAACCGCCTAGGCCGGACTCCTTGAACCCTTTTCTTGTCTTTCTTTTCTTCTTTCTGTTCTTTATTTTTGTATGTATTGATACAATGCACCCAACTGTTCTACAGAAATAAGTTAAATCTTAAAAAATATAGCTAATCAGCAAGGAACTGGTAGTGTGAATTACAACGCCTCCATAAAATATAATAACTAGTATAATTTGTTAGTTACACACTTAAACAAAAGCTCAGAAGTGTATGGTGAAATATTATCGATCATTGTAGTAATTGATACTTATTTTAAAGGGAAAATATTTGAGTATCAAAATATGTATCATCTAAGAAAAAGTGGTGGATTATCATGCATACAATATTGAGTTTGCTGTTTTTAGTGATATTTTGAATATAGTAGTGATATTTCCTCTACTTTTGTATGTGAAACTAAGCTCATGGGTTATAGTGATAGTAACTTGTCCCTCCTCTCCGATAACTAAGGCCATCAGTCATAACTAACTAGCAACTGTCAGCCCCCACACGGAATGTGTCATATAACTTTTACCCCACTAACATATTAGCGTCAAACTCTAATCATTCATGTATATCGAACAATCACTGTTTTCTGAACAAACGTGTATTGATCACTGGGAAATTTTAAATATTACAGTTTTTTCAATAGTTCATATACTTTTGTTTTGTACGTCATATTCAACAATACCATCGATACGTTTCATATAAAATACAAACTAACCCTTCCGGTTCAGTCAGAATAAAGGTAGATTTTACATGTGGCCGTTATCTTTAAATGTAAACAGATGATCCTTTACCGTTTTAAAAGTTTTATAAACTTCTACAACACTAACGGGACAATAAATCTCAATTTTGGTATGTTAATAAATCGACTATATTAATCGAACTTTCTTGATATTATAACACGTCAAAGATGTATTATAGCGGTCGTAAACATTTATTATACGTTATTTTAATTATTTATTATTTAATGTCTAAGTACAGTGACATTTTTTATAAAAACATTATTTATCTACTTTAAAACTACATAAAGAACAAAATTAAATTATTATAAAATCGCAATATTTAAATTAAACTATTTTTTGACTCTTAATAGGTTTAAAGATAATTAAGTGCCAACATTGTTGAAAATCAACATTAAAATTAAATTGAAAACATATTTCCATTTTGATATTTCAAGAAAGCCCTAAGATATCACATGAAATCGTCTAAACCGAAACGATTAATTGTATTTTCAATTTTCAATAAGTGAATTTTCTACGCTTGAATACATCTGAGACAAAATTAAGCGTATAAGAGTATTTATCATAGTTTAAAATGATAGAATGAAGAGCATCTTTGATTCATATTCAATTTACAAATTATTTATATGACTCGTTAGGAATAAAAACGATTCAGGATTACTTAAATTTTAAAAAGGTTTGCCAGCTAATTATTTTTTATGATGGTAACATTAGTTCCTAAGCTACTTGTGTGTACACAGTGTTTTGAGTCACATTTATTTGCAAGTCAAAACACGCTTTAACAAAGTTACAAGGATTATGTAATTGAAATCCGTCTAGATGAGGGTTTCATTGTTGTAAACCCTGACTATGAGACGTTGTACCCACTCTACTTACCATTGATAGTGGGTTTGTGTTAATGAAGTTGTGTTGAGTAAGTCGTAATTAACTAACCGTAATAACTATGTATTTACTTAATTTTCTGCAACCTAGTTACTTCCAGGATGGAAGATTAAAAACAATCTTACCGTTTAAGATGGACTTTCTTACCGTCTATAGGACACAGTAATCTTACCGTCTATAGGACTTTGTTTTCTGACAGAATATTTAATTCCTCTGTTGAACAGAGATTGCTTTATTTTGCGTTGTACTAAGATAGTGTGAAGAGGTTTTGTATCTTAAATCACGAATTTCCAACACTGCAAAAAACACACTGTGTTTCCGAAGTTGCGTAACAATACATAATACAGCAGTACATGTGCTATTCTAAAAGGATGCTAATTTCATAAAGTATTTACTTCAAACTGACACTAACTATAATAAGATAATTGAATAGGGCCTAAATTACTTATTGACATTAATGTAGAAAATATACTTATATAGGAGGTAGGAGTACGCTAGACCTGTGTCGCGTGTTACACACCTCATTACACCATGGGCGTTTTCTGGATACACATAATATCCTCTGGATACACAGAATATCCTCTGGATACACAAAATATCCTCTGGATACACAGAATATCCTCTGGATACACAGAATATCCTCTGGATACACAGAATATCCTCTGGATACACAGAATATCCTCTGGATACACAGAATATCATCTGGATACACAAAATATCCTCTGGATACACAGAATACCCTCTGGATACACAGAATATCCTCTGGAGACACAAAATATCCTCTGGATACACAGAATATCCTCTGGATACACAGAATATCCTCTGGATACACAGAATATCCTCTGGATACACAAAATATCCTCTGGATACACAGAATATCCTCTGGATACACAGAATATCCTCTGGAGACACAGAAAAGTCTTGTCATGTCCTTGGCTTCTCTGAAGCTCAGCTGGATTTAGACTGTTACATTATTTCACGCCATTTGGGACCTCATTGATTTATCCATATTAATCTCATTAACTCCATATCAAACAAATTACTCAAAGTCATTTGTAAAAGAAATTAACTTTTATCAGCGGATTATTTAGTAAAATATTCTGTTCTAGTCTTCTAGTATAAGTGTCAAACAAGGCAGGAATACATCATACCATGTATTACGTAGTTTGGTAAGGTTGCTTGCAACATTTTAAATCTACAACTCATTTAATTCTCGAATTATCAAACAAAGAGATATTCACGCAGACAGTATAAAGAACAGAAATTAACGCAAATATTACGCTCAGTCAAACTTAATGGTTGATCATGCACCATTCTAGATTAAATGGAAATGAAGTTTTGTACAAAATATAGTCTTCGGTAGAACACTTTATTGAGATATCTTTCCACATAATACATACAAATTTGTTGTTTTTTAAATTATTTTACATAGAAATTTTCAAATAACAACAGTTTTAATGAGCTAGGAAGAGTACTACTATTCAAGAAAGCTGAAATACATTTTGTCTACTGTAACGTGTCTATAGTAAGGTTAATTTCTATAAACCAATAAATTACAACTATTTTTGTTTTAGTATAAGAGCGATCAATTGAGTTCTAAAGTAATAACCCTTTATTTTAAGAATGCACCAGTTCCAATGGAATTCAATAATTAAACTCAGTATAAATTAATAGTAATTTTAATAAAAATTTAAAATCAATAATACAGCAACGCCAAGCTATCTTTTTTACTTTCAATTTTATTCTCAATTCTTTCGTATTTATAACCCATCAAATGTTCACAATGTCCCAGCCTTAAAATTAAACAATGAATAAAATCATTCAATAATTGTGGCCTTCAAGTTTCTCAGTACTAATATTTTCAAAACAAACTCAAAATAAAAATCTTCATTAAATTTCAAATAACAATAATGTTCTTTGCAAATTTGTTGTTTTTTAAATTATTTTTACATAAATTATTTTCATAGATAAATAACAACAGTTTTATGAGCTAGGAAGAGTACTACTATTCAAGAAAGCTGAAATACATTTTGTCTACTGTAACGTGTGTAAGGTTAATTTTATATAAACCAATTACTAATTTTTTTTTTTTTAGTATAAGAGCGTTCAATTGAGTTCTAAAGTAATAACCCTTTATTTTTAATGCAACAAGTTCCAATGGAATTCATTAATTAAACTCAGTATAAATTAATAGTAATTTTAATAAAAATTTAAAATCAATAATACAGCAACGCCAAGCCAATGCTTTTTTTTACTTTCAATTTATTCTCAATTCTTTCGTATTTATAACCCATCAAATGTTCACCATGTCCAGCCTTAAAATTAACAATAAATTAAAATCCATTCAATAATTGTGGCCTTCAACGTAATTCTCAAAACACACTTCAAAATAAAATCTTCATTAAATTTCAAAATAAAATATAATGTTTTCTTCAAATTTGTTGTTTTTTTTAAATTATTTTACATAGAAATTTTCAAATAACAACAGTTTTAATGAGCTAGGAAGAGTACTACTATTCAAGAAAGCTGAAATACATTTTGTCTACTGTAACGTGTATATAGTAAGGTTAAATTTCTATTAACCAATTACAACTATTTTGTTTTTAGTATAAGAGCGATCAATTGAGTTCTAAAGTAATAACCCTTTATTTTAAGAATGCACAAGTTCCAATGGAATTCAATAATTAAACTCAGTATAAATTAATAATTTAATAAAAATTTTAAATCAATAATACAGCATCGCCAAGCTATCTTTTTTACTTTCAATTTATTCTCAATTCTTTCGTATTTATAACCCATCAAATGTTCACATGTCCAGCCTTAAAATTAACAATGAATCAAATCATTCAATAATTGTGGCCTTCAAGTTCTCAGTACTAATATTTTCAAAACAAACTCAAAATAAAAATCTTCATTAAATTTCAATATAAAATAATGTTCTTCAAATACAAAATGAAACAAATAATAAAATAAGACTTCTTCTCAAAATAAAAATCAAACAAATTAAGGAAATATTAATAATTAATATATGAACAAAGACAATGTCCAACCAGTTAAACTCAAAGTTGTATCAATTACAAAGTACTTATTTCCTGTAAATTTCCAATTTACAAGATTATTACATTATCCAGAATAATATGCTTGGCTTTGAATATTAAATTTAGGAATTTGTGATACCGGTATATATATATATATATATATATATATATATATATATATATATATATATATATATATATATATATATATATATATATAATATATATATAATATATAATCTCAAAAAATAAAATAAATTTTCTTTATCAGTAGGCTATTCCTGATTTAACCAACTTGAACAGGAAAATATCATCAAGCAATAAGCAATTTTATATTTAAATGTTAAATTCTAACTTTCACAGTACCTCACACATCTCCTGAAGACTTCACCAACTAACAAAAATAACTGTTATGGATCAATTAAATTAAACTTCAAACTTTAAATTTTGAAAAGAATTTGAATCTTAAACTCAACCTTCCTACCGCAATATCTATACTGCAAGAGTAGGCTATCACTTCTACACCAACTTCTCTCTCTGAGCACACAAGCAAAGACTCTCCTGAAAAACTTACTTGAATCCACCGGAAGGATCTAAGAAGTCCCTCCCACCATCTAATCAACCTAACATTGGCCAATAAAAATTTACAATTCTCTTAATCTAAATATAAATATTCCTATAAATAATTAAATAATATAGGAAGCATCCTATATCTACAACGTTTATAAATGGCTTTTCACTTCAATTTTTAAGGTTTTATTCTACACATTTATTTATTCTGCTATCCCTCTGTCATCATAGCTACCCATAAGGCTAACGTAAAATTACTCTTTTACGCTCACCTAATCTCATTTAATTATATGTAATATCATCAAACTCAGTGATGGTAATTTAGAGGAAGTTTCATCCAAAATTTCAAGACTGTTGGTAATTTCATTTTTGAGATATCGTGCGGACAGACGGCTAGCCAAGGCTCAGCTAATTATACTTTAACATGAGTTTATAAGTAAATAATTTTTCAATGAGTCAATCTAATGACCACAATGAGTCAACCTATTTTCAATGTTAATGGCGCAGCATAGGAATGCGGAGCTTATACAGTTATGGCACGGAGTGTGGCAAGGATTACATAGTAAAACGCTCACTGTTCAGAACGTAACTGATGTTTTATTGATTCTTATCAGTTTCTATTCGTACATCATTGCTTAACGCTAAATACTACCTTATTCATTCGAACAACATCAGTCTTTAATATTAATTTTAAAAGCTTTCTTGCTAAGATATAAAAGTCCTTTGATTACATGAAATTGTTTTGTACTTCTGATACGGAGAAATTTGCGATCTTTTAATTTTACATGCAGGGTTTATGAACTTTGATGCCTTTAACAAGGCTTGCAAATAAATTGACAATGCTACATAAAAGTTTATAACAGATAAAACTGTTCAATGTTGGCATATTTTTACTAACAGTGGGTTACGATGTGGGGTTCATTGAAAAAAACTTTATCAATGAAGTTAATTTATAACAGTTAATGACTATGTGTAATGTTTAGAAACTCTTATAATATTGATCAGGTTATATTGACACTTCTTGGTGAAAACGCGAGAGTGTATGAAATGGGACGGGATTCTGAATGTTTATCTCAGAAAACCGAGGCAAAAGTCACAGTTTCCACAGTAAGATAGATAAAAATACAAAACTAAATTAAATTGTTTATAAAATGTTTCAACGCCATTCTTTTTCTATATTATCTCACACATAAATAAAGTATGCTGAAACTTACAAAGTGGTCGTTTAAAAATTAAAAATGTTGTGTTTGTGAAATAATAAATCCTTTTTGTTGTAGGACGTTGATGGATAACTTGTAATCCTAAAGTGATTCGCCTTAAAGTATCTGCTCTTGGAAGAATTTATTTGTATCTTATTGTTACAATTAAGCGTGTTGTAACAAGCGTGTGACGGATCAACCTTATTTTTCAATAAGGTTGATCCTTCAGGACGAGAGATAAATTGGTGTCAATCCACGCGGCCTTATACGTTGGCGTTACATTCTCGTATCACTCTCGCCTAGCCCCCGGCTGACGTGGATAAGCTTCTTGTCCCACCCGGCTCTCGGTGTGAATAATATCGCCGTAAACAACAACTGTCTGTAGGTACTATACCGAAGAGGAGACTAATCTTGATTTCAGTAAAGAGTAACATGAATGAATCATATGGCCCCTGTCTAAGCTCTTACTCATTAAAATAATTAATGTCTTGATAAACACATTTTATTAGACATTTACATAAAAAGCGTTGTCACAGTTTTACAATCAATGCATTTTACATAATTTGTAAAGAACACAATTTGGAATTATCAAGGTACGTTATTAATCACATTTTTTACTAAATACAAATTTATTTATTACATCCACGCTCAAAATAAAACATATATTTTCCTTACACATCGTACCTAACGTTTTACTAATTAACTTGGCAACAAATTTGTAGTGTGTATATATTTCACTTAATAAAATAAATTAACAATCTAATGAATAAATTTTATATTTCATGGGATGTTATACCCACGTCTCCAGGAAGTATAACAGTTTACAATGTACATAATTATAAATGTTCTGTAATTAACAACTTTTATAAAATTAGATTAGGACACTTAATAGCTTTTTTCATTAAAAGGTTCCAAAAGTATCGAAATATTTTATTGTCACGTATGGACAAATTCAATTATTATCGTAAAATGTTAAAAATGCAAAAGTCATCTCTAAAACTTTGAACAAGAGAATAAATAGTTGAGAGATATAATTAAAGATGATTTAATATTATATATCAACTTTTATTTACGAAACCAATTTATTTTTTAACATTAAACCCAATTTCTTAAACATATTAAGTTAATTTTTCAATGGTTGTGTAGATAACAAAATTTATATAGTATAAATAAAGAGTATTTTAATAAACTAAAGTGTATATGTGTTATTAAATGAATAAAAGGATATAATATTGAGTAATAGCAACGCAAAGTAAAGATATGCAAAATTTCTAGTCTGTATCTCTATGCGTTCTCGAGGCATCTTGCATACATTTGGTTTTAGCTGGTGATCGTCCAATAAATTTGATTTCAATACAATCATAAATTTTTCAAAAAACCGTTATCAATATACAGAAAACCCATTCAGATATAGTATTCTCTGTCTGACTTATTCCATAAACGTCTACTACAATAATTTAATGTATAATTTAGTACGATGCGTTTTGTCATAGCCACCATAATACCAATTGCCGGTATTTTTTACTGCGGCGATTAACTTTTTTATTTCCACTTACTCATAACTTATTACACTTTCTCATACTATTTTCCGAGAAATTACTAAAGGCTGTTATAGATACAATACAGCATATGGTTTTTAAGGCAATATGAACGCTACATCTAATGGTTTAAGAAAAATTAGTTTAAAGACACTTTTGAATAAACCTAACACTAATTTTGTGTCAAGTACGTCAATATAATACCTCAAGCTCTTGCATACTAATTTAAAATATCAACGAGAATTATTTCGATTATTTAGGTTATGTAATGTGTTTTTATTTGA
Organism: Homalodisca vitripennis; assembly: GCF_021130785.1. NCBI lineage: Eukaryota > Metazoa > Arthropoda > Insecta > Hemiptera > Cicadellidae > Homalodisca > Homalodisca vitripennis. The sequence continues at coordinate 66,243,566 of NC_060210.1, read as the reverse complement.
GTTCCTGCCAAGTGTACGAAGTGACAATATCGTTTTGAAAACTACCCAAACATAATTATTAATTTAAACAAACTCTCCAATAATATAAAGTTTTTATTTTTGTGAAGCCTTTCGTACTCAATGAGAACATCTTCGGACCCACACAACTCAATACAATAGTAACATAAACAATTTTGTACTAAATAAAAACATATGTCATTAGAAATACAAAGAGATAATATTCTATGACATCACAGCATGTTATATGTATATATAAAAAAATAAAGTTGATATATTAAGTTAAATCAAATAAAGTAACGGTGAATTTTGAAATTTCACTACTACAACTTTTTCCGTCATTATATCATTAACTAATTAATATTTTTTTATAAAATGTAACAAAACACGGCAAAGTACAGTATTTATTTTTGCCTCCGCATAGGAACAAAGCTTTCGGTCGGAATGGCGGGAAGCCTCTCAAAAGAAGAATATCTAATGAAATGGTACCCGAGCGCCCATTGTGGATTAGTTCTTAGTTAACGTGGACGTCATCCATTAGCTTTGCGTTTCTTTGGCTGCAAATTTTGATGGGTTGTTTCATCCAATATATTTTATTAAATATGGACACATCCATCCTTAGCGGTTCATCCATCCTTTATGTTCACTACATGTATTCAAATAGTCATCCGGTCTAGTTCGTAACATTTAAATAACTTTGTACCGATATTTAAGTCCATGTTCCTCTCTAAAAAAAGATATTAACTTAAATAATCTAATATGTACTTAGCACAGTAAACACAAATGCCAAGCAATCACAATGAATTATAATTTGACCGAAATGGATTTAGTTGTTGTGACAAGATCCATCAATTACAAACGTTATCCTTTGTGGTTAGCCGGTTAGCTTTATACTGTTTATTAGTTGTACTTAGAATATTATTACGGCTCATAATATCAACAAGTATAGTGAGTAATTATTGAAGCCCTAAGGATATGCAGTTATTATGTTTAATTTACCATAACCATGGTAATATTAGTATATGTATACTAATATTACCATGGTTATATCACTATATCACATGGTTAGTGTCACTCAAATACTTTAATTATAAGTATTACGACTAAATACTCTAAAATACTAACGAAATTGTCAACATATGCAGTTAACATTAAAAGAATTCAAAATACTTTAAGGGATCAGAACATAAGACACATGAAATTAGACATATAGAAATAAGACACATTACAAAAAATAATGAGCTTTAGTCAGTGAAATTTTAATCATGGTAACCGTAATGACCACAATACAGTTATGATTTAAGTTTGTTTTAATGGTGGATATATTGTGAAATTAACAGAATATTTTTGCAGACATTTGCTATTGCTCAGTGATGATAAAAAAACCAGTAACGCTACGTTTCGAGGTGGACAATCTGATCACTTCCTCGGGTGAATAACTAACCTAACACATAACTACGAATATAATCTTAGTTAAAATAAACAAATCATACCAGAGCGCTGTGATACGCATAATTCAGGAATCACATCAATTATGATGAGTGTCAGTTTCATAATCACTAACCCTGAAACATACACTAAATAAAAGCAAAACACAACACTAATTATTAAAACTGAAGTACAGAATACAGGTCACAATAGTTTAGCCACAGACGAACTACACAGAACTGACCAGAGGGCAATAGTAAATGTGGATCGTCACTCGTCACTGCAGAAACAAGATCAAAAGAAAACCTAAAGTACCTATCAAACATATTGAGGGTTTGTTATAAGGCAATTCGGTATCACAATATCGTTTTAATAAGTTCATCTAGAATGAACTAATAATAAAAAATATAATCTTTGTTCCTCCCTATTTGGCCGCCAAAAACGTTACACAGACAATTGGATCGGCCAATCTTACTTGATATTAGGTGTTTTAGAATTTCTGTTGTAACGTTTTTTACAGTTTGTTTTCAGTTGATGTTTTCCATAGAGTAAAGATAATTTCAGTAATCTAAAAATGGAGATTATCTCGAAGTGTCGGTGAAAATCATTTAAGACACATAATTTTCACTAACAAATAATTAGAGAAACCGCTGAAAAATTCCGAAAAACGCGTTAAAAGTTTTCCTGAGCTATAAATTTAGGATCTGGATATAGCTTGAACATTACAATTTCTACTACTGTACACTGAAGCACACAATGTTGAAAGTGAATGATTCAGTGGCACTAACATTCCGCTCAATATTCCATAAAGAAGCAATCTACTCTTGTATAAAACAACACTTTCGAGTCTTTTATGTGATGTATTGTAAAGTGGATCATTTCTCACAAGTAAGCGCTCTACTTAACCCACATTGTCAAGGCAGTTTCTTATGTTTGTGCACCTTGAAAAAAGAATACACAGTAATGTAGTAGCTATACAATATTCAAACATTGAGATTAGTTGCTTATACATAAATATTGGAATTGCTTGTAACATTATTTCTGTTTCTGAACATGTAGTCCAATTCCAACCATGAGAGATAGTTGGTTAACAAAATTTTATTTTACCTCATTAGTTTGCTATCAGTTTGTAAAACATCATCTCTTGTAAGCTCATTAGTACATATATTTCTTTAAAAACTAATAATTTTTGGATGGCATAAGATTTACACTCGTACTAAATCTTCGTTCATAAACATCATTAAGTTAATAGGCTCTAGTTCAGAGAACTTTATATCAAATCATTGATGCTTAACACAAAGAAGATTTATTTAAATATTCTACACCTGCATAATAAGTCCATATTTACATGTAAAGAACAGTGCTTTAGTTATTATGTACATTATGCACATAAGTACAGTGTAGACGTTAGCCGAAAATATTTAACTTTATTATTAACTTCTTTTAATCAAAATCAAAGTTACGTTAGAAATTCTGCCAATTAAATCATATGCTAGTATAAATTTAGGCTTTAAAAGCAAATATTTATTGTTATACTGGAACTTATATACTTTTGTACATTAAAGCATTAAATGTTTTGGAACATTAGCAATTCAGGGAATATGTAATTTATTTGTAAAAGAATTAATCTCTTATTGAATTATTATCTTCAATAGTAAATAAATTTAGAAAATACTTGAATATGTATGTACTTTTAACGCAATAACTTATTTAGTGTTTGTCTCACTGCGCTAGTTTTCAGATGAATCAGAGCAGAATGACACAATTAGCCAATTAGTACGGATATTGCAAGTGATATCTGTCGGACAAGGCCGGTGAACAATGCCTGACATAACGTTGGATGAGAGGATCTGTTGAGGAGCTTTCAACACATGATCAGATAGCATGATCATTAGCTGTGAAAATTTCCTCATAAAGCTGCATACCAATATCCACCAAAGATGTTGGATAATATAATTAAACTAGCTGACTCGGCCAAGCTTTGATGTGGCTTAGTTATTGTACGATTATACCTACAAATTATGCATTATTGTATAATTTAAGCAATAAATTTACTAAAAATAAGGTATATATATATATTACATTTTATCAATCAGGTATGAAATGGTTTATTCTTACTCCTAACATCGTTATCCATACTTTTTTCATAAAATTCATAAATATTTTTTCAAACCTCATTTTTACATAGGCCATAATGAGTTCTAAAGACTGTGCATATGAACCATGGAACTTCGCTGTGTGTTATTGAAGCCTATAACTCAGTAGGGTGACACAATTATTATTTTATCTATTGCTTTGGACGTAAAAACCAATATTCTAAATATGATTGTCGCTCTAACTGTCCGGATAAAATGTCTAGAATGAAATGAGCTATAGACTTGAAATCAGCATTCGTACTCCTACTTTATAACTAAACATTTTATGTGATGTAACTCAATTTTTATGCTTAAAAAATATTGTTATTGGCAATAACATAATGTATTAATGCAATGATAAATCATTTGATATATTTAATTCATTTTATTAGCAAATGTGTGTGCGTGCGTGCGTGTGCGTGTGCGTGTGCATATGTCTTGTTAGTGAAGAGATCTTAACGAAACTATAGTGGTATTATTTATTCATCCCAAATTAAGATTTGATTGCATACATTTGAGTTAGAACTACCAAAACTAAAACAATTACTTCGCAATATTTAATACTAATAAACTAAAGAAGGGAAGCATTAGGGTTACATTACTCAACATCTGAAATTCAAGACCTTGCAGAAATAATATGATGTCATCCTTTTGCGAGACACCCTCTGATGACGGTTTAAGTGTATTACCTGTATGAAATTCAGCATTAAAAAGTTAATGATTTTCTATACGTTATTATTTTGTGTATATATTACTAGTTTTTATTGGTATTCTAAGTAAATATTTTACAGAAATATTACTATAGAAAGTAAAATATTTTGGAAATTCTGTTATAATATATAACTAATAATTCTCTGCACAGTACATCTCACACTGGGTGTATTATTTCTGAGCTATATTTTATACAAAATATATCACATAATTCATATTTTAATTAATCTAAAATTTAGTTTTTTTCCTTTACATAATTAAACTTCTAAAGGTGTTACAATATACGTCAACAACATTTGTTCATTTTATTAAGTTCATTATTAAGAAGTTGATCAATAATCAGGAAGTAAAACATTACAGTTAAAAAAATCGATATTAAAAACCTTCATATTGATCTAAACCTATTATATTATTCTAATGTGCTAAAATTAACGGAACTTTATGATAATACTGTATACATTTTAAATAGAATCGTTTTTTAAAGTCCTGCATTAACGCGGAATTTGACGTCCAAGTTATCAACTCCTGGTAAACTGAACTCCCGATCAATTTATGACCATAACGAACTTCACATCCGGTCAGCGCATTTAATGCACTGAGGTCTAAATTAGGCTTATGGGAGATTAGTGATTAAGGCTCTACCCACTCGCGTTTCAAATTTACCGTAGCCAGTCGTGTAAATGGTTTATCATACATTATCACTGTACTAATTTCCGTTTGTTAAAGTTTGCAATAATGGTTTAAATACTCGCAGGGAATTGGTAATTAAGTTAAAATATACGTATTTCCTAATATAATCAGTATATAGGTAATATAAAAACTAACTTAAGAAAGTAACTAACTGAAACAAAATAATAACAGCATATTTATAATAAACTGACAGTAACGTAATATACAGTAGAATCCTTTTAAAGTAAAAAAGTAATAGGATCGGGAGTTATTTTGTGTCAGCTACAGCGGAAATATTAATTACTTTCTTAAAAACAGGAAGCCAAGCAAAATGACGTCATCTAGTACCAATATTTATACATGCAAGGCTTGTTTTCCTGTCAGTATCACTAAAAGTTCTATTAAAAGTTCAGTGGAGCAGAAGTTTAGGCACGTAGCCTATTAAGTAATAAGTATAAGTTGGGAATGTTTTATGTTGTAAACTTACTATAAAGGGCTAGTTTACTAACTCGTTTAATTTAGAACACTCCTTTCAGTATATTCTAACAAGTTTTCATGTCACTTATATTAAAACAGTTTTCCTATGAAAGCAAATCTCTGTTGGAATGTTTAGACACATTAAAATCTTTGGGACTTTTAATCATTTTGCTAATACTTTAGAGGAGAATTAGTTATTATATGCTTAGCACTCAGTAGATATGGTATAGTTTATTTTGAGAAATATATAATTGTAAAAATGTTAGTAAACCAATAAATCACGAAAATCATGCTAGGTATATTTGTTACTATAACGTTTATATGACATTAATTTCAATAGAGATTTGTCTAAAAGTACTTAGAACTCGAACACGGATCTAGTAGTTACATTCATTAAATATTAAAAGTTGCTTGATGCCAATCACATATTAATTGTCACTTATTTAAACGCATATGTAACAGAACAATTAAATACAAAATAAATAATAAAAGCAAAGTTTTTGTTTTTGATAGGCATCTTTGCTCTTTATGTAGTGCCAGAAACTAGTCCGCCAAGTGACAGAATCTGACTCGAGTTTCGATTATTCTTTATTGAAATTAATCCTCGCTATTGTTGTTTATACGAATTTCACGAATATTGATATAAACTAAATATTGTAATAAAGTATACAGTTTATAATAAATAACATTTTCCCACAATTTCATATGTAAATCCAAGCACCATTAACAAATATTAAAATAGTTACAGATGAAATTTACTTATTCAGCTCAACTTAAGTCTGCAATTATTCAACATTAATCCATTGAAACTTACACCCCTGCTTCTAGTCACCTCATATGTGACTAGATAGTATAGAAGGACGTAATTTTGCCCTCCCTAAATTAGTTGAGGCCTTTATTATAAAAAGTTTATAAACCATAGTAACAATTGTTTTCAATAATTTACATTCATTTACACCATTTAACCACCGACTTTAATGCCCCCCTTTAATTAATCTCCTTGCTTCTAAAAGCATTCAATAGATAAAGTAGCATCCGGTCATGTATTCCTCTAGCACCTGACGAAGAATAGTCAGATACCAGCGGTTGTCAATGAATCTACATTTATATGTTTATCTCTAAAAAGTGTGCTTTTTCATGTACTATTTCCAGCCATTGACCCGATTTTTTGTTTTAACACTTACATCCCTCTGCTTCTTGGCACCTTAGGTTACGTGGCTGGTTCTACGCCTATTATCTAAGACGATATAACTGTGTTTTATTTATTCACTTTTTTGTAGCACTCAGTATGAGATTTTATCCTTATTATCATCCAAACCAAGGGCCAATTTTTCTGAAACAAGAGCGCTTATCAGATCAACTAATTAGAGGTAACTGGTAACTAACTATACGGTCAAACCCGGGAGATGACTGTTAGTGTGAGGGGGGGTTTGTTCCCTAAGAGTCAAAGGTTCTTGCTAGCCTAGACATAAGGGTCTGCCAACCCTGCTTTGACTGGAGAGGCTGGTTCTGAGCTGCTTCTCCTTATTCCCAGGAGAGATGACTTGAGATTAGTGCCCTAAACTGTTTCTCATGAATGTCGACAGGAGGCAGCCCCTCCCAACCTTACTCATCCAAAATATCCTGTCACTCCGAAAGCAGAGCAAAGGTCCTTATAGAATTATAGGACTAAGTGCAATCTTCTAAGTTTCTTGTCCTAAGACGAAAATAACTATATAGTCATCTTGTGGCTTATCAGATCGCCTCCAAAATATTTTTCCATCAATTGGCCCTTTTACAGATGAATAAAAATATTTATAAATTCTCTTAAAGGGGTTAGAACCATCCGCCGACTTTTTATTCCCTAAATATCACTTAAAATTTATCATTAATGACATCGGAGTTATTTATTTGCTTGGGTTAATGAAAAGAGTTCTCCACAACTTCAACAAAATCCATTTGAAGGTCCATCACCAAAGAGCACAATGAATATGAAGCAAATTAAGAGATCTTTACCCAAATCTAGTACGAACTCCAGACGTACGTAATATATATTATGCAATAACAACCTTCGCACGGAAACGAAGTAACCTGCATTTTAAATACGGTGTTGCTTGGCAGAATTAAATATAGATTTATAATAGTTTGTACTATAACTTAAATTTAAATCTTTAGTGCTGTGAGAAAAATTATCTAGAGAACAATACTGGTTTGTAAAGGATACAGGTGATACATAAACTGAGACGGTAAATTATGTGCTATCCGGTACAAGGGATGTAACGATGGACTTCATTTTCTTCACAGTTTATTCTTTAAAAAGAAGTATACAGAAGGATATTGATGAAGGCCTGGGAAAATAAATTAAGTGCAGTTCGCTGGACATGATATATCGGTGTACAGTGCTTCGTTAACTAGAATCCCCTCATTGGTTGTGCTTTAGACAAATGGTCTAGAGAAGGATATTGATGAAGTATAGGAACGGTAAACTAAGTGTTGTCCGCTAGACGTGAAAGTACTGGGCAACTATATATTTTGTCCATTCATTTACTGTGCAGTGTAACTAATATGCTTAAAAAGAGGTAGAATACTGGAAAGTTATAGGATCAAAGTTTTGAATGAATGTATTTAGTATCTCAAACCACCCTCTGGTTTTCCGGATTGACGAGTATCAGGTATGCAAAGCTAGTCTTATCTGGTGGTCATGAAATAATAATATGGTATAATTATGGTACTGAAATCTATTAACTGGTTTGAATTTGAAAGTAATATTTGAGTTAGAATATTACAACTTTCTGGCTAAATTATAATAAATAATAACAGTATTCGTTGGACATACCAATGTAGGCCTATACTCAATTAACATCATTCATTTGTTGTGCTGCAACTGAAGTATGCTAAATCCAATACTTTCGCAAATAATAGTAATAAATATTCCATAGAACAACTCAAGTGTTTTCTGGTAAACCTAAAACTTTGCATACTTTATAAAGTACTCAACCTAAATTCATTCATTTGGTTGTTGTGAGTACACTGAGAGAGAATATTGATGTAATCCGGATACGGTTAATTGAGAGTAACTACTTTGTCAATCCATCTCACCCTGATCGTTTATTGTATATCATTAACGTAAAACAAAATTACTTTGAACATTATCAGCAATATAAATGTGTGTATACAAATGAGGAAAGGCGTAATAAACCAGTATAATGATCTCCACGAAACTCACTTTTACTTCTTCTAGGATGACTTTTGGAGGTTGATAATTTGTTACACTTTGGCCTGTTAACACCAATATCTACTTTTTCCTTGAATCAAGAGGGACTTACTTAATGAAGTCTCCAGATCCTTTCTATCAAGATTTTCACACAGAGGAACTAACATACATCAAAACTAGTAACCATATCCCACGGGGTCTTTAATAACAGGAAAATAATGATAGGAAGAGCATTTATAGTACAGAACACTATTAATCTCCACTACGGTATATATAAATAACCGTTTGACCTCACTCGGGTCTTACAATTTCAACGTCCATTGTAATCCACAAAGAACAATTAACACAGCCGCCTGCTTATTCCAAACTTCGTGCTATTACCTTTACTTCAAAATCAACAGTTTATAATTAATTAGCTTAATGTTGTGCATATAAGTAATTATTGAAATAAGTAACATGACTGTGCTTACAAAATAAAAACCAAATGTGTTCCAGTATAGTTTATTACATACCTAATTTAAGTATTGTAAATGGTTAGGTTCTTTTGATCCTGCATGGATGCATTTATTAGTTTTTAGTGTATGTATTTATTTTTGGGGTAAAATCATTATATCATTTTGTATACAACCGTACGGCTTAGTGGGATAAAACCTAAAGTAGCTATGACACACGAGTTTGAAATAATACTTATTTTATCGACTTTTAAATATTAAACCAAATTTTTAGTCACTTTACCCACCTACTGTGGTTTAAATAAGTTAGGAACAGCGTAGATTTATGTACTGTTAAATAAGTGTAAAAGTTAAGATATTTTACGTATTCATGTAGCTTATAAACAAGTTTTAATCTGTTTTACATCGAAGTTGTTTGTAGTAAGGTTTAATATAATTTCAGGTAACATCTGATATAAATTTAACTACGTAGTAGTAATTTAAAGAAGATATGGGAACGAAGACAAGATGAAGATGCAAGATTCAAGAACTAAACGCAACTGGACAAATCCCATTATCTAAGAGCGTACGTATATCAACATTAAATATTACTACCTGAAAGTAGATTATGTCAACTCCCCTCATCACAACTCCTCAATTCCACTCAGTGTGGGCATTTACCCAAGGGCTGTTGTATATTATTCAATTAAATAAGATACCTGATATTTTTAATCACTCGGTCTCGTGTGTTTTGTTTCTTAAAATTCCTATGTATTTTGTATTAAAAACGTTGATTTGAGAGCAAGTTTAAATTACGTCTCAAAAGAAACTTTCATTGGTAAGTATATTAAACTGAAAACTATTTAAATTTGTATTTTTATAAAGTTCAAAGTTGGTTCTTTTTTGCCTTACCGCATACGCTGTTCTAATATAAAAGCTGATTGACATCATAATATAATAATAACAATATCAAAGTGACAACAGCATTGATTTCTCTTTGAATTTTTTCTTTTCTGTCACTGCCATCTTGTATACGTATGTTATATCCTGGATATGAATAATACATACAGCCGTATGTATCAAATTAATAAAGTGATATATTATAAAGTTATGAAACGTCATTTTTTTATTGTAGTTTCATCTTATAAGGGATTTTATAAGTGATAATAAATACACTTTGCTGTAGGATTTGCTATATAACTGACAATTTTATTTAATTGTATGATTTTAAGGCTCTTCATTATTATTGTGGCAGTTTCCCAGTATGAAATGGACTGCATTTTAAAGCTTACGAGATACTATTAGAAAAAAAGATAGAACACCAAATACTAGAAAATATCGGAGAAGTGTCTTACAGCGAAGTAAAATACGTATTATTACATCACTGAAAGACACTTCTCCGATATTTTCTAGTATTTGGTGTCCTATTTCTTTTTCTAATAGTATCTCGTAAGTTTTAAAATGCAGTCCATTTATTCATTTATTTATTTTATTTATCATTTTATTTATTCCTTTATTCAGTTGATATGTGCGGCATGTTTCCAGGCATAAATATATATTTACACCTGGAAACATGCCGCACATATCAACTGAATAAAGCTGGTCATTGCAATTGAGACTGTTTGGTACTGACTGGAGCTTCTTACTAACAAGGGTACAGAACGCTCGAGGATTGGAAGGGATCACTCGGGGTTAGCTATACTTAATTTAGTCGAGATAGGAGGCCTTAGACTAGTATTACACTTACTTCTATTTTAGCTGAAATGTAGGTCAGAACGGTTGAGAGAAATCTTATAAAACTTGCGTGCTCATTTTTCTGCATAACCAAGCTTTTCAGTTTGAAGGATACCATCTGGGTAGGTTTTTAGGAAGAATCATTCACTTTGTAGTTTAACAGTGAGCACGAAAAAGTGTGTTTCCAGCAACCTCCGGCAGATGGCATCAAGATCACATTGACGGTAGTCCTGAACTGATCCTGATCCTGAAACCTTTTGGTAAATATATTTCTCACGGGCCCTGGATAAGAGATGGACTGGAATGTTTGAAGGATGCAGCAGGTGAACCGTTTTCTTTTGAATTAACACGTCTCTGGTTTTATAGCACTAAGTGTCGAACTAGACAAGAAAACGATAATTGAATTTCTGGGCTCAAGAGTGAGTTTATACGACGCTAAAAGATCGTATAAGCAAGGTCAACTAAAAACTGCAACGAAGTAGTTAAGTAAGGACTGGGGAGATGCAACCAGTCAGTGCCAGATTGATTAAAATAAAAACTTTATTAAAAATTATTATTTATTACTTGTCATACAATTATATGATAACGTTATTATAGCTAAACAGTTTTGTTATAGTAAACCACCTTTCTATACACATTTAATTACTATAGTATACTATTAGTTTAACTCTGATTCGATCAATTTACGACCAGCTGTAAACACGACTGAATTATTCTCTTATTTATGCACCGAGTTTGGAGGTGATATACATATGGCAGGTGCCGGTTTGAATTAGGATGGATTTATTAGCTATTTCGAACATCATTTGCAGTAAAGTTGATAAACTGGACATAAACATTGATGTTTGCTTGATACGTATTTCGGTGAAAGCCCAATAGTTACAGAACGCTTATTGGTGTAATATACTTTACTACCCAGTGAAAACTTTATTTGTTAAATAGTTAACTGAGCGTCAACGAAGCCCACCATTCAGAGAACTGAACATATTTCGTTTCTGTCTGCCTGTTCGATAGCAAAAGCGATTCTGGGGGTACTTTACTTGTTCTAACTAAGAACACAGACATTATGAACATTGATTATCGTAGTCAGATCTACTTTCTACGTATATTGTACGGATAGTTTACGGTAATCATTTAGCACAGACTTTGGCATGCTCAGTCAAATACAGGTTGTCATCTATTATCTGTCCAAAAAACATTGTTTGGCTGATATCTCGATATGCCATCTAATAACAGGGGAAATTTAGCAGCGTCTGCTTCATTTTACTTCCTGTAAACTAGAATTTTTCGCAGGACTGCAAGAATTTTTAAAAATTTTATTGTAACAAACTGATATTCATATCTGGAGTTGCTCAAACTGTCTAGAGTATAAGCAACCCAGAAAAACTATTGGACACACTGTGCACCAATGTAACGTCAGGAATGTCTATGAAAGTAGATACAGGTATGAAGACCATAGGGCGGGGGTGTTAGTGTGTGAGAGCCTCACATGCCTTTTGGAACCGACAATGATAGGCGGTACCCTCTAGGTATCTGGTAGAGATTTCCCCCTCCCCTTGAAGCAAAGAAGAAAAGAGGAATTTCGATGAAGGCATGTTTTATTGAAAAATGTAACACAACTCCCACGTAGAGAATATTATGGATACAGGAGTTGGCATGAGACATAGATGACACTGCGCTACATAGAGATACTGATAGCGATAGTTTAGTGTTTGACGTGGGTGATAGTGACATAGCAGTTTTTGAAGTTGTAGTGATGAACTTAAATATCAGGAGAATAGAGAACACCAATATCATTATGGCAGGCTGGCATTACGTTATGTATCCACCGTACTCACGGCGCATACGGTGATGGGTAAGGCTTTGTATAAAGTTATGTTTTTTATTTCACAGTATAATTTATTAACTTTTTAGTATAAACAGAAAATCTTATTTAGTACTGTTATTTATAAAATACGATTTTAACGCTTACACTCCTGGTAACTATATTTTTTATAACTGCAAACATTGATAACACAATTTCCTGAACCCCTTATACTATTTCCTGTCATACAAAAAATAAGGAATGGGATGGATAGTCGTCAGACGGTTTGGAACAGAAGTCCCCCAAACTTCTAAGGCTCTGTTCAACTAACCTCTTTCCGTACTCTGCGCTCCTGATACTCGATGTAGCCCTTAACATAGGAAACGCATGCCCTGCCCTAGTGGAGTTTCCGGTTACTTGAACCTTCAAAATATCTTTGTAATTCATACTTTAATGGACATTTTTCGTTATGGTGAATCCTAGGCCAGATGCCTTCTGAACCACTTGACCACACTCCCTCATATCTTACAAGGTAAGATGACGTAATATCACGTGTCACATAGCAGGTTTTGCTAATGTTTTGTGCTAAATTTCAAATCTTTATAGCTCATTTAGTTCTCTAGATGTTCTACGGAAAGATATACAGACGTACGATTGTACAGAACAGAAATGTTTACATCCCCGGCAGACAAAAGAGAAATTGTGTTAAAGTTATAACGCTCAGCCAAATTCCATGGTTTCACCTGCACCAACGTAAAACTCATTCTTGTATATGTAGAAATGAATATAAGGTACATTCAACATGTACAGATGAAATCTTTCTCGAGGCATCTTGCCACATGATACATTCACATGTTTTTTTCAATAAGTTCGGTTTTACAGGAGAGTTCAAATAAAAGATTCCGTAAGCTAACAAGGTTACTACAACGTAAGAGTTGAAGACAATGTTGTTAACGACTGTTAAAACTGATTCTCCACTCTATTGTAGTTTCTTTTTACTCTATGAATAGATATTTCACTTGTTAAAATGTCACGATATTGTACACAGTTTGAATTAATATTTATTTATTCAGCTATTTCCTCATTTCCATCATGTTTACCATAATATCTAGAGAATTATATTCGCTAAATCTCAACCCAAAATACTATGATATGATATGCACTGTCATCGAACTTACTGTTTCTCATGTATAAATTAAGCTTCAAGCAAAATTTCAAATCTATATCTCTCTACAGCTTTTATCTGGTCTCATTCTCCAGGCGACCCATTGAATTTGATGGCACTGGAAAATTTCCAAAATATTATTCTCAACTTTTGACGCAAATAATCCTGAATAACCCAGTTTAAGAACATACCAAGACTATATTTCCAAAAATGTTGCTTTTTTTGTCGAAAAAGAACTTCAATGTACGAATATACCAATGTAATGTTGATTTTTAAAACGTATGGCTAAAGACGACAATTTCCTGCTTGACCTATAGATGAATTTTTAATTCTACGTCAGAATTTCAACATTAAGTTTAAAATAACACAATCAAAGTTGAACATATCAATTTAAACATTTGGTACATGTATATCACCGCATTGTACGAGGCATATCCAGAAAGTAAGTATACTGAGGCAGTCTCACCCGAGAAGATTTTTTTCGACAAGTTGACTACACTGCCGTGCAGTCTGATTCCTCCGCTCCACATCCAGACCAGTTCGAGGTCAGTACGTTGAGGCGAATCTCCCTACAAGTGCGAAATATGATGTGGTTTCAACCGTTACCTTTATCCGTTGTCCCGGCGTTTGGACGGGAAAAAACTTCTGTTGAGGTTTATTATTAGGTAAAAAAAAACTAGAAGCTAGAACATAATGTCTAATTTCACTGGAAATGCATTCGTTGAGAACGTCGGAAACATTTGTGCTCTTACAGAGAGGACTTAATTACTTCCTAATGGCCGCCGGTCTCGCCGTTCCGGACCTGAAAACACAACACATGACCCGCGGTGTGAGACCCTTATTAACGCTATTTTGTTTGGAAAATAAAACTGTGTAGTATTTTTACCACTGCTTGTGAAATGAGTATTCTTCCAGCCATGTATTTCTAAGAATTACTTCCTCATGTATCCTATATAATCCACTAGATCATTGTACTAAAAATTAGTTTATTTCTTCAAGAATCAGTTAATAATACAATATCCTTTGAAAGAATAAGCTGCAGACTCATGTAAAACTTAATAATTAAATTCTTTGTACTTATTTGATATATTTTCAGTTCGGAATATTTTTCAAACCTGTTTATTTTTTGTCACAATTCTTGAGCCATGAATGAAAGCAGATCATTTGATGTCATTTGCGTCCAAAGGCGTATTGACGTTCAATTTCAAACAGAACAATCATTAACAGAGGGCTAAAAACTGTTGTCTTGCCATATTTGTATACAAATTTTATATACTTTGAAGTGGCTGGGGTAAAACTTGATCAAAAATCCATTGGAAAAATCACAGTAATTGGCTTCATCGACGTTCTTCTTTCGGTTTAACATGGTCCGTGAACTCACCAACACGAGTTTCTGCCGCGTCGAGTACGGCCATCGACAACGTCATCACAAACATCCCAGACGTTTCGGTCTCTGTCTGAACGCGGCCATCTCGGATCACTTCGCCCAGGAAACCATAATTACCCACTCCAAACCAAAATTTGAACCTCCCTCCGTGAAAATAAAACGAGATTTAAAGTCTGCAAACGTTGATCTTTTCAACAATTGTCTCAGGAAGGAGTCGTGGTCATTCCTGGATTCTTTCGATCAAGTGGAGGAAGCCTTCAATGCATTTTTAAAGCGAGTAATTTTTCATTTAAATGTCACTTGCCCATTCAAAAATTTCAAATTTCGTTTTCAAAGGAGAAGAGATACCTGGATTACTCAGGATATTCTCAAATCAAGAGAAAGGCTCAAGTTTTACCATTCGATATATGTAGGGACCGAAAACGAACAATTCAAAACTTTTTTTCGAAATTTCAAGCAAAATTATCGAAAAGAAATAAGGATGGCCAAGGCACGAGATGTCGAAACCAAACTGAGACAATCGGACAATTTTTCAAAAAGCCCTTGGAACATTATAAAAAACAGCACAAAACAACAAAGTTTTTCCAAATTTTCAACTCCGACACTTAAAACAACAAATAAAATAATTGATGATCCGTTTGAAGTGGCAAGTGAATTTAACAATTTTTTTTCAACTGTGGCTGAACCAGACGACTCATTTTCGGATAGCCCTCGCGATGATCCATTGACGAGACCGATCTCGTCTATGGTTCTTTTTCCTGTGAGTGAGGTGGAGGTGGCCCGTATCGTGCGGAATTTGAGACTGAAAAAATCCAGTGACACCAATGGCATGTCTGTGTGGTTGCTCAGGGGTTGCTTCAAATACCTCTTGACTCCAATCACCCGACTGATCAATCGTATTCCCGTCGGCATTGAAGATTGCCAAAGTTATACCAATTTTCAAAAAGGACGATGCTTGCATTCCAAGCAACTATCGTCCAATTTCTATACTCCCAGTTTTCAGCAAAAGTTTTGAAAAAGCTTTTCTCAAACAATTAAGAACAATTTCTTGATCGTTACGAGGTTCTATGTCCCGAACAATTTGGGTTCAGGAAAAACAAGTCGACAATCGATGCTGTAACGAATCTCATTTACAATGTTGTCGAGGGCATAGAGAGGCGAGAGCACGTGCTAAGCATATTCCTCGACCTCTGTAAAGCTTTTGACTGTGTGCATCATGCAACACTGTTGCACTAGTTGTGGTCAAGTGGTATTCGGGGACTGCCGCACGATTGGATCTCGTCTTATTTAAAAGATAGAGAGCAGTGCGTGCAGATTGCGAGTGTCTTGTCAGGCAAAGTTAAAATGCCCTACGGTGTCCCACAGGGATCAATATTAGGGCCAGTCCTTTTTCTAATTTACGTCAACAGATTGAATTCTGCAATCCAGAATGGAAAATTGATTCAATATGCTGACGACACGACTCTCTGCATGAGATCAAAATAAAAAAAACGAACTTGAAATGGAGTCATTCATTGAATTGAATTCATGCATCGAATATTTCTCCAGAATCAATCTGAAAACAAACAGTTCAAAATCAAACGTCATACATTTTTGCCTTCGGCAACAACAAGAGCAAGAGCTTCGACCCGCGGTGATGGTGGACGATTTCCTTCTGGAAGAAACAGACTCCATTAAGTTCCTTGGAATGTACCTTGATCGGGGGCTGACATGGGACGATCACATTGAAAACGTTTGCTCTAAGGTTGCTTCGGGAATTTATGTCCTGCGCAATTTTGCAAAATTTTGTTCGTTGGATGTATTAAAAATGGCCTTTTTCGGTCTGATACATCCACATTTGACATATGGTTTGAGATTGTGGGGAAGCTGTTCCAAATACAGATTTGAGTTTTCAGATCTCAAAAGAAAGCCGTAAGAATTCTTTCAAAATTAAACCCCAGAGAGTCGTGCAAATATGCCTTTAGGGAGCTTGGATTGCTGACCCTTCCCTGTCTCTACATTCTCGAGGTGGCCTTGTGCTGCCGACTTAAATGCGAGTTGGTGCGGGGTAGGGATGTCCACCAATATGGGACTAGAGGCAGGAATAACTTTCGAGTCAAACAGCACAGAACGGCAGCTTTCGAACACTTACCATCTCAAGTTGGAGTCGGACTAATCAATACGCTCCCTGAAGGCATCAAACAACTCAATGAAACAAAAAAATTCAAAACTCGACTAAAACATTTTCTTATGTCAAAGGCATTTTACTCAACTGATGAGTTTATGATGGGCCGCTGGGATGAAAATTTTTGAAATTAACAACCACGAAATCCCCGGTTCTGATACATACAAGAATCGTATTGCATTGTATGTATTTACCTTGACCAACATCATTTATTTTATGAACTTATCTACTTTATATAGTTACGTTGACGCATGCCATGCAATATTGTAATTGTTTCACGCAATAAAGAATATTATTATTATTATTACTATATAATACATGATTATCCTGTCATCGTGGCTTCATATAATTTGGAAACCACTAAAACTGTGGCTGTATCTCAAACATGACTCCTTACAAATTTAAAACTAGCGGTCCATGTTACTACAGAAGAATAAATATTTAAAAAATATCTTTCTTTATTATGATAGGCCTAATAATATCACTACGTTTTTTCATCCAGTCTGAGATATTTTTATTATTTTATATTTTCTTGATTAATCTTGCAACCTTCTATTTAAAAAGCGAGTTAATATTCTAGTAATGCAATCCGTGAGAGATAGTTCGTTTTAATTTTAAAATTGTAGGATATACTCCTCATGAAATGGAAAAGCAATTGGGTATTGAAAAAATATATTTAGTTATTTATGACATCAAACCATTTTATGTCAATAAATATATATTGAGCGTTAGGTTCAAGACGTAATTAACCAAATGTTAACGACTTTTTATGGAACTCATAGCCCAGTACTATCTCTAATTTTTATCCAGAAGCACATCTTGCAGTATCTCTTCTATAAAACGCGCTGGGCTTCGTACATTTTTAAGCTGTTCAACCCACTCCAAAGGAAAGATATTGCCTGCTCGATTAGTAACTGAATATTTAAAAGGCATTGAACGCTTTCCAGGGTTTCACCATCTAGATTCCGATTTGGTTTGTCTATAACGATGTATTAGTATGTTTATTTTTTTGCATACACAACTGTATGATTTATTTTTTCTTAATGTTATTTATTTTGATTTTTAATGTATTAGACTTTGTTTTAAAATTTTAAAATCTTGAAAGATCCTGTTCTAATGTAGGTTTTTACTGGTACAAGTAAATGTTTTGATAACTGCTGATTGCTAGCTGAATTATAAATGCACCATGTTATCCGGTTGATATTTTCCTGTCACCATTCAACTTACATATACTTCTAGTGTACGTTATTGTTGTCGGTTAATTTTATTTTAGGTAATAATGGAAGCATTATCTCCACGATACTATTATTATCGTTCTCACTGACACAGACTTCTACTAGTAAGCGGTCACAACTTGCGAGTAACCCTTTACAATTATTAGCAAGATGAAGAATATCAATTTGAACTCTCACATAGTCAATAACTGAGGACTCTCTGGCATCTATAAATGTATAGCGGCCTTTTATAACCTTTTAGGCGTTCATTCAGCAACATCTTCTGATAGTTCCAAAAGTTACTGGTATTCGCAATGCTATCTTGCATCTCGTACTAAAATAATTATTTCTTCCAACTTTTGGACTTTTGGCCTTCTGGAATCGATCTGCAATCATCATTGATCAGCATAAGTGATTGGTGCAACAACAACTTCATGGAATTAAATCTTTCCAAATGCAGGGTAATGACATTCAATCGTGGCAAGAGCTGTCGTCATTTCAACTACAGTATCAATGGCAAGCAGCTTGAAAGAGTTTTCAGGATGCGTAACCTTGGTCTTATTCTGACCTCTTCCCTAAGTTACAATGACCATATTTTGAACGTGACTTCTAGAGCCAATGCTCTCATCGGTTTCATTGTAAGATCTACTAGAGACTTTAGATCCCCAATCACCATGGTCAATCTATACAAGACCCTAGTACGCCCTGTTTTGGAATACGGTTCTGTAATTTGGTCACCCTATCAAATTGGCCACAATGAGATACTGAACATGGTTCAGGTACGTTTTGTGCGTCTCCTCGGAATACGACTTGGATATACCTTTCTGGGCACTCCAGTGGTTGAAGTGGAGGACATGTTTGGCTTGCAGTCCCTCTCTCTCCGAAGGAAGTTCCTCGACCTTGTGTTTTTGAACAAGATCGTGAGTGGTGTGCTGTGGATTGCCCGGTCATCTTAAGCTACATCGATATCTCCATCCCAAGAGGTACTAGATCGAAGACAATCTTCCAGAGAAGATCCATGCCCTCAAACTATGCGTATAACTCGTAAGTCCCAAGACTTCTCCGCTGTGGCAGTGACGTGGCTTCACTGATTGACTTCTTCATGAGGCCAACTGGATTTAGAAATGAACTGTTTCAAATTATTTATAAGAAACCCTAGTTAGGCTTTTGTTGTGGCAGTATCATAGATGTGGCAATTTCTGTTTAAGGTAAAATTTTTACACTCTTAAATGAAAGACTCAGCGAATATTGAATCCACTAAATAATGAATTACCTTATAAATAAGTCTAAATTTATCTACAAACTTAAACTAGGCTGGCTTTGAATAAAATACTTGTTTATAAAACTCACTAACTGACACTAATTCACACTGCCCCAAACCATTATTAACTAAATTGACTATGCAATTATGCACAAGTCTATTTAAAACTGACATAGTCAATAATTGTTAACACACATCCATCTGTCACGAGTACAACCACTATTTATGTCACTTCACAAGTCCATATCTAAAACTCCACTGGCTTGCTGCGTCGCTACAGCTCCTTATAAAGTTATTGGCGCTTCCAGAACATTCAAATCGAGAACGTACTAGACGAGTGGAGAAGGGTCACAATGGCCAACCACCGCTCCTGTAAGGACAGGCGGTACAGCCAGATCAAAAAAACATTTACCCAACCCATTGAGCGCTCTCTTTCCAAATAGTGCAGTCATTGAAGCGAAAAATACGGTCTTACCTCCGAATTTTTTTACTGTGAACCGATTTGCATGAAATTTTGGAATTAGGCTCATCTTACCCTTAACTTCAAAAGTGAAAATGATCTGAACTCCGCCTATTATTTTTAAGGGGTGTAAACAACCCCTTAATGGAAAAATCGACATTGAGCCATTTTATCGCTAGAAAACATGTTTAATAGTAAGTGGTGAAATTTTAAAGTGTTTTATAACACAATTACCTCATATTAAAATCATTTTCAACCCCTTGAACATCTTACAACCCTTGCAAACAACCCCTAAATTGAAAAAATCGCAAAAAAATACTTTGGTATGATATAAAAAGATGTAAGTATAGAGTTAGTAATATTTTATATTTTCTATAATAATTATCCAATTTTTAACCCCCTTTCAACCCTTGAAAACTACCCCTTGATAAAAAAATTGTTAAATATTTTTTTTTATAAAATGAAAAGAATTTAAATATTATTCCACACTCTCGAAAATGATTATCATATTCTTAAGCTTTTCTACCCTTAAAACTACCCCTAAATTGAAACAGTAAATATATATGATTACATATTATTTAAAAATAATTTAATTTAGAGTAAAAAATTGCCATTTATTGGATAAAATATTTACGAATTATACAAAATTCATTCACATGTGTTATATATACATATAAGAAAGTTGGTATGTATTCATGCCTACGTTTCCAAAATATATGAGCCATATTATATATATATATATATATATATATATATATATATATATATATATACACATTACAATAGTTTTGGGTCTCTATTATACTGCGTACTTTCACATTGCTCCAAATATTCACACTCCGAAATTTTCAGTTATTAAGTAGAAAAAAATATGATAAGTTTTTTGACCATAACTCCTACAATTTTCATGCTATCACAATTTATAAAAAACCATTGTAAAGGTAATTAAGAGAGCTACAACATCCTTTATTGCAATATATAGTAAAAAACCTTTTTCTCAAACGGTGAAGGGTTAAAGGGCTTAAGAGAGGCTGTGATTGCGCTGCCACGCGCTCTTTAAACAATCATATTTCCTTCAATTTTTGTTTTACAGCAAAATAAAAAAAATCCAAATTATTTGTCAGAAATATACCTACATTTTTCATACCTACACTGTTATTCTTATATGTCGCCATTTTTGAGATATTATGAAAAAAGGTGGTTTTTTAAAAATTTGAAATTTTTTTTAATTGTGACTTTTTTGAAAAATATGTGTCCTGAAGCAGCCAAACTGATACAATCTATTAAACTCTTCATAATAAAGTTGATTCTAGGCGGAATACGATTAATTTTAATTTTGGTGGAAATGGCACTTATGAAACCCATTGATTTAAAAGAAAAAACATTAGATGCTCCTCTTATTTGCAATACAGCTCACTTATTTTACGTGCAAAAGACTTTTAATAGTGCTCATTTTAAAGCTTATTTCAAGCACTATAAAACTCTTTTTTATTAGAATGCCTAAAATGCATCTGCTCGCCGCTAGATGGCATTGACCACATCGATTAAATTTCAGACAAAATAAAAAACAGCTTTGATTTTTAATATCTAGCTTAATATTGCACTTAGAATACTTTATAAAAATAAAATTGTTCATTGTTTTACCTGCTACAATTGTGTTCTTTATAGTATTTTCGATAAAACGTATATTTTTGGAGATATTTGCAAAAAACCGATGAAAAACGTGAAACAATTGCCAATTTTCAATTGCCAATAACTTGAAAAGTATTTGATTTTTCGAAAAACGTTATAGATTATTTTTTGCTTAAAATTAGGCTTTCTATCGATATCCGAGGTTATTTTGAAAAAAATAAATTCACTCCCGAGAAGGGGTGGCAACCACCCCCAGGGTGGTTGCGGAGTTCAAATCATTTTCACTTTTGAAGTTAAGGGTAAGATGAACCTAATTCCAAAATTTTATGCAATTCGGTTCACAGTAAAAAAAATCGGACCAACAATGCTTCAATGACTGCACTAAAAGGCACTATTCACCTTTTATTCCTTTTGTTATTGTCCGAGTTCTCGATTTTTGACCTCGATGACCTGTTTATCTGGAACATACTTCCACATATAATAACAATATATATATATATATATATATATATATATAATATATATATATATATATATATATATATATACTCGATACATCACTTACAAACTTGTAATATCTCGATACTTGTTTACAAATTATTCACTTGGCTCATTTTTCATAGGGAAAAACTGATACCTGACTAATTAAGCTTAGGAAAGCATTGGATTAATTTTGCATTGTATAAAGTATTTGCACTTTGTATGCAAAGTAAACATACTTCTTGGTACCTTATAAGACTGTATTAACTCTTAGGATTACATGTATTTATGCTCTATTTTGAATTCATACAATAAGTACTAAAAACAAGCCTATCTTTGTTAGTATGACAATATTAATTGTAAATAAGAAGCCTGTAGTAGTAGCTGTGAACTTGTTTCATAACACTTTAATTTTTTTACATATTAAATGAGAGATGCTAAGAATATTCATTCAATAATTATTATATTATTTGTTCTGTTTTCATCAGTTTTATGTTTCTCTTGATACTTAAAATGAACTTTAAATACTGCAGTTCTAACGATTAAGTGACGATATTATTTATTTTTAATCTTTATGACTTACACTTGTATCTGAAAAGCATCATTTAAAGTGCTATGGAAAAAATATTTACTGTATGTATACTATAGCGTTTATCACAGGTATAACAAACATCCCATTCAAATACGTTACATTTTTCGGTTTATTATCCTCAAGTGAAAAGGAAAATCTCTACATTGAATGTGCTATAAATTGAGTGCTAATAAATTGTAAACAATTACGGATTTACAACTTGTTCTGAATCTAAAGCTTTTAAAATCGAGTATGAACGTAGAGTACATTGAGTGATCATTATTTATTTGACGTTAAGTTCCGATACGTTCTGCTATCCCGGTTTAGATATGTTTTTGGTTCTGCAAGAAATCGCTTGTGGGAAAGAATGTTGATGAACCTTAATTACGGTATTTTTAGCATAAACTCCATTCTGTAATACCTCCTTTCTTAAGTGGGGTAAGTTAGGGAAATCAACGACTACAAATTACACAGAATAATATTTAAAGTCAACCTAAGATAGTGTAGTCATCCAGCAAAAAACGATAGTACAATCAGAGCCTCTGTGGCGTCAGTGTATATGGTGCGTGCTGGATGTCTGAGGCAGTTACAGATTATTACCAATTATACTAAATTTATGACCTATAGTCAACTACAAATGTGGCTTTTGATATCTCAATAATTGCATTGCCTACACGCCATACCGCGTGGTCCTATTGTATTACAACATCTTGATCCGTATTACAACTAATACAGAACATGTATTTAAATTAAAATAAACAATAATACTAAAGTTTGTTCATAATATATAGGACTTCCATAAATGAGGAGCTAGATATCTTTAAATAAATGTAATATATTAGTGATATTATCGTTATAACCAAAACTATAAAGAGGTTTAAAATCGAACAATAAAATAAACATAAATTACTTGGATCTCTAAAACTACTTTTAATTTAAAATTAATATATGAAAATTGTAATTTTTCCATGAAACAGTTGTGCAATCCTTCATTACAAAGAAATATTTCACCATTCTACGTTTGCGTAAAATCGTGAATATGAGCTATGGTATTTTTTTATTATCTCTGAGGGTTTAATTGTGTACAAAAGCTTATTCTCTTTATGCCAACGTTACATTGGTAATTTACAAAAAAAAAAACAGACAGGCAGACTAAAAGAGGTTATAGCATACCTTTGTTTACTTAACGTTTTATATATTTAATCATTGGTAAGTAAACCGTAGCTATTAATGTAAATCTAAAGCTATAATTGGAATGTTTACAGTGCGTAATGAAGATCTCCGTGTGCCGTGTGATCATTATCTTGCAGCGAAATGCTTTGTTTGAGAACTATGTTTGCATATAAATGGACTCGTTGCATTACGCAGATAAGAGTTTCATGAATTCAACGAGTTTCTTACCCAGTGCTTTACAATAAGTTCACACTGTACCACATTTCGATACTAGTTCTTTAAGGAATATTTACTTAAAGTTTTTTGTACTTGAATATGTTTTTAACGGGTTTGCTATTCAGAACATTTATTAGTTTATGAAAAAGTCAAATTTGTTCAGTGAAATTCACATTGGAATTTCTAGGAACACTGTGACTAGACGACGTCATTTTACCCGGTTTCCTGTTTTTCAGACAGTAATTGACATTTCCGCTGTAACTGACAGACAGGCAAGCTTCTGTGTCCATCAATTTTACTTTAAAATTATTTTACTCTCTTGTACTGTCATTTTACTTAATTCGTTTTTTTCTTATATTAGTTCAATGTTACCTGCTCGTAATAACTGTAATACCTAAGCAGTTTTATTTTACCTCTCTATTTTAACATTTTATTACTTTCGATTCTAAACAAGAAAATCAAAATTTAATTTCATTCAAAGTTTATGAAGGAACCAGCACTCATACTCTTTTTTATTTATTATTCACGATGAAAGGTTTGACAAGATAAGATTTTGGTTATTTCCATCGTTATGGTTACCAAAGTTATAACCCAACGCATGACACAACATACCCAAGCATGAGTACGTTTTTGAGTACGTTTGAACCCTTTTCTTTCCCGACTTTTCTTCTTTCTATTCTCTCTTTTTGTATATACTAATACGCCCCCCACCTGACGAACAGGATAGATTCCAATCCTCGAAACGTTGTGTTATACATTTGTAACATATAACGATTTTAAAAGTCCGAAATCCTTTTATCCTAACACCCACCGTTATACAACAAAAGTTGACTATTAACTAACAGAAACTGTGCAGCTCTTCAGCCTTCTAGACTAAAAATCAACACAAATACATTTAAAATACTCCACAGGAACGTTTAACCACACAACCTCTTGAAATCGATAGATTAATTTCTTCTAAGAAAGGAATCGTTTGCCGCGATAATTTGAGTGTACATGGTAAAGATATCAAAGGGTTAAAAATATGAAACGGTATTTTTTCTCATACCACACCTCTCATAGCTTGGCACATTGAAAACCAACCGTCAAGTACATAAATAGTTATGTACCGTCAGACAATTAGATAAAGAGCCTAAAAGTCTACTCTTACAGTAAAAGAGATAGTCTGTATGCGGTTATTTGACGCTAGTTAGCATTAATTTATAAATTGTATAATGGTTAATTTTAAGTTTTCCCTGCTAAAAGAAATCCTTGTTATACTACCTAATGTGGTGGCCAATATTATTTGGAATAGTTACTTATTTAAGTCAATTTTTATATTATTTGAAGTCGAATACAACTTAGATTCATAAATGAAAATAAAGACCACACTATTCTCAAGTATGGGACTTTGGTCAGAGATAAGATAATTTGAGACATGCTATGCTATTGTTGTGATTCGTTTTTGTATTGTTTTTTTTTGTTTTTTTTAATATATATTTCGCTTTTTACGTCTTGAAAAAAAAATAATCTTAAAATCAAATTTTCCTAAATTATTGTAATAATTCCTCAAAATATTGATGAAGATATTGTGAGAAGAACTGTTTTAACAGGCTCTCATGTTTTTATGTGTTTATAAACGGTAAGGTATCAATGATAATCAACATAACCAATCACGAATATGACGCAGATATACTTCAAAAGCTTTGTCACAGAATAAATCACTGCATGGAATAAATGGTAAATTATTGTGAACAAACTGCACTATAGTAAATTACTGCAGGTTAACAAGAGACAACATTACCCTACTGGACTCGACATCTGAAATTCAAACAGAGGCCGCCTCACAAAGGGATGACGTCACAGTTATGCCTGATATTCAGCAATAGCACTTCCACGTAATTAACAGCCTCTATGCTATTATTGGCTTTATCAGCGCTAATGTGATACATGCACTGAACAGGCATATGAGTGTGTGTATTCTTTTTTGTGAATTTTCCGTGAACATAATGGTCAACAAGCGTGTGTTAATTATACTGATTATGTAAAATCAATGATTATGTAAAAATTATCAAATGATAATTATTTATCCCAGATATAATTTTTCTGATCGTTGAACATTGAAATCTGTTTGTCAGACAATTAAATAACAGTTATACGAGTCGCCAGTCATCGTAAGAGTCGCCACCTTCCTTCGTATAGTATATATATATATATATATATATATATATATATATATATATATATATATATATATATATATATATATATTCATTAAATTTGTATAAATGGCAATAGCCGAATTTAATTTATTTCAATAAACATTGAATCGCAAAAAGTACTTGCTCCGCCGGGACTTTGTAGCGAAAATTTATTTACGTGTCTCATAATTGGCATTAGATTAAGATTATGGAATTTGCATTTAATTATTCTTGTCCAGTCCCGTTAACCATTTGATATTCTACTAAACGAAAAACTATTAGATTGAGGACATTACTAAATGTTTGCATTCAAAATCAAACTTACATACATTAGACTTTGAATAAGACTGTGTGTGTGTGTGTGTGTGTGTGTGTGTGTGTGTGTGTGTGTGTGTGTGTGTGTGTGTGTGTGTGTGTGTGTGTGTGTGTGTGTGTGTGTGTGTGCGCGCGCGCGCGCGCGCGCATGTGTAACTAAATCAACAATGTACGGTTCTTTCATGTAGTTATTTGGTGAATACTATAATAAATTATTAAATTATTCCTTACATGAGATAGAAATAACTTGATATATATTATTCGTAAGTAGTGAGTAATAGCTAAATTGTGAGTTTCTATATATACCAATATAGTAAAATTAATTATGTACTTGGTCACTTCAACTAAGATGAAGCAATCATTGGCTTTGTGGGGAATATTTATTCCATTGAATTTGAAACCTCTTTAGACAGATTAACACGCTACCAAATTGAAGGGGGATATTTGTTTAAAACAACTAATTTCAATTATAAAGAACCATTGTAAATGCAAACTTAAATAAGGTTCAGCTATTTCATTATTCAACAGACTATTTGAGGAATACATAAGCAGAAGGAACTTTGAGAACTGTCTTGACTACATTAGTTTAGCTTACTTGTGAGAAATGATTCACTTTGCATTATATCACATTCGAGACTCGCAGATGTTTTATACAAGAGTAGATTGCTTCTTTAGGGAGTACTAAGCGGAAGTCATTCATCTGCAATAATAAGCGGTAGGTGTGTCTTAGTGTATAGTATACATGTGATGTTTGAACTACACGTGGTTCTGTGGCCTATAAAACTAAGAATATTATACTAATGCGTTAACAATCGTTTGGTTTTAATTCCATACCTTGCCTCATAAATGGCAAATAGAATTTTGAAATTGACTACATTGATTAAAACATCCGTGCACATTAAGATTATTGTAATAATATTACTTATCTCTAACTACTTATAATTTGAAGTTATTAGCAATTATTGGTCGAAACAAAAAGAAACATTTCGTATTGCTGTCATGGTTTAACCATGGTAATTACAAATTAAATTACATTGATCCATCACGTGATCCCTAACGCAAGTCCAGACAAACAGTTTCGAGTCAATCGCCCATAATCAAATCTACGAAGGTCTCTGTAAACCATAGAATACAAATAAATAAACAAATTACAACAGTTGCAACACTAACGGGTAGAATTTAACAGATACCACACTGCAGTACGTGAGAGAGGCGTTTCATCTCTTTAGCCACAATGTCTCAATTTCCCGGTAAATAATCATCGTGATAGATTATATATTTATACAGTATTATATTCTTTAGTTTATTTGAAGGATATATATATATATATATATATATATATATATATATATATATATTAAATATATTTACATGAAATCATACGCATTTTGTGATTCAATGTTTATAGAAAAAAATTAAATAAGACTATTGCCATTTATACAAATTTGGTTAATGTTAACAAAAGTTGTTTGACAGGTATTTGGTCTTCCGAGCATATGTTAGTGTAGTTATTTAAACGCATATGTGACAGATACGGCCAAATACAATATAATGGAATTGTAAAAAGTAAGGGCTCTGTGGTGTAATGGTATGTAATGTAATTCACCCGGCAAGTGAGAGATCCGGGTTCGAGTACCGGCGGAGCAAGTACTTTTTGTAATTCTATGTTTATAAGAAAAAATAAATAAATAAGGCTATTGCCATTTATACAAATTTGATTTATATATATAAATCAACTATTGCACTGTTTTTTATCTATTCATTATAACATTTATTCTTGACTTAACAAGTCATTGTTTGCCCAAACCCACACCACTAGTACACTGACAAATTTGAGAAATTAAACATTTCTAGAAAATTTAAATTATCAGAGTCCGTTTCATTCCAAAGGTGAGAAATTTACAGCAATCGTGTTCTCAAAAAGGTTACAATCTCATTGTTATAGAATAGATTCTACAAATTTCTCTAACAGAACACTAGTACGATTAACAAATGTTACCTCCATATATTCTATGCCCTGTTTCGAGATTTTCTTAGAGGAGCATCATCTCGCCTCCTGACTCCTGACATAAACAGCCAGGATACTATTTTCCACAGTATCTTTGTGGGAACTTATGTTTATCTATGCTAGTTTATGTATAACTAGACCGATCAAAGAGGTACAGTTTTCATTTAATTAATTCAACTTATATCAGTTCTGCTATATTTGTCCTACTGTTCTGAGCGTGGTTTTCACTGGACAAAGGGAAGTGAATCTTATTCCTCTGTAACAT
This sequence comes from Homalodisca vitripennis, assembly GCF_021130785.1. Taxonomy (NCBI): domain Eukaryota; kingdom Metazoa; phylum Arthropoda; class Insecta; order Hemiptera; family Cicadellidae; genus Homalodisca; species Homalodisca vitripennis. Next base: position 66,214,496 of record NC_060210.1, on the reverse strand, counting down.
TTACACTTTATACACGAGATATATAAACTCCAAGGGAATTACACCAAACAAAATTCAAAGGATCGCCATTGTTGGCAGGTTGGCAGTTAAAATGTATTTATAAGTAACTATTTTAAAGTATATTTTATTGAGTTAAAATTATGTTTAATCAACTTCATAAACAACCAGTAATTGATCAGATTTTACCAGCAGAAATTCTCTATTTTATAAATGATTTTCGCTAACTGTCCCAAAACTACTGAACCAATGATTAAATCAATACTATAAGCTAAATAAAGCTAATCTTCAGTAGTCCCATATTCAGCCAGCATATAAGCAGGAAATGAGGTCGATATAAAAATTCATGGGAAACTAGCAAAGTATATAAATATATAGCTTTCCTCATTTACTGCAATTTGCTGGTGATAATTTCTTTTTTGTGTTTGGATTCAGAGTGAATTTCCCGTTAGATAGAATTTATAATTCTTCCTGAAGCAATTAAAACTAATAAAATTTTGATATAGAATGTTGAAATACACATTAATAACAACAGAAAACTGTTGGAGATTTCTTCTTGAACAGTTGTTTCATTTAACTTCATAATGAAGGTCACATTGATTAATCAGTATAATAATAAGAATAGATACCGATTGATTGAAAATGATATTTTTTTTATTTTAGAAAACAGTAATTAAGGATGTATTACAAAACTTCAACTAATACATAATTCCGTAAAGACTGGATTAATACAAATTTCATATTATTAAATTTATAGTTTTCATTGAATGAAATAGAAAAGTCTCTCAAGTAAATTGTCTTGAATAAAGTTTAAGAGTTAGGAAAGTTTTTAAACGTTGCAATACCTCTGAGTGAGCTAATTTTTTTAGTTTGAGTTCTTGTAAATATAATCAAGTTCTTTGGAATATTAAAACTACAAAGATACTTGACTACCCATAAACAAAATATGCAGTACAGGTTTTCTAAATTTAAACTATAATAGTCAAATTGTCGTTAAATTCACGTGTTTTTTATTTGCCTGCAAAGTTCAAATACATTTGAAGTGACATAAAGTGCATTATTGACATTTACTTATCAATGATTAAATCACATTATATGAAATAAAAAAGGCAAAAATGACAACTTAACCATACATTTATTACTATGACACGTGTCATTGAGCCCAGAACGAATATGGACTGACGGATTGAGCTAAGCTGTATCAGTCATCCTTAGTCAGTGTAAATGATACATGTCACAAATACACAACAGACTATGAATTTTAATCCTATTCTGCTAAACATGTCAATATCAATCAAATCCTGTTTAAATTATACGACTAATTTATTTGGCTTTGTTTTTTTTTAATTCGGTGTTAGACATATGAATGAATTTATACAAATGTTTACTGCGTGGGTTTCAAATATATATCTCAAAATGTATTTTATCTCAGTTCTTCTTTTATATAGTTTGTTTCCAATTTATTTCCTGACCGTTAGCTAAACTTGAATATCGAGTTCAATAACTGTGCAAGCCACTACATGGAACTTGGTCGAGCGTTAGTAAACATTTTTTCGTTCTAGTAGTAGGCTAACCAGAATGGCAATCGTAGTTAAAAATCACAAAATAAATAGCTTAAAGTAAACTCAATAGAACGATATGAGATTTTAACATGTGACATATGTAGCATAACTACCCCAATTTATAGAACACCACCACTTGATGACTTTTTGTGTAGATTTAGATTTTAAGATCTAGTTGGTTTTACCAAACTCCACAAATAAATAATTGACCTATCAGTAATGTAATCAACTTTATTGGTAATCAGTCTGTGGCAGATTATATTCAATAATACTATGATTGTATTCAATTTAAACATTTCTCTATAACGGAATTATTCTTCAATCATCTAGTTTTATTTTTATTAACCAGAGTAAGCAACTTTGGAATGGCAGCAATAGTCACAAGTCTATGATATATTATATCGATCATTTAAATAAACTTAAAAATATAAGTCCAGAATTCTGAGTATTATAATAGTGATAATCATTCTATATTACAAATCTATAAATACAAAACATCAATTCTTGAAATAACGACTTTTAGTACAGTAAAGAATGTTTTACTTGTTAACCCAGCTCTTATAACATTATTATAGTGATATAATAATGTTATAATGTAATAATAATGTATTGTTATAATGTAATTAATATAATGATGTTATAAAAATGTAGCAACTATACTTTTTATTATACATCATGATATAGTTTTAAAGATATATTTAGTATGAATTTTACAATTATATTTTCATAATACGACAAGGTAGGAGTACACCACACGTAGTGTCGCAGAAACGGTTTCTCTGAAGTTGCATGCAAACTTCCAGAGCTATTTCTACAGCTCGCTTCATTCTTGAAATGTATATCCAGACAGACAATTATATACAGGGTGGCTCATATGTCAGTTTTCTTATAAATTGGGATATTTTGTTCCGATAGGTTTGTAACAATGCTAAATTGGCAGCAACACGGAGTACGTTCATTGTTGTCTGTTCCAGTGGCTAGTGTAAAGTGACGCTCTTTGCATCTGTTATTTGTTTGTGTGTGCGTGCTTTTAAGATGTTTACAACCCAATAACGAGTTTACATCCTTCAGTTGTGGTGGAAGCATTATAAAAATACTGCTTATTATAGCATTGAAAAATTTAGCGGTAAATATCCAGGTGTCGCTGTACCTACCCGACAGTATATGCGAAAGTTGAATAAGAAATTGTAAATCACATGAAGCGTTTTAAATGTTCCGAAGTGTGATCGCCCACGATCAATTTGGAAGAAACCTGCACATTTGCTCAAGCTTTTGTAAGGCAGTCCCGGTAAATCGACTCGTAAGGCGGCTGCTGAACTAGAAATACCAAGAAGAAGCGTGCAAAGAATGTTAAAGCAATTAAAATTTAAGCCATACCGCCCATCTTTACTCTAAGTGCTTCACGTGGATGATTCCGATAGGAGATTGGAATTCTGTGAGACAATAATTATCCGCTCAGAGGCTGATCCAAATTTCTTGCGGTCAATTTTGTGGCATGGTGAGGCATGTTTCCAACTAAATGGACGCGTTAATCGGCATAACTGCGTGTACTGGTCGGATGTAAATCCTCATAACGTAACACAAGAAGAACTCAATGTGCCTGGTGTATTGGTAAGGGGAGATATTTCCAGTACTGCACTGATTGGTACTTGTTTTCTTCATGGAAATGTTAACTCAGAAAGTTACTTGCGGTTGCTGCAAAGAAGTAGTAGTTCCCGAGCTCAGAAACAATCCTGTTTTCAATATTCATTTGCGCATCTGGAAACAAGATGGTGCCCCAGCACTTTTCGGTATCCAAGTTCGAGATTTTTTTAATAACACATTAAATGAATGGATTGGTCACCGTGGAACAATCGATTGGCCTGCGCTTGCCAGACCTAACCCCATGTGATTTTTTACTGTGGGGTATTATAAAGGAGACTTTGTATGCTTCAAAACCACAAAATCATGAGTTTTTCTTGCCTAAAAGTGTTTTATGTAATTAACCTATAACGCCTTTAAATTACTCTTCTGGGGAATATACGTGGCACCCTGTACTAAAATACTTGTATATCCCCCCGGTCAAAGAGAAATGATGTTAGTATACTGATTAGTAGGCTTTTTCTGACGCTTATCAAAATCCTGTAGATGAACAATCACGATCTTTAATACATTTTTTTCTAAATAGCATGCAATATTTTATTTCTATGGTATATATCTCGAGATATCTTGCCACATGGTACATTTACATTTCGATTCATTAAATTGGGTTTTACAGTATTGTTTAAATATGTATAATAATACATTTTTCACATCTTATTTGTTACTTTAATAGTGAAAAATGTACGTGAAAAATGTTATAGATTAGACTTAATAGATTCAAATCAAATTAAATTACCTCATAGCTTTTGGTGCCATTTAAAATAATAATTTAAACAAATTATATTCACCTTTAGAATATTAGCCTTAATCTAAGGTTGCAGACGATATTTGCCTCACATATTCCTTGACAGTATACATTGTACATTTAAAATCATGTTTGGACTAAATATTCCGCTCGGTATTAAAATACTAAATCCTGAACAAAGTATTAATTAAACTGTATGGTCATTTAAGATTTCCCGTTCCTGAAATGATTTTAAGGTAATTAGGTATAAAATATAAAGTAAACACAGTTAACGTAGTTAAGCACGACTCACTAAACACAGACCCGTTAACAAAACCACGCTCTGAATGGTAACGAGAGTGAGTACGTCGCGACGTCTTCTAATCTAGGTTTGAAACAATGAGACCACCCTTACTGTAATTACTTATTACTTGTAACATTTCTATTTTGACTAGAAATTTTATAATTAGTTTTGTGGTTTAACTTATTGCTAATTCCTTTCCATATTTAAACAGGTTTGTATTGATACTGTTATTATTGACTCTCGAGTATAATAAATGTATGAATGTAATACAACAGCTAACTATGACTTCAAAAATGTATATACTTATGTGGCTATTTTACATTGGTCTGTATAACTGCACAATGCAGTTACTAATAAATAAAACACTTCCCTTTCAGTTGGAAAAAAATACATCGTACATACAAAGGCTGTCATCCAGAAATATAGGATAAATTATGTATATTTAGTTTTGAAGATAAATGTATACTTGTATAACGCTGATATTATAACGACTCTTTGCTAATTTACATATCAATTTATTACATGTAAAATATTAAATTGACTCTGTAAGTGGTATCTAGATGTTTGCATTTTTATACCACACTCTACAGTAGGTAAAATTAATGTAAGAATGAAAAGATCACGTTATAACATCATTGAAATTAACGATACATATCGAAGGATACACGTGGTTGAATCACTCATCTTCAAACATCGCCCTATATCGTTATGCCAGACTAGGAAGGTCAGAGTTCCTGCAAGAGTGTCTAATTTTATCTTCAGTAGTTAGCAAAACGTCTTGAAACCATTGAGTCCTTGAACCTCATTTATGCAATTCTCCAAGTCTTTAGGAGATATATCACAGAGGGAATCTTCACCTCTACAACCCTTCATGTCTCCATATACACCCTCCCGGAGACCTTGGTCAAATTCAAGGAATGGAATACATCCCACAGGGTATCAGGGGTTTCCAGGAGGGGATTAGTTCAGTGCTGTCCATGTACACGACCTTAATAACGCCTCGCAGGCCTATAGTCCTGGATCCTGGTCATTTCCAAGGAATGGAAGACACTCCCAGTGAAGTAGTAACAGCCGTATTTAAGTACACGGAATAACGCCTGAATAACGCTCAGCAGTCCTATAACACTAGCCTCGTCATATCCCATAATTGGAATAAGCCACCAGGAGTAGAGTGATCTCGCGTGGTAACTCATCTCAGAACCTGGTATTCCCCTAATTTTCTGAATTCTAGGTTTATTTTGACGTCTATAGGTTAAAGTTTGCACATCTGGCAGTTGAAGTTACAATTTTGCTCTATTCGCACATACAGCGTCGGCAGTAGAAATGTTTCAGCTCTCAGTATACGGGTTACACTCCCCTAGCTCTGGCTGCAGTTAAACCCTGGTGTGTTATCGCGGTGTACTACACTTAATATTAACGACCACACAAATTATCAACAGCTGGTATCATTAGCGAGTTGTTATGGTTTTCTCACATTTTTGTCGTATTATTTTGTATAGAGAACAGCTAAATTTCATCAAAATTCCTGAGAAGTATATATTTCATTACGTATGAATGAAAAAATAGAATATGCTTAAAACATACAAACCACTGAAAAGAGTTCAGTAGGTGATTTAAAACACAAATATACTGCAATATTCGTAAAAAGCAATTACCAGTTTTTATTATGTTTATAATTTATTCAAAATAAGCAATGCTTAAAACTAGACTACGAAATTTATCAATATAATCCAAAATATGACTCTGCAAAATAAATTCAGAGTATTAAAATTTTCTCTAAACTAATTAAAGTAATAATTCAAGTTAAATACTGTTAAGATACTAGTTTAATTATAGTTGTCGTTTGAAATTATTTTGTGACTTTTTATGGCGCACCCATATTTATTGTGAATAAAATTTTGCCTTATGATTATTTATTTAACACCTATTTTTCTGTTATATTTTGTGTATTGGATTAGTAGAGGTACATACTGTTTTGGATAAGATGCTGCATAGGCTCGTTGGACTGTTTATTCTGTTATCAAGGTACACTCTAAACTCTGTATTTTTTATGCATTGTTAAACCATCTCAACTGGTTAAAGATGTCATTTAAAGCATTTAATGTCTTATATAAAAGTGACATTATTTTCGGCCTTAAATTCCGTATTAAACAATTCATTGTGACTCATCTAGGTATATAATAATGGTCTACTCCTACCATTATTAGAATGATGATACCGGTGAACCATTATACAGTACAATTTTATAAGTACCTTTAGAAGGACATTTTAAATATTTAATACATTTTATATTAATTGCACATTAGTTTGTTATTATTAACCCGTAACATTGCGTTATACAATATTTTTTATGTTTAATATTTTATTTTATAGTGTAACACTAACTGTATGGTGACATAGTGTCATGTTTGGTGTAACCTGTCACCACAATGAGTTGTCTCTCCTTGATCACGGTAAAGGCCGACACTAAATTGTTATTAACGCGAGCCCCTCCCAACGAACCCCTTCCACCTACATCAGGGCCACCTGCTAACACTTCATCCACCCATTCAACATTATGTAATATCACTCTAATCTATGGAACTTTGTGAAACACTAACTATTATTGTTGCTCGTATATTAAATGTATGTCTAAATAATATTTTGTCCTTGAAAGAAACCTTTCCAATAACACATACTATTTTTTTTTTATCAATGTAGATCTTAGATTAGAAAATTCCCTTAATTACGTTTTAAACATTTTAAAGATTAAAGAACTACAATCACCAAAATATTTGAACAATAATCTTATAGTTTGGAAATGTAACTGTTACAAAAACAATCAATTGAAGTATGTATAGTTCTTGAAAATAAATATTTTGTATTAATAAGAGTATTTCTGTATTTCTTTAAATAATTAAAATACAAAATTTCATAAAATGTGTTAATTACTTAACTCGACTGTTTTGAATAATATGTTACAATTAGTATCAAAATAAAATGAACTTCTTCTAGTATTTATGAATAGTTTTCTAAGAATTTTTCCCGGAGAATCTGAACTATGAACTATTTGGACCTATAATTATTATTATTATTATGATCGTTAGAATTATAATGATCACAGTTGTGTAGCAATGTAAAAGAATGTATGTTTGTACAACAATAAGAAAATTGTGATACTTTTGTAACTAATAAAATAAATGTGCTAATAATGTTAGTGTTACTTTTATGTCTCACGTTGAAAGACGACACTGTTTTAATCTTTCAACAAAACGAATTACTATAAAAGCATTCACGTACTATTGTTTTATTAATTCTTTATTGCAAATAAGGACATATTATACGGAAAAATCTATTTTATATGTGTCCTATCTTTCATGTGGCGATTTAAGGGGAGCATGTACCTTTTTCGGGTCCCATGTTAATTAAATGGGAGTACACTGCAACATGTCGGTACCATTATCTCCTAAACTATTAGACATATTGACTTTAAACTTTAGGGTTTTGTTCTACATTAACAGCTTTATATTTTCATGCCTTTTTTTTTAATATCTCAATAAACAAAAAGATTATCGTGGTAGCAATTTAACACATTTTTTTTTTATTATGTAAATACAATATTTTTTAAAATTATAAAAACATAAATATATTGATAAAAAAGCATGAATCTACTCACCAACTAGTCTGCAATAAGTGTGTAAAATTTGAAGTCTGTAAGTCTAATAATTGTTTCACAACGTGTTCCGAAATGTCACAAAACGGTACTTTCGGTAAAACAGCTTTAAAGTTTTAGTTACACTTCAAAACACATAATCACTTTAAAATCCACCTGGACAGTAATCATCTTCTTCATTTTTACTCTTTTTTCCTATCCTTCTTTTTATCCTCTTCTTTTTATCTTCTTCTTGGACTTCTTTGTCAGCTTTTTTAACCCTATTGGAATTGATTTGTTGAAGGCCTTCAACCATAAAGCGTCCTGGTTGGATGCATAATCGTTCCAAAACATTCACTTTGGCCATTGCTCCTTCATTAAAATTAAGAACTGCATCACAAACCCCTAATTTTAATGTCTGAATGCCAACAAATGTGGTCTTGGGTAGCCTATTCCAAATTACGCTATTGATGCTTTCATTAGGGTTCTGTGTTTTACCGTGCAGACACCTCTTTAGTAGGGCTGGGGCTGATAAATCCTTATAGATTGGTTTTATTTCTTCCATAATAGATTCAGGCAATGAGTTTTTATGTTTGAAATCATCTAGCTTATTATTTGCCTGAGCTTGTCTGTATTTGCACCAAGACTCAATCCCAGGCGGGCATAGTTCGTGCTGAGGTTTTGCGTCAGTCGATAATTTGTGATAGAACGTAGCCCATATTGCTCTCTTCATTTTTTCAACATCTTCCAAATTATTCCTTATTGCCATCCCATAAAAACGTTGTAAGTGATCTATCTCTACATCAGTCAACCTACCTTGTCCTCCAAGTCCTTTACCATCCTTCAATTTGATTCCTTTTTTATCCCTCTTCAATCGCCGCAGTCTTGTTACTAGTCGCTTCTGAATATGACCTACACATTCAAGTTTTTCTAACAAAACATCATCACCATAGGGATTGTTAGCCACAACATGAGTAAACCCCTTAGAGTCCCCATCTCCAAGGTATTTTGTGTATCGCACATTGAGTTTAGCCTCAGAGCGGCGACAAAGAGTCAGAGCTCCCGCCACCTCCATTCCACCACTTGTACCTGAAAAATTTGCCAAACAAGTACCAGAATTTTTGTGCTGTTTCAATAGGGTTTTGTCATGGCTTAGAGGTTTTCTGACACATTTATTACAATATTTGCTAAAACACTCAAAGTCCATAACCTTTCCTGTATCGAAGGATGTTGCTGTCATTACGCCGTTCACAGAGGTGAAGCCTCGCTTCTGCCAGGTACCGTCAAAAGCGGCTGCTATATCACGACAATCATCATTTAGGCTACGAACTTCATCAGCTGCCTGTCTAAGTGAACATTCACTTACCTCTGTTACAGCAGTAAGCAGTTTTTTATTATATTTTTCAATTCGGCTGTTTGGTGGAGCGATATTCATCACAGCAGAAAATACCCTACCAAAATCTAGGCCTTTGCCGATTGAACGTAGAGCATAAACATATCTTAGATTCAACTCATACATATTTCTAACACATTTGGAGCTTATTACTGAGTCAGTATGTTTACATACATTGCAACAAATATTTACACGATGTACTATTCCACACTTGAAGTCTTCATCTAGACTTATGTCAATGCAGTCGGAACTACTACAATATTTACATGCAGTGAAAGATTTTATTAGGTCAGAAATCTGTTGTAAATCTATTATAATATTTACATTGTTTATGTCATAATCACTAAATTTAGGCAACTTTGAATCATTAATCTTCTTAGAACTGTTTAGGCCTAGGCCTATTAGATTCACTTGTACCTGGAGAAGCACTTAGTCCTAGTTCACTTGAATTTTTACGAAATTGGTTACCTCTGTAAGACTGTTTATTGAACCTTTTCACTCTAGGCATGGCTAATACACAATAATATCACTTATTTATATAATAAATACACACTAAGAGTCCAAATTTTTGATCACTGGCACCACACAAAATAGAATTACACTGACAAACACTGTTAGTAAACATAAACAATAACAATAATATCAATAGTGTAGGTTAAGTTACAGATGACTTACATCCTTCAAATGCATCTAAAGCAAGCAGTGCTACCAACCTAAAGGGGAAAAACTTAATAATCATACAATTGGAGCAAGTAATATGTATATAATACATTCTGACACTAACAATCCATAGCGCGCCATGTTGTCAGCTGAAAAAAGCGTGCATACATTTCTTAAAACACATTTTACACATATTTCTAAACCTCTCAGATATAGAGTGTTATATTTTTTTGAAAAGGGCATAAAACATAGTATTTTTTATGATATGTTTCAAAAAATCGATATTTTGGTGCCAAAAAGGTACATGCTCCCCTTAAAAGATTGACTCATTTACGGGAAGAATGTTAACTCATTTACTAACTCAGTTTATTGTTTTATTAACTCATGGAATGTATGTGGTACAAATAAAGCTCCAGTGAAAAAAATGTCAGTAATCTATATTGTACAACCCTGTAAAATAAGATCCTTGACATTACTAACCCCATTGGCACATCAGTTGTACTTACAAGAACCCAACAAGTTAAAGTTTCCACGTAACTAAGGATTCATGACGGTTGGGAATCCCTAAATCTGAGAGATCACAAGGAACAAGCTATTGAGACAAAACAATACTATTATAAAATCCAAACTGTTTTACAATTTAAACTTTAAAGTGTAAAGGATATAGAGCATTTGACACAGAGAAATAGGGACTTCAGGTGGTCTTAAAGAATATTATAAAGCACCCCATGATAGCAATGTATCTAATTGAAATGAAATTTGAGTTAGTCTATCTTTATAAGATTTCAAAAATTGTTTTCCTGTTCATCTAATGTGTGAGATGAATAAATTCAATTTTATCAATTTAAATTCGTAGGTGTCCGGTGAAGTTTTTTCAAAAACTAAAAATTCTTATCCCTCCACTAAATCCGTAGTAGACTGTTAATCATAAAAATCATATGATACTAAAACAATAAATTCTCATGAATTATTTATTGAAGTAGTAGTATAATTTTTATTATATAAAGTTACGGATAAGTGTTTTAAATATTTGGCTCGAACTGTAAATTGATCCTTTGGTTAATTGTTGTGGTGTGTCACTAAACGTTGAAATTTAACGCTTGCGGCGAGATTGTTTAAAATTCATGAAAGGTGAGTGTTAATGAACTCAGCCGGGTCACAGCGTAATTGCTTGTCATTAAATATCCTTGTTACCGTGACTGGATAGTTTATTTTCATCCAACATGTAACCGATACTGTCATATAATATCTAATAGTGTCTGTCTGTCTATTCGTGTATTATTCAGTCACGTGAAAACCATTAAACCAATTGTACGGAAATTTTACAATTTTCTGGAAAATTCATAGAGTCCCGATAACGGCAATCCTAACGGATATTTCCTGTAATGGAAATCTGTCTCTGCTACGCCCCACTGCTCTTTAAAACTCCACTTATGGCTTAATCAACAGATTTTCTTTTTTTATAAACTGTTCCTTGTAAACACAATCACATGTTTAATTAAATTAAATGCCATTTTAATTTATTTTAAGCATATACCATAAAAGTATAGAGTAAGCTTCACAATAACAACACTTCTTATTTCAAACTTGTTATGTAATCACTGTCGAGCACAGAGACTATATTATCTTATTATTAGTTATATTATCTGGAATTTTCAGTAAAAGTACGCTTTAAACTGAAAATATTAGCAAATATTAAGTATGCAGTACTTTATCAGTACTGCAATACAGATAGGAGTACAAAATTAATGTTACATTTTTTACAGACTTTAAGACTATTATAAAACCCAACTAAGTTGTTTTTTTACAGAATTAAGGTTCTCAGAACTGCATATGTATTTTCTTGGTGAGGAAAAAAAGAAACCTCAACTATGATACCGGAAATACTTTAGACCGGAAGAAAATGATCGAAAATAATCGAAGTGTGCTTTTCAGACCTATATATATTCTTGATCGGGACAACATGATACATTCAATCATCGCGTCGGAAATATAATAAATTCTAACCAGAAAAGCTTAATTTTGCTCAAAATCTCCTGTTTTTAACCATGAACATTGTAATAATGTGTACTTAAAATATGCTTACTCCATTTCAAAATTACATAGAGCCTCGCCATTTATTATATCATAAGTGCATTAGGTAAGAACTTCGACGTCATGATTCCTCCACAATGAGCCAACATAGTTCAATTCTTTTGAAATTTTTACAGCTACTTAATAAAAGGTTATAGATTACTTCTTCTTCTTCTTCTTGAAAGTCTGATCTTATTTAAGCAACATAATTAATTACTAAATTAGATTAAATTGAAAACTTTACACTATTATACTGCTAACGTCCATAATTGTGGGTCACGAATAGCTCGGAACTTCGTGACCATATTCTCATATTTAGGTGGTCTGGAAAAGTTAATAATTTGGCACGATTAGATTTGAAATAAATGCACTTTAAGATACATATCCAATCCTTATGTAAAGGCCATATTTTATTACTGTGATTATGAAGTTTACAGAAACGTTTAGTGTTGAAATAAAAGTCCTTTTACTGAATAATGGTAAATATGTAAAACAGATCTGTTACTTTCATTTATGTCAAATCCAAAAACTGAAATGTTAAATCATCCGAAAATATTTTAAATAAAAAGTACACGTTAATCATCTTACTGACCGAGACCAATATTCCATAACCTGTCACTTAGCGAGACCGAGTTCCATGTTACATTACATAATGAAGTGTCACGTGTCTAAAATAACTGTACAGAGACTAAATCCTTGTCATCGTGACGTTCCAATTATATATTTTCTATTGTCCAGTTGTAACAAAGTAATGTAACGTAACCAACCAATTTATTAAGTTTCTATTCTGTATCAAATCGACAAATAATCAATAATTGATTGTGTATACGTAATTATTTAATTAATTAAAGTAATATCATTATAATCTTCAATTCTCATTCGAAATGGCTCAGTAACATTTGCTTTCCTTATATTTAGCATCCTGTCTGTGTTATTGGATAGTTAATTGAAAAATTCGTAACTATCCTAAAATAGAGTGCTCACAATAATAGATATGATGATTTAAATGAATAATTCACCTCCAGTTACCCTTGGGTTTTATTCTGTCTCAATTTTTAATATTTTATTCTATCAAACAAATAATAATTTAAAAAATGATATTTACATTTTCAACGTAATCCCATCTACCGTGATTTTGAAAACATCAACCTAATTTTCCTCCAATTTCAATCTGTTTCGCCCATTAATTGCTCTTGATATTTAAGTACATCGCAAAAGCTTAGTTCTTGTTAGAATTTTGTAAATAATTTTAAAACAAACACTCCACTTATATGTATGAATGTATGTATATATTCCAAAATTACAACCACTCAGTCATGTATTAATCCCTTTAATTTTCAGTTTTTGATGTTTTGATATACTTATTTAGAAAAATAACTCTGCATTAAATACCTACAATATACAACATAAGTTTAGCAATATATACAAGGAGCTTAAAAAATGGTAAAGTTTGCAAACACGAAAACTATTAAAAGTCGAAACCATACAACTTCTGAAGAAGTTCATCAATACGTTATATTCACAATGTTCTACTGTATACGAAAGTGTAATGGATATAGGGATTTCTCATGATTAAAAAATAATAATTTTAAACGCCGTTGTATTTGTTACAACATAGACCCAGGTGAGGCGCAGGTGTGCATTTCCACGGAGAGCTCTAAAAGCGCTCATAATACCCGAGCTTCCGCTAAACCGTACACAAACTGACGCCTAACCCAACAACAAGTGTAGGTTATCGTTGATTACTGGCTTAGCAACCCCATAAGTTATATTATCTTAAACAAAGTCTGAATCAATCAAAGTAGAACATATTACATGTTTATGGGCTGAGCCATGAACACTCGACAGGTTGGAAATTTACATTTCTATCTGTCTGTTCATTTCTCAGTGTGGTAACACTGAGTTCGATGATGGGCCATGACACTCCATGGGTTTTTGATCGTTTAGAATATTTTTACATTGTTCTTATGGGTAACCATCAACGAGAAAATATTGAGTGTATGAACGAGAAAATAGACAGTGAATAGAATAAACAAATGTATAAGAAACTGAGATATTGAAGTACATTGTACGAGGTTATAAAATATAACTTTATACATAAAGTAAAAAAAAAGTAATAGCCAAAAATGTATTTTCAAATTGATCATTTTCAGCGCAGTACCTTTTATATTTCACCTAAACTTGAAGTTTTTAAACACTGCTCTGAAGTCTAACGTAATGAGCAAAATTGTGGAAAGATATCTTGGAAAATATTTCATTTTTTTGTATAAAGCTTCATTTTTGCATAGACAGTAATAAGTTCTATTGTGTATCATTTCCAACCATGGAATTCGGCTGACCTTCATTAAATTCTACCACTCAGTAGGCTGATTCAATATCTCTATTTTTTAAAGGGTGATGAGACAGAGGCTTTTCTCTTTAAAATTCTTTCTTGGTTATCTGTCTGTTTATCTGCCACAGGTCACCTCGAGAATGAAGCACAGGTTTCAAGAATGTTGCATGCAGCCTCGGAATAAAACCTATTACGCGTACGTTGTGTGGCGCATCCTTTACTAAACTGGTCTATAGTTAAGCGTTAAGAAAATGTTAGCAAAATAAAAAGCAATCAACTAAATTAGCACATTTAAATGTATTCAGTGTATTTAAAATTGTTATTAATGTGATGAACTTATAACAATAAGAAATCGAAAAATATAGTATATCCAGATGTACATATTAGAGAAAGTCATGTGCTAGCATGCGAAATGACATTAAAAAGGGTTCACGCCCAAATGTATGATGGAGGGAAAAACCCAAATGTGCAACAAAGTTGAAACCTTGAATACATTCTTGTCAACACAACATTTATTTAAACCTCAGCATTCTAACACCAAAACCATAAATTCCTCAAAAATGAAAAGAGAGAGAAACTATAAATATTTAGATAATACGTATCCTGAGATTTGTCAAATTAAAGACTTGTTTTACAAAGAAGCAACCGCACACATTTATGTTACTTCCAACCATCTAGTAAAAAGGTGGTCGTTTAATCCGCAAATGTATACGTTTGTTTTAAGGCAATTTAAAGTTTTTTTTGCAAGTTTTAAACAAGATATTGATAAATAATTTAGGAATAATAAACTTAACACATCGTGTATGAAACAATATGTTATCATTTATTTGCAGAATTACGCTGCATTCCATCTTATTCCGTAACTGTTTCAAAACATGATCGAATTAAAAACAAAACAAGTTGTACCTTTGGAGGAAGAAGTTGGAATACTCGTAGCTCATTAATAACATTTTTAAAGTAATAGCTAAACGGACTCAGTCTAAAAGACACCTACAAGGAACGGTGATGCTGTGGCTATCAACCAGTATCTTAGCTACGCAAGGTTTTAACCATCGTTCAAAATTCCGTATTGAGATATTTTAAACTATTCGCCGAGAGAAAGCAGTATTCAACTGTTCTTTGGCGTGAATTAAAGAATTAGCGCTTTCGTACGCAGCCTTCTTCAATGCCGGTTCTAGTTCCCTTGAATGATTAAAATGATTCTTCAGTTCAAATTCAGACCACTCAAAGTATACTGATAGGGTTATTATCCATAGTGTTGATGCAATTGAGAGGCAAGAGTGTCATGACAGTTATTGTGGTGACTCGAGGAATCAAACGGGCAGTGGTAAACCTAAATAACAAAGTCGGTAAATCTTATAAATAAACATAAATAGACATTTAAAATACCACGCCTTTAAAAAAAAAGCTTAGTATTTGTTCTAGTGCTAGCCATATCTATTAATTTGAAACACAATTATGTATTTACACGCTTTTCAATATATATAATTGAATTTACACGTGACTTAAATAACCAAATCATTAAGAATATGCTATCTAATATATCTTTTTGTTGGTTGAATGTAATTAGATCTTGAATTTGCACAAATAGTTCCGAGCTGCCACGACAAAGAAAGCTTTATAATATACCAAGATATTGTTGACCTACTTCCGACCTTACTGTAATAATTCCTTGTCTCATTTCTCGAGGAAGTGAATCGTCAACATTTGTTCTTATATTGCTTTCATTGTACCGAACCTCTTTTACCTCTTTTACCTCTTTTACATTTATTTTCCAATTTATTCATTTAAAGAGTTACGGTGGTTATTTAAATAACGGTAACAGTAACTTAGATCCTATAAACCTGCATAGCATAAATAGATCATAGCATAAATAAGTATTTGCAACTAACAATACGGGACAAAGACCATTGTAGGTATATATATATATATATATATATATTGATACATTATTATAAAATGAGTAATAAGAAGGTTGACCAAATAGGAACGTTTATTAAAACTACATGGACTCCTTACAGTGATCCAAACAGCAGGAGATAATTCACGCCTTCGGTTTAACGAAGTACAATGTTTATTTTAAAAAAATTATGGTTGCTTGTAAAGTCGGTTTTACGGGCGAAGATTTTACGTGACAACATCTTTTTCTCGGTAGAATATTTATTGATATGAATATTATTAAATTGCACAATAGGAACAAGGAATTGAATGAAAATAAGGATTGCACAAATTTTGACTATAGAAATATATTTTGTTTATTAAAACATTGTACATAATTTGAAATTAATTAAAATTTGTTATTGTAAATGGTAAAGTTGAATAAAACATTTACTAAAATTGGAATTTGAAATTCTTGCTAAACACAGTTAAATTCTAACTTCGCGCGTGGTGATTGGTCGGTTTAGTTCGTTTGTTTGGTCGCACTGTTATGACAGGTTAGAGGTTATAATTTGTTATTTTAAATGTTTGACTAGCAATACGCGCTGTTTCTTCTCAATCGACTGAATTACGATTGATTGCAGAGTGATTTAAACTAATAATTTACTTAACACTATCAACATTTGTCAATAGTATGACATAACCTATAAACTCAGTTTCTCAACTTTTGTGTCAATCTAACAATTAATCAATCAATCATAGTTTACGATAATGAAATATCAGTGTACAATTATTTACCTTTATTGTTGTAGTTGTTGTAAATGACGAATCTAAGCACTCCACATTTTCACGAATAAACATAGTTATCTGCTTTATCCCGTGCGGCGGACCCACAGTTATCTGCTTTATCCCGTGCGGATCCCGTGCGGCGGACCCACTGGACGGGCATCGTAACGTTACCGGGCGTTACACTTTTTCATGAGTGACTCCGAGCCGCAACCTAATTTAAGACGTTGTCACGTCAAAATTAGTTTTGAAATTAGATAGAAATTGAAGTAATAGATCCATTGAAGCAAGTATTTTATGTAATTGAAACTTATGACTAAGACATAAGAAATTTAACGAAAAGTAATATTTGCAATAGGATCTCTTTAGTGTCAGCTTCTTTATCAAATAACTTAAACTTATTGAAAATGTGTGGACGTATTGTGGAATTGAGTACTGAGTATAATAGTCATCTGTTTAACCCTTTGAAGCACAGTGGCATCATAGTGAAACCACCTATGTTTTTATTTCTATTCCTTTCCCGCATAGTGGTGCATATACGAAACCACCTTCCAGAAGTGATTTAGGACGCATTCTAGCGGAAAATTACGTAACCGCTCCACTAGATTCGCCCCAAATCCCTGGCAGGAGCGTTGTTTGCCACGACTGGGTGAAAGAAGAGTCCATGCCTTGACTGAGTGTGACATATTTGTATTTCTTTTGTGCTTTGATCACTTTTGGTAAGTACAAACAAACATATATTTTTCAGTATAAATGTACTTAAATTATATACATATAAACTTTAATAATTAGATTTGAGATGCCAGGCGAATAAATATTAGGCGTTATTGTGGTGGTTTCACCACATGACCACCATGCATTTGGGGGTCGGCCGTCGTTTTATACTACGTACCAGTTGCTAAACCTGTTTTATATTGTTATTTTTACTATATAAAACTACTTATTACATTTTTTTACAACTGCTTATTGATTTCAGGGGAGGTACTATAACCATGGAGAACAAATCCATAGAGGCTTGGCTGGCGGAAACTGAAGACATCCCATCTGACCTGAATCAGAGGACGACGAAGATCAAGTATACCCGGATGTTGCTGAAGGAATATACACAGTTGCAGAAAATGGAATCTTAGAGGTAGATTATTTGGACCTAGCCCAAACAGCTGAAGGTAATGAAATCCCGATTTTTAATTATTAAATGAAAATGACTTTCAAGATAATCATAGTGCAGAGGGGGTAGAGCCTGGCATTCCCGAAGGTAATGCAGTCTTGGGACGTTCAAAATCAGCCTATGGACGTTCAATTTGATGAGGACTCTGAGCCTTTTGGCTTACAGACTTTACAAAGAATAGTGTTACGTGGTATCAAAAGTACTACTCACCCAATAAGTCGTATGATTTCAATGAACGCACAGGTCCCCTAATTGACGCTTCAACCCCAGTTGATGTGTTTTCAGCTCTTTTTCCCGGACGATCTAGTTGACAAAACTTGTGTTTGAAACCAATGTTTACGCTACCCAAATAGGTGGGGGCGTTATCAGATTTCCAACAACAAGGAAAGAAATGAAAGTGTTTCTAGGCCTAAATATCCTAATGGGAATAAAAAAACTTCCCTCCTACCGTGATTACTGGTCTTCAGAGGCAGATTTGAGAGATGACTACATATCTTCATACATGTCTGTGAACAGATTTGGCTGGCTTTTAACAAATTTACATATAAACAATAATAATGACATGCCCGAACGAAGATTCTCCTAATTATGACAAACTATATAAGATCAGGCCTCTCCTAAAACAAGCTTCAAGAAACCTACAAAGCATGCTATGCTCCATCTCGATTTCAATCAATTGATGAGAGCATGATTCCATTCAAAGGTCGGAGTGGAATCAAGCAATATATGCCAGATAAGCCAACCAAACGTGGGTACAAAGTTTGGGTGAGGGCTGATTGAAAAAGGCTTTATCAGCCAATTTCAAATCTACGAAGGTAAAAGGGCTGGAATAGTTGAAAAGAATCTTGGGCCAAAGGGTAGTAACAGAACTCACTGAAGAATTAGTAAATAAGAATTATGTAATATATTGTGACAATTTTTTTTAGCTCAGTCAATCTAATGATTTACTTACAGAAAAACAATATTCAAGCTTGTGGTACAACAAGAGCTGACAGACAATTTTTTTCCAAAAGAGTGTTTGCCTGAAGGGAAACTTATGAATCAAGGAGAACATGACTTCATGTCAACTATGACTGGAATTGTAAGCTGTCGAATGGAAAGACAAGAGAGGTATCTACTTTCTTTCTAATTACCAACAATCCTAACGAAGTGACAACTGTAAACAGAAAACAGGCAAACGGTGAAATTGTAGCTGTTCCATGCCCTATATTAGTAAAGGACTACAATGCTCACATGGGCTATGTCGATAAGGCAGACATGTTGAAATCTACCTACTCAATAGATCGCAAGTCCAAAAAGTGGTGGCACAGAATCTTCTGGCACTTTCTGGACACAACCATAGTAAACTCTTTTATCATATTTTTCAATGCTATCCCAGGGAAAACCACTGACACTAAAAGAGTTTTAGGAGAAAGCGTGTCAAAAGCCCTTCTGGGAGTACCTCGTGGAGAAACTAGAGGAAGACGAAGTTCTTCAAACTCCAAATCAACAACTACAAACCAAAGGTTCCACAAGAAACTTCGTTTTAACGGAAAATGCACACATGCCAGTAAGAGGAACGTCTCGACGTTGTGCTCAATGCTCCAGCAAAGAAGAAGTTCATCGGTTCGAAATGGTATGTGAAACGTGTGGTGTTGCCCTTTGTTTGAGTTGAACTAAAAGATTGTTTCCGAGCCTATCACCGAAAAGAATAAATAAAAAGTGTCCACATATGAAGTAATAATAACATTATCAACACAATCAGTTTTGGATTGTTAGAATAGTCATTTATTGATTGTATTAAATAAAAGTTGGTGGAGAAAATTTAATTTTATTTGCATACACCCAAAGACCGTACTTGCATAGTGGTTATGCAGTGAAACCACCTCAAAAAATAAATATAAATTATGATTGACAAAATCTAAAAATAAATGTACTGTAACTTACAAAGGTTATTTCTATAGGGAAACAATATAAAATCACTAAAATATTCATTTTTTGTAAAACGTGCTTCAAAGGGTTAAACCGAATTCAAATTATGAAGGACCCAATAGTAAAACACGAATATTTTTTTACTTTAAATTAAACTGAATGAAACACAATGTTTATACTTACACTCATAAATAAGTCCTATGAATCGTATTCAAAGTATTAAATATTTGAGTATAATATATCCTTTTAGTGACTGCTACTTAATGTATAGAGTTATAGTTGAGTATCAAAATATTTATCACCTATAAAAAAATGTTGGACTGTCATGCATACGTTGTTTAGCTTACATATTTCTGTGACACGTTGAACATATTCTTCCTAACCTCTACGATACTTGCGAGTGTATGAAACTAAGCTCATGGGACATAGTGATAGTAACTTGTCTCTCCCCGCCCGCGATAAGTTAGTAAGTTATCTCCGATAACTAAGCCCATCACTCATAACTAACTAGCAACTGCTGCTGTCAGCCCCCACACGGAATTTGTCACATAACTCTTACACTACTAACATATTAGTATCAAACGTATCCTACTTACCTACTCACTTATGTACTTGTATAGTCAACACATTAGCAAGCCAAGTAACTTTATTTACAAATCATTATTTTAATATTAACGCGAGTGTATCAAATGTATTCTGTCCAAAATATTTCACTGGAGAACGGCAAATCTAAATTTAAGGATAAATTCAAATATATTTATCATAATAGTGTTTACTTTACTCCCAACGATTTATTTCACTTTGTAATTGTTAACAGTACACTAAACATTAAGTCTTTAATGAATTATATTTAAAATTGTTAACGTGTAGCATTCAAGCATTATTAGAATAGTCATATTACTTTTTGATTATCTGAGTGATTAACGAAACCAAAACAAACGACGTGGTATATTTCTCGTACGACTGTGTTTGTGTGATTTTGTGGACACCTAGAGAGTGGTATACTGATACGATTTAACTAAAAGCACATTATTTCATTCCGTATTTCAAATATTATCTTCATATCTCAAGATTCTCAAAATCTTTGTGCTACAGAGGAAGTAGGCGGAACTTAGTTTTGAGGAGGCTCCATGAATGTAATGTGCTTTCTAGTACCAGTGTGTTAAACCTACTGGGAGAAGCTCCTTTAGGGATTTAACACATCGGTACTAAAAAACATCTTAGCAGTATTGTAGGATTTCGCAATTCTGTCTTGAGAATGATCCATACAAAGTCCAAGAGCATTACTATCATGTAAAAGATAAGTTTCAAAGTTTTGGGTATCTCTATATAAACAAGGATTACCAAGAGGAAATGATACCGACGTACAGGGGGTACCATAAATGCCATATTTTTATAAATAAAAATGAATCTCACAAAGTGTTGCTAAAAGTTGATCTCAAGAACGGCTGGACCAATTTGACTAGTTCTTTTTGTAAAATATGAGTTGAAATCCGAGGAATGTGAGAAGGATAAGAAAATTTACTTTACATTTTGGAATTCGAAAAAATTGTAGTATTTATGTTTTATTGCAAAAATGTAACTGAAATTAAACCGCTGCTGACTTTCATGTGAAGTTCGGCAAATATGCTGATACATCTGTTTACATTTAAATTTAATAAAAAGTTAATTGTACAGTGCTTGATCAGTAGAGTAATGCAGATATCAAATACAAAGTTAATATCTACTACCCTTTACACAAGAATGCACCAGTAAAGAATTTTAAACATCTAATGCACTGTAAATATTATTTGAAGCCGGTTATAAAACCAACGTTAATGAACAAAGCTGTAAATGTGTTCACGCACGGTACTCCATACAGGTAGGCTTCCTTGACATTGTGTTTTCGTTTTAACAGTGGCTTTAGCAAAAATTGAAAAATTAAAAGTAACATGCTTCAACGATCCATTTATTCCTAGACAACAGCAAAAAATTAACATGACTTTACAAGGCAAAACCTTATAAACAATTATTTTGGAAAGGTGCATGAACTTAATAACAATTTCCTTTTCTACTGCAAGTAGATAGAAATGACGAGGTGAAGGGTAAAGGGTAAGGATCCCTTTGGCCATAGTAGGCTTCTCAGTGCTACTTATTTATGAACATTTTCTTCATCGAGAAACTAGTGACATGACAAGGATAAAAGTAAACTCTTTTTAATTGAAGTAGGTATCGAAGACCTATGTATTTGTGTTTTTGATCGGAGCAACATACAAATTTAAAGTAAAATTAGTTCGAAATAAAAATGCTCCTACAAGTGGAAAACCTAATATAAGGGTCAGGTAGAGGAATTTATCGCTTAAAATATTGTTATTATTATTATCCAATTTTATCTATTAGGTGTATTTCTTGAACACTGCTGATTGGTAACACTTTTTCAGGACTTTGGAATGTCTCCTAAGTAGCTTATCCACGATTCAAGTAAAGTTGCTCATTATCAGTAAAGTTTTAGTTCTTGTGCAATCTACCTGAATGCTTCCAGTTTGTCTGCTGTTGACGCACGCGCACTCATGCGACCGTTTTGCTTTAAGGCAGATTCTAACACTCCGGTGAACACACTTAGAGCTTATTTTGTGATCTAAGCAGGGCATTTAGTGTGGTCGATTACCAAATTCTGCTTAGCAAGCTTGAAAAATATGAAAGGTATTACATTGAATTGGTCTTCTTCTTATTTATTATTTAATTTGTCAAGTTCAATTTAACAATTCTCTATAGTCAAGACAGGAGTACCTCAGGGCTCAGAGTTGGGACCTCTTTCATTCCTTCTTTATGTAAATGATTTTCCTGATTTGCTTACCAAACGAACATAACAAGCTTCTCTTATTATATCCTTTTGTCAGATAATACATGTCTGTCCATTATGTTCTGGGTTCTGACCGACTAATCAATGAATCTTATTAATTCATTAGCTGCAAATAAACTTCATATCAATCTGGGAAAAACCCCAACTCATGCCATTTCATTCACAAATCATACAAAACCTTCCACACCATTTTCTTCTGCCCAATCACTCTTTAAATAGTACCCTTCTTCTAAGTTCTGGGGTGTCCACTTATAGTAAAGCCTTAAATGGTGCTCCTTACATAAATTACCTTTGTAAGCTGCATTCGCCCATTTTTGCCCTCAGGTGCCTATCTTCATTTGCCTCCAGGGTGGTGGGTTGTTTTAAGTCACAAAAAAACCTTATCAATTCAGCCTCTCTTTTTTACTTTGCTGCAAAATTATTTAATTATCTTCCTCAGTCCACTACAAATCATAACAGGTTGAAATCATTTATGCTTATTTAAAGGACGACTTGTATAGTGTGTACCTGGAGGAACTTTTTATAGTCAACAGGTGACCCTCAATGAGATCCTGTATGGTGCAGCAGGTCCAATCGCTTTCTTAAGTTGCTTATTGTTGTTATTTTTTTCTCGCTTTTTCTAAATGTGTTGTATGATATATGTGATTATACTATTTTAGGTAAGGTTAATAGTCTTAAGTTTGTTATTGATAATCGTATTAATCTAATTTAATGAGTTAATTGAATTAACGTACAAAAGAAATTAATATTTGGCTGGGAAGAATCAATCACTTACTGAATTTAAAATTACACAATCTTTTTACAAACAATAGACTTATAGCCCTAAGCACATCTTTTACGTCAACAAAAAATTCTAAACTAAATGTTCTTAGAAAGATAATTCTGTTTATCTTGACGATCTTATATCGTGGGTTTGACCATGAAATGTTGCTACACCTATGTGCTACATAGAAAGTAGGTGCAAACCTTTGTATTGTTTTAATCGAGGAGACTCCGTGGATTTTACGTATGATATGTATACACTAGCAACGTTTCAGACTCTCTATTTAATAAAGATTACCCCACAGATGCTAAGGGAATTTCATTTTTTTATATCATATTTCTGAGTGGTAGTCCTCTGAAAAGGTTTTAACATGACGTGGAATAACGAGATTAAATGAGTTGCAATAATAGGGTTTTCTTCAATGGTCATTGCTTGGCGCTAAGATGATAGGGTAAATTTTGATATTCATAATTAGTTTATCTGTAAATATCATATGCGATTTTTATGGAGAGTATTGAGCGCAATGGAGCATTGAGATGTGAGATTTCTCTCACTTGCTACTATTTAACACAATAATAATATGAAATGTATAATTGTCATATTAACTAAGATATCTGGATTACATTATATTGTAATGTATCTATAATATCTGTAATTACACGTGATTGTCAACACACTACAACATTTATGCCTTTGGTTGGATTAATTAATTGTTTTCATAAATTGAAACTTTAAAATAACACATATACTACACTAATTGTAGAAACTTCAAGAAGTAATCAGATACTTAATCATACTTTACTAAAATATTTTCCTAATAAATTGTCCCTAGCTACATTATTTTTAACAAATAAGGAAAATGTGAACTATATAGTGGAATTGCCGAATTTCAGGGATGTTTAAGCAAAATTCAACTGTTTTGGCACATAAACTTTCCAGCACGCCATTGCCCAAGTCAGGACCAACAGAGAGAATTGATAGTCTCCATTTCGCACTCTCTTTATCTCCGCTCACACTCTACACCATTTCTCTCTTGGTTCGTACTTTCTATAAACGTACGTATTTAGGGTCTCATGGAATAAGGGAGAGGGAGCGTCTTTATGTAATGTCGAATCCAGACTACTATGTCTACGTGTATATAAGATGTTTATAAAATAGATTTCTTGTCACTTTGGAGAATTTACAATTTTTTTTTGTATGGCTAATTTAAATTTGCTATGAAACGGTAAATAATTATTCATAGTAAATACAATTTTATACTGAAGCATAGTATTTTGTAAGGTGATTGCTATTTTATAGACTTTAAATAACGTACTCAAACTCACTTTCAACACTACAATAAAAGTTACATTATGTTGCATACGAAAGCAACTTAATTTAATTGATTAATGAAGAGTTCAATATCTCGTCCACGCTGCGCTGCATGTCCATAGCTCATAACTACACGTTAGTGTTTTTTATGTACATGTATAATATATTCTATTTTAGACCATTCTTTGTGTTTTTATATCCCCTTTTTATGTAGCACCTGAAATACAAAATGAAAACACAATAGCAACCAGGTAAGTTATAGCGTTTTAATAAAATATCAGAATCCATACCAATAAAATTGGTAGTAAATAAGTAACATATGGCATCCAATCACTAGCGCAACTGTTGGGATGTGGTTTCGAAACAAGGTACAATATTTTTGTTTACCTTAAATTAATGGTTCCTACTCGCCCACACGAACATATTAACTGACAGGAGTATTCTAGATAAAATGGACCTACGATATGTTTGGTTCTACGTTGTTTGAAAAAGGCGGAATATTAGTGAGGATTATGTCGAAGTATTACAATCATTAACGGGTTTTACTAAGCTTAACCATACATATTATCATGGAGGTTAATGTATGGATATTAAGTTAGTATTTATTAGATTGAGCATTCAATGAATCTCCACAAAATCTCAAGAACGGTGATATAATATTATCAAACTGAAAGCTATGTATGTATAAATGAAATTTCATGAGAAATTTACATTCTTTAGGCCAAATCGTTCTCCAGATACTCTGCTGAGATTTAGACTTTGCTAACGTCCAGCCAAATTCCATAGGAGGACATTCACCATCGTCAAACTTGATCTTTCCTATTTAGCAAATCCCGTTTAGTTCTATTTTTAGATATTCTGCGCAAAACACAGTCATTCTGACACACAGACAGGCGTACATGAGATGAATTGTGCTAGCCTTCTTTGTGAAATTAAAATATACCAAATTGCTATGCTGTAGGTCTAGAGACATCGTACAGACAGGCCTAAGTGATAGGCTTCGGCAATGCACTAGTATACACGCTGATGTTGCTAGTTACCTAGAACTCCACAACTTAGTCAGAACCAAACATTAGAAACACTATAAGAAATGTTTATGCGAAATATTATCTGATATATCCTGTGAATGACAGCAATTTAGTAGTAGTGCTGGACAAAGTTTTAGGAGAGCCTAAACTAAGTAGAATAATGTTAATCGTATACATAAAACAACGATCACGAGAACATTTTTATATTAAATGAAGGCTACTACATTAAAGCACACCTCATTTTTCAGCCTCTAAAGTTTCAACCATGTATGACTTCTAGTACAATATGCAACTACATTTTAGTACTGATAGATAAAACAGGTTTCCAAACTAAAGGGAGGCCTATCGTTAAATATATAGACCATACACAGTTTATATAAAAAAAATTAAAATAACTATGAAAATTGAAAAACTGTAGTAAAATGCACACTAATATAGTTGGACATTGACACTCTGAGCCAGTTATTATTGCTTTAACTGTTATACCAGAATTTTTAGCCTTAACATTCACATAATTGTTATATTACATACAAAGATTCGCTCCCACTAAATTCTATCACGTACTGCAATAATACGTGATTAGAGGAACAACTGATGTAATGTCAATTACTAACGGACAACTGTAGCAAATTGGTCACAAAGGACCCGGATATTGCCAATGGAGTCTGTATATTCGATGTTACTAGAGAGATAATATGGAACGAATTACAAAGTTTTTTCTCGCATGAAGATAACTGGAATTGTCATTTTCTGTTAAAAAATTTGTTAAATATTATGATTTTTGTAAATAATAAAAAGTTATTATTTAGGCAGTTTTAACACGAATTAAATCCTTAATTCTAGTAAAATATCTTAGTACATCACAGAAATGAGTAGAATACTACTTATAATGTAAATTAAAATTACAATTTCATTATACTTCAGTGAGTACATTCAAGTGACTAAAAGAGTATATACCTGTACTTATTACAGGTTGTGTTAGGATGGATAACTTCCAAAACTCCACTAACTTAGTTACTTAGTGAATGAAGGAGAGTGGCTGACGAATACATAAATTTAGTGGCTGGCTACTATTATATATTGTGCCGTCAAGGATATATAAAATACAAAACCTTGTTTCCTGATAAGAGAATGGCAAGGGTCAGGAGTGTATATAATATAATGGATACCGATAGTGACATTGTGGGTAAATAAAATTCAAAACCCTTTACTTTCGTTTTCTGAGTAATTGATGAGTGATTGATTGTCATCAGGAGTGTATATTATTTAATGGACAATATCTGTTACAAATTTATTTAATGGGCATGTTAAATGAATTTTATGGTAAAATATGTTACTATTTGTGGGTAAAGTAATATATACATACCTCCACTAACCTATGGTTTAAAGGTTTTTATTGGCGACGGATGATTTAAAAGGATGGTAGGATTTCGGACATGAGTCATCGTTATACAAAAAGTAGAACACTACAGTTTCGAAGACTGGAATCTATCCTCTTCCTCAGATGTAAACATGTCTTAAGACGTTAAAAAACAAAAAGATTCGGGAATGAACTGCCGCCCAAAAAATGATTAAGTAATACCTGCCTAGGTATCATCACCAAGTCAAAACTGGTCATTGCTTCAGCTTCGTTTGTTATGATGTGACATGTTTGTGATCTTAGTGCAGGTAAATTGCTTGGTTCATTCTCTTCAGTCTGAACTTCATACTGCTCGTCAGGAATCACTTAATAATTATTATAACTTTGGGTAGCAGCCCATTGACGTGTTTGTGATCTTAGTGCAGGTAAATTGCTTGGTTCATTCTCTTCAGTCTGAACTTCATACTGCTCGTCAGGAATCACTTAATAATTATTATAACTTTGGGTAGCAGCCCATTGACGTGTTTGTGATCTTAGTGCAGGTAAATTGCTTGGTTCATTCTCTTCAGTCTGAACTTCATACTGCTCGTCAGTAATCACTTAATAATTATTATAACTTTGGGTAGCAGCCCATTGACGTGTTTGTGATCTTAGTGCAGGTAAATTGCTTGGTTCATTCTCTTCAGTCTGAACTTCATACTGCTCGTCAGGAATCACTTAATAATTATTATAACTTTGGGTAGCAGCCCATTGCTGCGTTTCTTTAGCCTTTTAATGTCTCTGAAATTGAAATCCTTGAAACATAACTTTATAATTTTTTTGTAACATGTAATAACCGCAAATGTCCAAAACTCCATTACTTCTTTGTCCATTAACGAATCATTACACCACCTTCGTTACCTGATGAGTAAACACAGTGACCAGGATTGTTAAACTAACATATGTTACAAGTTGTCTTGGAAGGGCTCTGTACAAAAGTTTACCTCCATCTTAAATTATCAGTGAATGAGCTTGTACAGGGGTGTACATAAATTTAATGGACCTCTAAGTAAGGAAGGTGTATCACACTAAACTCCAGCACCTCTGTACCAGTTCAGTTATTTTGGTGACAAGGATGGTACATTAGTGTAATGGACAACATCTATTTTGGGATGTTCTTAAGATTAACAAGTAACCAATAACTGTAATTTCGTTAAAATTATATGTTTATATTATTACGATAATTAGTATATAATAGTCGCAGGACAGTTAACTATTCACTGTCTGAAGTACTAAAATATAAATCTTCACAACGGTTGGTATTTTTATAACATTCGAAACTAAATCAAACTAAATCTTGTAATTCATTCTTTTATATACGTAACATTTATAAATTTCTTAAAACATTCGTATGCCCAATGAAAAATATATTTTTTGTTTTATTTTGTATGGAAGGATGACATTTTTTCCAACCCTCCTGTTGTTTTTAAAGACATTAGGCATACCTATTTTTTTCATTTGCCACGTTTCAGTGATACAAAAACCATGGTTAACACTATGTATCGTGATCTTCAATCTGATTTCTTCTTAACACATAACACTACAATCTAGATACAAATAAATAATACATACCAGAGCGTAGTGCATTATTCGTTAATCTCAACAAGCATGTTGGTGTCAACTCTATGTACATTTATTCTAAAACATAAACTTAATAAAAACAAAATACACATAGGTCACAATAGTTATGCACTTACCGACTAACCAAATATAATTGACCAGAGGCCAATAGTAAATGGCAGAAATAAAATTTTGGCAGAAAGGGAGGACACGGAAGTAGGCCTTTTTTATTATTGGTTCATTCTAATGAACCTCTTAAAACCACACCGTGACTCCGCATCAAATTATTACAAATCTCTGAAATTTTTGATTTAGGTTTCCTTGTTATTTTTTTAGGCTTTACATCCACAGTGGCCTAATTTTTATTGGATGTTAACTGATCTGCTGGTCTGCAAAAAAAATGTATGGAGCCTCTATTAATTTCCTTTTAAACAAGTGAGTTTCCCGATGTTCTATGTTGGCTTCATCCCTATTCCTTCCATGGTCTTTAGACTCTCAATGGTGTACAATCTTCGAATTTTCTGTTAGCCACTTTTTTCTGTATTCTTTGTGTTCCTTTATCCTTTCGTTTAATGGTCGTTTTATCTCACCTGTGTATTCCTTATTGCAACTTCGCCATCCAGACATACAGAGAAGATTTTTTTACATCCCCTCGTTTGAATGATCAGAGATATGATATCGTGAGACGATAAGCTGATAACGATACTGAATGATAGGCTTCAATGACGCTAAACCAAATTCTATGCTTCGATATGCACAATCACAGAAATCACTCTTATATATGTAGTAAGACATTTTATGTAAAATTTATCGTCTACATATGAAATTCTTCTCGAGATATTGTTCCACAAGACATTCATATTTTCTTCACTGAGTTAAATTTCGTAGCAGTGATAAAATAATAAATGTTTCAGTGAGCTATAGAGAGTATGACAACGTAAATGTGTGCTAAAATCAAATTATTTCACAAACCTGTAAGATCGATTATTTTCACTTTATGTTCTTTCTTTCAACTCAATGAATAAAAATGGCACATGTTAAAAAACCATATGATTATAATATTTTTCTTTATAAATTCATTTATTCTGTTATTTTCTCGTTGCCATCACAGTTAACCATAAGACCAATTTAAAAATATTCGCTAACGATCGGCCTCGTGCTGTATATATAGAAATGAAACGGAATGCTAACTTTATTTATAGGTTGTTTTGTTTTATATATCATGCGGACGGACAGGCAGAAGGAAATTACATTTATCCAGCCCCTCGAGTGAGTCTTCGCCAACGCTCAACAAATAAATCATTCTAGCCTCAAAGGTAATATTTTTGTATTTTTTAACTCCAACGAAGCCAAATCAATCAATTACTATCAATAATCAATAACCAAAACAATATCCCTCGAGAGGACGTCACTATTGCTGTTGATTAACAACGTTCATTGAGGTATTTAGTCGACTGGAAAATACACAATGGAGTCACTTTGGAATGCAGTACCGATCTGTCATCTGTATAACTTCTCCTATACCTCCAGATCTTGGTAAGATAATGACAGTTTGTTATAAATGTACCTCGTGGTTTCGAGCTCTTCGTGATATTACATCAATTATATGTGGGTTCAGTACGTTAATATTCCTAATCCATTATCCAACATAATGTCAACTTGTTGGGGATTTCAAAACTACATGAACAATTATAATTTGCTTCTGTTTAGAAACATATTTAAACGTAGTCTGCATAAACTAACACAAAACTATGGTTAATTAATGATAATTTTTCGTTTTTTATTATAATTCTTCTATTAATTTATTCTAGTTAAAGGTCTCTATAAAATGTAATTTTAAATATGGTACATGAAGATTCATGCAAAATTTTAATTCAACGTGGGAGAAATTTATATCATAAGTGCCCTTGAAATTTGAAAATATAAATTTAACTTTCTCAATGGCTTTAGCCGAAGCCCGATTTCTAGCGTATCAGGAAGTTCCTGATTTTTCTATTAGTAAATTTGGAGTCACTTGGCTGAGCATTAGTGAGCATTGGTCTTTTAAATAACCATAATATCAACAAGAAAATATCTGAATAAATAAATGTTTAAATAAACTGAGTGCAATCATATGGCAATTTAAAATGCGGCATAGTGACACATGTGCCTAACTATAAGAATGGAATGATATATAAACTTGAAATTTCGGATGCAACCTCAGATAGGCAAGTTTCGCGGCACGTGGTGACATTATGCAGAATAGCGAGCGTTTAAATATATTAAAGAATCTAGGAAGTATGCGGTTAGTTTATTAATCCATCTGATCCTCATGGAATGTGGTTACTCCATCTGTGGAAAACTCTGCTCTGTAATTATGAAACAAATTAAGAACAGATTGGTTACACTGAATTATATATACTTTTGAATAAAATTTTTCCTAGAATAACGAGAAATAATCATTTTATCGCTATTATTAAATAAGTTCAAAGTGTGACATGACTTTGTGGACACACTGTGCATGTACAATGGATTCATACAGTTACTCTCCAATGTTTATATTGGAATATCTGACTAGCTAAAGTACACAATGTTAATACTTAGTTCCATGTGAGTATGTTGGGTCAGGATAATTGTTGCCAATTATGATATCATATTGATTATACTTGATGCAGATAAATATAGATTGCTGAGGCTAAAATTGTTAAATAGGGATACCTTAATATCTAAAGTACAAAACGTTTATACTTAGTCCCATGTTAGTATGGTTAATAGTAGCATTAAAATTTATATTCTAAAGAAACTGATTAATGGTTTTTTTGTTATTTGGTTATTTTTAAGAAATGTTTACTTCTTAATTAGTTACAGAATTCGTAAATGAATAGATATATAACAGTAAATAATACTGAGATCTAAAATTACTTATTCGATTTGTCTAACTATTACTATTTTCATACCGCTACGATTTTTATACACTTTCCTTATTTGTATACAGTTATAAACACTGCAAAAATTTTACTTTTTTAATTTAAGTTTATATTTTAGTTTTGTTTGTTCACAATGAATTTAGCTGTACATCGGTGAAATATTTTTAACATTTTAAAAAATAATGAATTCCAAATTAATTTAATTTATTTCTGTATTGCACTACCCTTCAAACACTACAGTTTTATAACATTATAAACGTATAGTAAATTAAATTAAAGTTTCTATCTGCACTCACTTAAAGGTACAGAGTAGAAAGTAAAGGTAAAGGAGAAAGACAATACCGCATTACAACCGTATAGTTTACTTGTGTGTATTAAAGTATTAAATCGCAGTTGCTTCCATTAACAAATGTGTCAAGTAATTGATGTCAATTTAATACGTTTACAATAATAGAAAATCCTTGACACGCATTTATTACTGTTCCAGACACATTCTGTGGTTTAAGGAAACTCATTGTTGTGTTTAATTAAGTTATCGCTTGCCATCATGTGCAGGATAATAATTATAATGAATATATAGGTTGACCCTCAGAGCATAATGTAGCCAACCAATAATGAGCTCAACACAATGCAGGTAGTTGCTAGATAGTTGATTTATAGGAAGGCTTAATTAGTGCTCTAAGCTGCTAGTGGTGTTTGTATTGGATACAACAATAACTAGAACTATACACTTTTATGTCCGCGCACACGCGCGTGTTTGTATGAATGGTGGTGGCACATTAAATTATCATAATGGCGTTATTGAAACAATAGTGACATGTTATTAAGCAACACTTTAATGGAATGTAATTTGTAAAACATTTTCTGGATAGTTCCGATTTGTAAATTATAGTCACGATATGATTTCTGCAAAATCTGCAAAACTGCAACTATATACTCTTCCAAGCCTTTACATTTTAGAGACAACTTATTTACTTTATTTTGTATGTTTAAATGTACCATGATAAGTGATCGAGACATATATGCGCACGAAACAAGAAACAGAAATATTTACCGAATTGACAGACACAGGACTGTGATTTACGAACACTTACCTTCACAGACAGGAATTCGTTTTGTCGACAAGTTGCCGGAATCAATTAAAAATGCCTCGACGCCCAAGGTGTTAAAAGCGCGATTGAAACGCTTTTTAGCGTTTTATAGTGCTGACGAGTTTATAGCATACGACTGGATGCCTGCACAATCAATATACAGACAACCGGCACTGTAAGTGGAAAATTGGAAAGAATGAATGTGGTGTGAGTGAGTATTGTAAGTTTGACTGTAGTTTTAATGTGGTGTGGGCGTTTTAAAAATTATCAAATTCCATATAGTACTTTTACAATTGCTATACATTTTGTTATGTTCTAGTAAAATAAAACTTTTGATTTGATTTAATTAAGAAACTATTTTTTGTATTGTCACAATTTTATTTCTTATATAATTTTCAATACTTTATATGAATAAATATTGTCTTACTTCTAACTATGAATCGTATAATCTTATCTAAGTAAGTATATATCAAAGTGAACACTTAGTTAAATATACATAAATTGAGTCGCGTAACTAAGGAAGGGGGTTTAAGAGTGGTAGAATCCTCTCTCAAAAGCCCTAATAAAACAAGACGAAACTACATATGAAAGTAATCCATCTTATTTTATATACTCAGCTATATGTTTTATTTTTAATTAGGCCAACTAATTTAAATTTAGATTTAGTCAGGCTTATTCCATTCTCCTGGTGAGGTGTATTCATCAATCAGACTCAACCCCCAAACCCAAAGCCAAGTCCTCGCAGTGCAACTGGCACAAATAATATATATCTTGATATTACGAGACGAGCGCTAGCAGTGAATCTCGTGGCCACTGAGAGATGAAAGTAGCGATCTGTGAATTTATATCCACACTATAGAAAATTGTATACTCTGAAGTCTCCATCTTTGTATGTTACAAAGGATGTTCGAGGATTAGCATCAACCTTCATCGAATGTAAACATGGAATCACCAATCGACGCGACGTCCAAATACAGTAAGTCAGTTTCGAGATTAGTATAGTTGACCAACATCAAACAGTACATAGATTTTATTAGTTATGTAAAAAACCATAGATGTTTTATGTGCTTGACCATGTATAGTTGAAAACAACCAACGATCCTAAACCGTCTGATAAAGGACCTTAACAGGTAAGCATTCTTATATGATTCGGACTAAAGATTAAGATAACTATAATTGGTATCAAACACATCAAATAAATATCGTTAAGAGGATTAATTACATTAAATACATATTATAAACAGAAGATACAAATTCATAAACGTTGGGAGTATATGGACTTTTTGAATTAATCGTTTGTTTTTTTTTTTTTTATTAATAACTAATTGGGTGTATTATAGATACAAGTTTATCAAGCTATTAATTAATTATATACGTGAAATGAGAAAATATACTTTTACGATTTTTCCTTGGAAGGAAAATATGGTTTATTTCACAAAGCATTAATTTTATTTAGTAGCGTCTCATAGGTGAGATGTTGGGTAAAAATATATCAGTGAGATGTTTATAAAATAATAATAATAAGGCGTCTACTGATTTTAGAAATTTCCTGAACGTATCATACTTCTCAGTAAGACTATGCCACAAGAACTTATTTACTTTCAATATATAAATATTATTAAAAAAGTATTATACTGCAGCTAAGAAATTATTTTAAAATATAGATGAAAATTTTTATGTTGGGAAACTTGACTTGAGAATTTTTCTTTTCTCTAAACACTCTGACAGCCTCTATGTTTCCATTTATCGGATTATTTGTCAATACAAACTAACAACTACCACTTGATCAAATTCTCATTAAACTCTCCATGTATATGTAACTATTTAATAACTATTGGAGTTATCTTTTAGTTGCAGTTTTATAATTTATAAGCCCTTAGAAACACAATAATCTTAAAAATATTTTTGTCATAGCGTTTATCATTAACGAGTTATAACAAGTTTCATGTCAAATTTAAGTACAAAATGTGTAACTACTACAGTAAAGCCCAAGGAGACAAGTCGATTGTACTAAGTTTCATTATGAAGGTTTAGCTTTAAAATTACTCCCTCATTTAATGTTATTCATTATATTTTTAAATGTTTTTAAATTTTATCGCATTTACATTTATTAATATATTTTTTCAATAACAATGCGTTTTTTATTATAAAAGCGTATTTTTTGCAAAGAGTCCCCTTACAATTATAAATTAATGTAAACTCATTCTAGTTCATTTTATTTTCGGTAACGCTGTGCATTTAAAATTCTACCGTGAGGCTAGGAAAGCTCGTTGTTTTTTGTAAAGCTGTTCTTAGTAAAACTTCCAAATGAAGAGTTATTAAATAGTATTATGTAATTCAGGTATGTATAAAATAAAAGTTTCAAAAGTTTGATTTAAAATTCTAGATAAAGTACTACCGATAGGCTAGCAAAGCTCGTGGTTTTTTTTATAAAGCTAGTCTTAGTAAAACTTCAAAATGAAGAGTTATTAAATGTTATTAGGTAATTCAGGTATTTATAAATAAAATTTTTAAAAGTTTTTTTTATAAAATTCCAGGTAATATGTGTATTAAATTATATTTAAACAAATTTTATCGGAAGGACGCTTAAGGTTTTAATCTCTAAAACTTAGGCATCGAAGTTAGAACTTAACGGATAATACCAAATCATAAAATATAATCATCGTAAAAGACAAAGGATCAAAGCATATTCTATCTGAAATAAAGCAAGATAAAAGCTGAAAGGAAGAGTGCAGAGTCAACACAGAAAAATACGGTGTTAAAAAGATACGTACCAATTAATCACTCAGAACCGAGACAAACGTCACAGGAAGTTCTGTCTTTAACTCATGTTTTCAGCAGGCGGGACGTAGAAACAAAACAGAATCTTTCCTGAAAGAATTTAAGATAAAGCCTGAAAATAAGAATGCAGTGTCAACACAGATAAAGACTGTATTGAATGGATACATCTCACTTCCTCACCCCGAACAGAGAAAAACATCACAGATTCTGCTTTTAACTGATATGTTTGCAGCAAGCGAAAGGTTTAACAGATATGTTTTTAGAAAGCCGCACGTAATAACAAAGTAGAATCTTTCCTGAAACATTGTAAGATAAAAGCTCAAAGGAAGAGTGCAGTGTCAACACAGATAAAGACGGTGTTAAATGGATACATGCCACTTCCTCACTCCAAATACAGACAAACATCACAGGAATTTCTGCCTTTAACAGATATGTTTTTATAAAGCCGCACGCAATAAAAAAGTAGAATCTTTCCTGAAAAATTGAAAGATAAAGGCTAAAAGGAAGAGTGCAGTGTCAACACAGATAAAGACGGTGTTAAATGAATACATGCCACTTCCTCACTCCGAACAGAGGCAAAGCTCACAGGAAGTTCTACCTTTAACAGATATGTTTTTAGAAAGCCGCACGCAATAAAAATGTAGAATCTTTCCTGAAACATTGTAAGATAAAGGCTAAAAGGAAGAGTGCAGTGTCAACACAGATAAAGACGGTGTTAAATGGATACATGCCACTTCCTCACTCCGAACAGAGGCAAAGCTCACAGGAAGTTCTACCTTTAACAGATATGTTTTTAGAAAGCCGCACGTAATAACAAAGTAGAATCTTTCCTGAAACATTGTAAGATAATAGCTAAAAGGAAGAATGCAGTGTCAACACAGATAAAGACGGTGTTAAATGAATACATGCCACTTCCTCACTCCGAACAGAGACAAAGCTCACAGGAAGTTCTGCCTTTAACAGATATGTTTTTAGAAAGCCGCACGTAATAAAAAAGTAGAATCTTTCCTGAAACATTGTAAGATAATAGCTAAAAGGAAGAATGCAGTGTCAACACAGATAAAGACGGTGTTAAATGGATACATGCCACTTCCTCACTCCGAACAGAGACAAACATCACAGGAAGTTCTGCCTTTAACAGATATGTTTTTATAAAGCCACACGCAATAAAAAAGTATAATCTTTCCTGAAACATTGTAAGATAAAGGCTAAAAGGAAGAGTGCAGTGTCAACACAGATAAAGACGGTGTTAAATGGATACATGACACTTCCTCACTCCAAACACAGACTGAAACTATTCAATTTTAGTAAAATTGAATTTAAATCACTTTATTTTTTTAACTTTCATGTGCAGTGTTACTAAAATAATATAAAGTTCTTGAAACGAACTTCTTTCACTCAAAATTGTCCAATTCGATATTTCTACTAAAAATTGGAAATTTGATATTTTTACAATTACAATATTTATTAAGTGGTATGTATGTGAATCGATATAAACTAACTTTATCCAATTCCAAACAAAAATTAAGCGTTGCAATTTATTAAATTTTAATTAGTATTTAACAGGTAATAGACAAAGTACTTAGTGATATAAGCTGCGTAAAACTGCTGCATTTAACGAACCGAATTTTAGAAATAGCGTACATGTATCAAGTGTATGCCAGTACGTGTAGATTTAAGACTGAAAATGTAAAATTGCATTTACGCCACATCACCTACAATATCCAGTAGTTACTTACATCTTCTCCCAACAGTTACTGAAATAGCACCGCTCGGAGAGGCAATAATGTTCTGCTCATATGGTTTGTTAAGGGAATCCATTTACTGGTGCAGGAACACGGCCGGATATTTAGTCAAGTTTCTGTGAGATAGGCGAAGAAATCATTTGATTTCTAGACCAAACCGTCTGCAATTTTGTTGCAGCAATATAAGTCGATTCCTGCAAATCGTAATTGCAAGTTAATCCACTAACGCCTTATATGCTTAACCTCATAAGCACTTTGTTAATAACTAATTTGTACTTGAGGATTCGGATACACTTGATTTATTTATATAAATGTTTAATATCTTTTATAGATCGATAAGCGACATTTATTTTCCAATTATTACAGTAGCGTTTGGTATATATAAATAATTATGTTTAAAAAAAACCATAAATGTATATTTTCTTGTATTTTAATCATAATAACATACAATTTAGAGTTTGTAGCGCATACATAACGGTATCTGTTAAATTCTATGTGTGTGTGCGCGCGCGCAACAATATTAAGATATTATATCAATAATTTGTTCTTTCTGTTTTCTTTGTTTGTTACATTATGTTACTTGACACTTTAATTTTATAAATCACCGATTGATGAAAGATACTTTAGTAACAATTATATTTAATAGTGTTTTAAGGCAACCAGAAGTTTGTACTGCTGCTGAAATATGGTGTCGTACAAGCGTGTATAACCACACAAAGTGAGCAAACTTCTCCTCAAAGGACCACCAAGCTTCGTTAATCTCTTGAGCTAGAGCTACTCAGCTACAGTTCACTTTATTTAACCAAGTACTGTTGATTCATTGTGTGTTTGCCTTCAAAATCTCCTGCTTTAGTTTGTAAATGTCACAGAACTGAGATATTCATATTTTACTAACGTATTCAACTATTAACCTGCTTTGTTT
Organism: Homalodisca vitripennis; assembly: GCF_021130785.1. Taxonomy (NCBI): domain Eukaryota; kingdom Metazoa; phylum Arthropoda; class Insecta; order Hemiptera; family Cicadellidae; genus Homalodisca; species Homalodisca vitripennis. The sequence goes on along the minus strand of NC_060210.1, from coordinate 66,176,088 downwards.
AATCGTTTACTTGCTGTAGTTAGAACAATATTTCGGCTTTAAACTGTGATTGTATTTTTTATTTGGTACAAACAAAATACTATCCACTTACAATTTTGTTTTAATTTATCACCGAAGCATTTTTTGCGTGACTATAAATTGTATTCATATAAAAATGATTACATTTAAGTGGAATAAGGTTCCCTAATATATTTTTAAAGTTATATATACAGCGGGTTCCAGCATCAACTTGTTTTCAACAGATTTAGTGCCAATTATCAGGGACGTAGGCATTTCCAGAGCAATCTTAGATTCCAACTAAAGAAATACTCTAATCTTTTCTTACGTATGCCTCCTAAAACAGGTTCTAACTATGACTCAGTATTAAGTAATTTTGTGACTGTAATATGTCCTAAATATGTTTTTCACTATAAGAGTGCTGTTGTAATACTTCAAAATGCTCGAGCTTTGTTAGGATATAGAATTACAAATCTATAAATAAACATTAAAAATAATTCTTACAAAACGGAGGATCACGAGATGGCTTACAGGAAAAAGCTGAGAGATAAAACGATTCCAGTTTTTGTGCATGTTTCATCAGTCACAGCTTGCGATAAGAATTTAGAGGAAACCTGTCAGAACACTTATGTCATTTATATGTGTTGTTTATCCTGACAGGTTTTCTGTTTCTTAGCTACCTTAAATATCCGTCTTCATGTGATTCACATTATAATGCTGTTGGCATAATAGTAACGTATATTGTGTAAAATACTTCCATAAACTAAATATAGAAGAAAAACACTTACATAAGTCTTTTCAGAAGGAAACTAATATGCATTGAGACAAAAATTTCCTATTACACTAGTTTAAAGCTACTTTAAAAGCGAATTTTTCATATGCAAACTATTATAAATGGTTTCCATCTTATCTGTGACACTTTTAAATCTCAAAAGATTTAGTTTTCATTAACCATCAAAAATATAAATTAAAATTGGTTAATTTTATACTATTTTCCAATATGGTACCCAACTATAACATTTCTTATTGGACACTATAACTTTTGTCGTGACAACGTCTTAAATTAGGTTGCGGCTCGGAGTCACTCATGAAAAAGTGTAACGCCCGGTAACGTTACGATGCCCGTCCAGTGGGTCCGCCGCACGGGATCCGCACGGGATAAAGCAGATAACTGTGGGTCCGCCGCACGGGATAAAGCAGATAACTATGTTTATTCGTGAAAATGTGGAGTGCTTAGATTCGTCATTTACAACAACTACAACAATAAAGGTAAATAATTGTACACTGATATTTCATTATCGTAAACTATGATTGATTGATTAATTGTTAGATTGACACAAAAGTTGAGAAACTGAGTTTATAGGTTATGTCATACTATTAACAAATGTTGATAGTGTTAAGTAAATTATTAGTTTAAATCACTCTGCAATCAATCGTAATTCAGTCGATTGAGAAGAAACAGCGCGTATTGCTAGTCAAACATTTAAAATAACAAATTATAACCTCTAACCTGTCATAACAGTGCGACCAAACAAACGAACTAAACCGACCAATCACCACGCGCGAAGTTAGAATTTAACTGTGTTTAGCAAGAATTTCAAATTCCAATTTTAGTAAATGTTTTATTCAACTTTACCATTTACAATAACAAATTTTAATTAATTTCAAATTATGTACAATGTTTTAGTAAACAAAATATATTTCTATAGTTAAAATTTGTGCAATTCTTATTTTCATTCAATTCCTTGTTCCTATTGTGCAATTTAATAATATTCATATCAATAAATATTCTACCGAGAAAAAGACGTTGTCACGTAAAATCTTCGCCCGTAAAACCGACTTTACAGGCAACCATAATGTTTTTATTTAAAGATTTTTTAATTGTTTCATTCTTGATTTTATTACATTGACCATTTAAAAGAAATAATGGTCCAATGACTTTTACACAAAAACATAAAGTGCATCACAGTAAAAGGGGTTTTACATGCAAAAATAAAACGTGGAATGGTGTTGTTGTTAAGTGAACTATGAGTACTGTAGCTTTTGCTACATAGGAAAATTATAATTTAATCACTAAATATTTATGGGAGAAAGTATATATATATATATATATATATATATATATATATATATATATATATATATATATATATATAAAACAATATTTTATAATTTAAGTAGTTTTGTCAAAATATAGGTAAAACTAATAAAATATTTCCTCAAGAAAGTGCCCGTGGATATAGGAATGGTAGAGTAACAAAACGGTTTTTCTGGAAGTCGACTTTCATGACGGGATTGCAATAATGCATGTTCAGTTAACAATTAATTTTTCCAGCCTTATGAGTAGATAGGCGGAGGCCAATTAAGGGCGTAGATAAGCTAGTTGGTTAGGGGTGGGGTTGGCATAAAAACATCTGACACGCGCATCTCAGTGTTTTTGAGTGTTATTTACAGATTTAATTGTTTGTTATTTTTCGGTCTTAATTTCTTCTACAATTCTGTGCGAAATTTTGCATCAGCAACTCTTTTATAGTCGAATTAAGATTGTCATATGTGAAATTTGTTGTCAACTAATGTTACCTGTCTTTTACATGGATTATTGTATTATTGTGATAAAAGGGGAATTAAAAAGATTGGGAAATCACTAAATAATGAAGAGTTTTCAAGAGAGTTCATGTTGTTGCAAGTATTGCTCAAGTAAAGTTTTCAATTTTAATATTGATGTTTAGGCCTACCATATAATTAACCTGAACAAGAATTGTAGAATCGTGCAAGAAACAACAAAATGGAAGTCACATTTTTTAACTACGACAAAAATATATGTACCAGTAACAAATTCTGAACCAATTTTAAGATTACACGCGTGTTGTGAAATATACAGGGTCTTATTAAAGTATCTATTACGTCTTGATAATTTATACAGTTCGATTTTAAAATGAAACTGGATACACCAAACATGGTATAAGATATAGAAAAACAATCACTCAATGGACAAACTTAAGTATCAAACGACTGATAATTGTGCTGTATGATTAAAAAATCGTTTTGTTCAATCAGCGACCTTCTCAGAGGGTTTGCTTGTGAAGAGTCGGTGAAAATTTAGGAGTTTCATTATGGGGCCGAATACAATTTTATTCTAAAGGACTCATATTGACATATGTAACATTATTTAAAAATAAAATCAATTATGTTCATTTTCAATTTAATTGCAACTTATTGTAAGTATAACTAAGTGTAAAAGAATTGGCTTAATTATATGTATTCCAATTTCCTTTGAGTAATCCAGCTCGTAATATTGTTGGCCCCCAACATGCCCCGGGACCACATGTTACCTGTTAGATCACTGCTGTTCGTTCCAACTGACGAGATTATTATCAACAAAATCAGGCGGCTTTCACCGTAATTGTGCGCCATTATATGGAATGTGACCAGATACATCATGAATCATTGTTGGCCACCAAAATACCTCGGGACCACATGTTACCTGTCAGATCACTGCTGTTCGTTCCAACTGACGAGATTATTATCAACAAAATCAGGCGGCTTTCACCGTAATTGTGCGCCATTATATGGAATGTGACCAGATACATCATGAATCATTGTTGGCCACCAAAATACCTCGGGACCACATGTTACCTGTCAGATCACTTCTGTTCGTTCCAACTGACGAGATTATTATCAACAAAATCAGGCGGCTTTCACCGTAATTGTGCGCCATTATATGGAATGTGACCAGATACATCATGAATCATTGTTGGCCACCAAAATACCTCGGGACCACATGTTACCTGTCAGATCGCTCGGTCCAACTGACGACACTATTATCAACAAAATCGGGCGCCTTTCACTGTAATTGTGCGCCATTATCTGGAAGTGACCAGATACATCACGAAACATTGTTGGCCACCAACATGTCCCGGGACCCCATGTTACCTGTCAGATCGCTGTTGGTCGGTCCAACTGACGAGATTATTATCAACAAAATCAGGCGGTTTTCATCGTATTTGTGCGCCATTGTCTGGAATGTGACCAGATACATCATGAAACATTGTTGGCCACCAAAATACCTCGGGAACACGTGTTACCTGTCATATCGGTGTTGATTGGCCCACTGACGAGATTATTATTAACAAAATCAGGCGGTTTTCACCGTAATTGTGTCCCATTGTCTGAAATATGACCAGATACATCACGAAACATTGTTGGCCACCAAAATACCACGGGACCACATGTTACCTGTCATATTGTTGTTGGAGTCGGGCGCTACCGTAGAGTATAAATTATTACACGCTATCACACGAGTTTGCCCAAGAGATTACATTACTCGACCCCAGGATTCTTCAGTTGCCAGAAACTCCTAAGTCGGGATGTTTCCAAAGCTTTCAGACTGCAAAAACTCACAAATGTTGGTATTTTATAGATGACAGAAATTTAAAGGATTAAAAACCTCCATAGAACAGAAGGTGATCTTGTTACCTAAAAATTGGAAGAACTCAGAATAGACGTTTGGTGCTTATTGATTTTTAATTAACTCTTCAAGTCACTATGTGGAATCATATGGATGAGCCAACAACAGGTTCTAAGGCCAGGTTGTTTAGTTTCCTGAAATTTTTAAGTGTTTCAATGGAAAATAAGATTTTTTTTACCGTGAGAACTAAGTTCGGTGAGCAAATAGTTTAAATCAAACTAAAACACTATAGAGTCCTAAATATAATTACAGCCTTAGACTTTTACAAACATTTAAATCGTTAGCTCAAAGTCTGTTAAACGCATAAAAGTGACATTTTAGTATATTTTCAGGGAATCATAGTTATTTAATCTAAATTACATTAAATATTAAACTTCATTAAATTCAGATGATACCAATCATGGACATGGATCAAATTTTACAATTTTTGTTCTGAATCTGATCAAAATAAACCTAGTTATCTTATTCATAAAAGAAAATGTACTTTGGTGAAAAATAAAAGCGATAACGCACTACCCGGACATTGTCCGGGCGTTACACATTGTCATAGCTCGGGCCGGGGACTCTATAGTTATTTCATTTATAATATGAATAAAAATATGTAATTGAATGTAAAAATATAAACCAAAATATTTTTAAAAAAATTGTACTCAATCAAGGAACACCTCTCCGTGATCCGGTACTGTATAACTAATAAATTTTATAATATTGGTCTTAACCATTGCATATGGTTTTTTATAATATATATTGTAAAAACTGTTTAAACTTTACAAAATACTGTAGTTGGACGAACACTTAAATAATCCAGCAGTAAGTGAGGTGTGAATGCTATCAAATTTACCACATAGTTCGATCACCATGTGGCATGACTTATTTATGTATATGAGATCCGTATGCACACACACACACGGTTCACGGGGAGACAGCGGAACGCATTTTTCTATTTATTCATTTAGTCTTAAGTAACCGAAAGGCAAACAATGTTTAGAAATAATAAATGTCCCTCAAATTAAATTTTAAGTTTTCTTAGCGTTATATTTGTAATTATTTCTAACAAAAATATTTAAGTGTTTATTGAATTCCCAATACTTATTTGGTAGAAAATCTAGTATGAATATCAGCATACCAAAATAAACATTTTTAATTTTAAACTTTTAGTGACCACATCAAATTGGTTGTGGTTAATTAAATAACAAGATCGCTATCCAATTTAAAAAAATTTAAATCCGAGTTATCTAAGTTATCACTTAATTTCTGTAAGTGGATTGGTTATTGACACTTATCATTGCCAAATACTCATTACAATCATTAAGCTAAAACGTGAAGTCCTTTTCTCTCTATACACCATTCCATTCTTTACGTAGAATCTGTAATATCTCTGATTGTAAGAGTACTCCTTCCGTTGGAAAAGCAAATTGGATAAAAACAATAATTTAGTTTGCATACTTCAGTGATTTGTGCGTTGTGAAGCTTAATTATTTAAATTCATAGAATAACTAACATTTTTAAACATTCAGCTATATCGGTATTAACATGTAGGAAACAAATTCAGTTTGTCCAAAGTCCAGATGTATGTGAGGTACAGCTACCCGTTATGATATGTCTTGTGATATATTCTCTTGTTATATAATCCCTCTTACTCTTTCTCTCTCTCTCTCAATCCACATTCACTGCAAACTGATAGCGTCATCAGTTGCATGCTCTTGTAATACTTATTTTGCGTTTTGTATGTTATCGTTAATAAAACTTAAATGATATAAAACATACCTTACTCCACATTATGGTAAAGGTAGATGTGCACGTGCGACTGTAACCTTTAAGTATCGAATTTAAATCACGTTGAATTTAGAATTTGTATTCGTACAAATGTTTTACTATGTTCACAACCTAATGAATTATATACTATATATATTTTCCGAAATTAAATTAAATAGATATTCTCAAAGCATATAAGCGATCTTCCTTTCAATTGCGAATACCATATTGTGTACTTCTGAAACCCCATTATTAGGAACCGTTCAAGAATTTAGAGAGACTAAACGCTTTTGCTCTACACAGATTTTTAATTGCCGACTTGAATTAAAAATATGTATAAATAATTTAAAAAAAAAAACTAAAATAGTATTGTGTCAGCGTACAAAAGTTAAATAAATGTAATTATGTTCGTAATTTGATTAGTTGACGATTAACTCGTAAACAACGTTGTGTATTTTAAAGTGAAGGAGGGTGATCAGCAAATAACAACTCATTGTTATTTGTCGTAGCGCTACTAAATTGAACAAACAATGTTATAATAAACATATGCAATGTTCTACTACTACTAAATTTTTAAGAAAATCTTCTTTTAAAGGTATTAAAGTTTGAAAATGTTCTATGCCCGCTATTTTGAAACTTCTAATGACATGATTTGTTGATAAAAGTACAGTATTGCATTAATAGTTTTGTAAACTTTTAATTCAATTCCTTTATTATAATTAAATTTTTGTTCGGAAACAGGCAGATCCTAAGGCAAGCGGTAAATTAAACTATACAAAAACATACTTTAGATAAAACTTATAATTTATTTCGACCTGAAAAATCATCTGAGGGCACTTCATAAAGCGATTCTTCCAAGAATAAAAGTATAAAAAATTACTGGTAAAATGTTTAATATAATGTACTATTGAAACATCACTAAGCAGTATTTAATATGTATATTAATAAAAATAAAAAGTGTTACAAAAGGATTATCTCCCTTCTGGATGCTTCTGTTTAACATGTTAATACTGTTTGATAAAAACAGCACCTAGTTTTCACAGAAGCTGTAAAATAAAACCGTTGTTTTAAAAAGAATTATTAATAATTTAAGATCAAAAAATATCTTATCGCTCGTAATAATAATTCATATAAACAATTATTATTTTTATAACGGTATAAACGCTTTGAGCCAAATATCATTATTAAATATAGTAAAACAGGATACGTTTGTAATAATAATTTAGATTTGTTTTTAAAAACGTTATTCATATATGTAACTCAGGCTTTTATAAATTGACCTGTAATACATATTAGCGATGATGAATTAAGGCTTTTTGACTCAATCCCCCACTATAAAACGTATGGTGTAAACTTTGCAACATATAATCGAATCAATCGCAAAAGAAGTTTTTCGTCCATCTTGGTTTTCACAGAGAAGTTTTATTACGTTACGCTGAATTTAAAGTATTTATCAGTACTCAAAATCTTTTATATTTTCTGTTAAAATATGTTTTATAATGTATCTGATTAGGTTAAAACACTACATTTTGGTGTAGCAGAATAATGTCAATAAACCTTTCACGGTGTAACTTTATTTAATCATCAGATATCAAGTAACTAAGGATTTTGACTTGGGATATTTATATAATACACTGTGTACTCCCATTGTTATCTATCGATAGAATATATTGTCTGACAGTACCTCTTGATTATCATAGTGACTTTGGCACCAGTCATCGCTTCTAATGTCTAATTATAGAATTTTATCTCATATTGGACTAATGCGTTGCTTTGTTAATGGCACATTACGGAACATTCTTTAATGCTAAAAAATTGTACACATCATCTCGTAACCCCGATTTAGCACCATTGTAGCTTTATTGAAGAGTAAGACACAAACGAAGTTAGGATTTTTTTACTATTCCCCCTAATACTCAAAATAGAATAAAAGCTTGCATTATTATAATTTTTTACTTTATTACGCTTTTGAGTCGAACGTATTTATGTATACATAAATGTAAATTTCGCCCCAAAGATTTTACTGAAAAAACTATATTTTTAAATTAAGAATACCTCAACGCTCACACGATTCCATATATCCAAGTTCATTTAAAAAATTGCTTCAACCTAAGAGGAATCGATTAGAACAAAATTTGGGAACTAATTTGAAATTGAAGGTATGTTTAAATTACAAACTAGCTCATTTTAAAAACTAGGCAACCAAACAATCTAAATATAGAATCATTTATATTCTTTCATATTTATTTCTTAGTCGAAACTTACTAATATTCTCATAACAGCTGATGGAAAATTTGTTTTGCTATCTTGAAATATAAACAGTCCTCCTCCGTAGACTAATGGTTATAGTTTCGGCTCTCTAACTGAGAGATCACGGGTTCAAATCCCGGGGAGGTCCAATCATGTAATGATATAATGAAAAATAAATAATAAAAACCAGTGCACTTCGAAGACAGCATAGCTGACGCTGAGGCTTAGATGAGATTTAAAAAATAAGAAATATAAACATGTTTACTGATGATTTTTCTCGTGCGTATTGAATTTACATGTAACTGTACTATAAGCTTTTACATAGGCCTCTGTATCTTATTTATCAGGATAATAAAACAAACTCAAATTTGTCGTCGGAAGTATGATTATAAATAATTCGAACCAGATGTTATCCTATAAGAACAAAACTTAAAATACCAGCCACTAGTAATATTAATATTGTTCACTTAAGCTAGTATGTATGTATAGAATTATATCTTAGAATAATATTTTTAATTATTTAATAATTTAACAAGTGTTTTATATTTTGTACCAATTTCAAACTACAACTACAAAATATAAAATAATGTGGAACAGCAAAATACACTTGAATAATATTCTAAGTATTCAATAACTTATTAGTTATTTCATTAATCCAAGCTATTTTTATAAGTTCGAATATTATTAGCAAGTTTGATTTCTTCTTTTTGATTGAACCATAAAAAAATATTTCATTTAAAGCGGAGGACATATTTTTATTGATCTGAAATCGTACTTACATATAGTATTTTACCATCCTTAGAAGCAGAAGAACAATTTTCTCAAAACGTACCTTGTCTCACAATCCAGTGTTAATAACCATATTTCGATTCTAAAGATACCATCTTCAAAGAGTAAAAATTCATAGATCGCCAGTAACTTTGTCAATAATACTTGAAAAAGAAATAAAGAAAAATGGAATTGAACTGACGCTGACGTATAGAACCAGAAATATATTTTTTTAAATTTATAAACCCGAGGTCCCATCTGGAATAAGTTAAATGTTCACATTGTCCGTTCTCCTATGTAGTTTAAAATGTAACCTAAAGTGGTGAAAACACTATGATTCAATTGAGATGCAAATATAGTTTTAACATTATATTTTTACATTATGATTATTTTATTAAAAGTTTTTGTATCTGTGAATAGTAACATTTTAACTCATAGTAAACATATCACATAATTTAGTATCAAGATGATTGTCGTAACATAAATGCAGATTTGTATCACAACATGCAACGGTTGTAGGAAGAAAATAAAATAATTAAAGAGAAAGAGATAACCCAGAGAATGAGATGAGTCAGGTGTGGAGGAGCCTAAATGCGGAGAAGATCCAAGTTATTAAAGGATTGGACAAATGAGAGATGTTGTGAGCCAAATTGTAGACACTTATAAGCCGGAGATATGAGTTGGATTGAGAGGAGATTAAAGAAAGAGAAGAGCTGCAGTAGATTAAACTGTTCATATCTTGTAATTATTTGCTGACATAAACTTTAAGTTAATTTTGGATATTACTAATTGCAAGATTACAGCAATTATAAGCTAAAACGTGCCTTTTCGTACAATAAAGTATTAGAAATCGCTTACGTGTTTCGATATAAAGATACCATTACCAGAGTATAAGAAAACACAATAAATACATTGATGTTAGTTGCGTCAAACATATTACACAGCTATATAAACCAATCAATCCAAATCAAATGTTCGTCAAAACGACAACTCAGAAATGCCAGACGTGTTTGTGGATGATGTCCTTTTCGAGGAAACGAATTCCACAAAATTTTTGGGAATGTACATTGATAGTAGTCTGACAAGAAATGATCATGTCGACCTCATCTGTGCTAGAGTTGCCTCAGGCATTTATGCCTTGCGGCACCTAGCAAAGTTTTATTCTCCCGAAGTGTTAAAATTTGCCTACTTTGGCCTGATTCATCCACACTTAGCGTATGGAGTGAGACTTTGGGGTGGATGTGCCAAAAACAAAATGGATCGTGTTTTCAGGTTCCAAAAGAGAGTAGTCAGAATCATTCAAAAATTGAAATTCAGAGAGTCGTGTAGGAAATCTTTTGGGGAGCTTGGATTATTGACTTTGCCTTGCCTTTACATCTATGAGGTGATCGTGTACTGCGTATCAAAATGTCAATTGATTCGCGGTAGAAACGTTCACCAATACGAAGCTAGAGGCAGGGACAACTTAAGAACTCAGCAACACAGGCTGACGCTATCTCAACACCTCCCACTTCATGTTGGTGTCAAATTAATCAATAAGCTCCCTGACGGAATAAAAATTTCAACAACCAAAATCAATTCAAAGCTCGTCTTAAACGCCTATTGGTGTCAAAGGCGTTTTACTCTGTCAAGGGATGAGTCGCTGGGATAATTAAAACGATTATATGACTGAAATTGTTGGGTCTGAAGTCACACACACACACACACACACACACACACACACACACACACACACACACACACACACACACACACACACACACACACACACACACACGCGCACACACACACACACACACACGCGCACACACACACACACACACACACACACACAAAATCTCCATCTACTTTACAGATAGGACACTACTCGACGGACGAAGGAGGCAAGCGCTACAAAGTATCAGCATGAGTGCCGCAGAGATCTGTAATTGGAATTTTGTGAATTCATAGTGTATGATGGAGTTCTACGACTTAAACTGTGTGAGACCATTTGGCTTTCCAGATGACTTCGCAGTGGCAGCCGAAGGTAAGCAACTAGAAGACATTGAGTTTGCTGCTAACGAAATCATAAGGACAGAGAGTGGCTGACTTCTAAACAATTTGAATAGCCGAAAACACACACACACACAGAGTCACAAACAAACACACACGACACAAATGGACAAAAACTTGTAGCCCACCTGGTCCTCACATTTCATTCTATTGTTTGTGCAACTTCATTCTATTTAAGGAAGATTATAGTGCGACCTGACCGGTGGTTTCTAAGTGAGCACATTGGTTTAGGCTTCGTTCTTAAATAATTTGTAAATTTCATATTCCTTCAATTTTTTTTTAATTTTTGTCCTTTTTGGTGGATCCTTGTTTATTTTTCATTATGTTGTTTATTGTATCCTTTTATCAAAAGCCTGAGCTTTCTACTCAGCTTGTGAAAGTTTTAAATCTTCAACAGGCAAGTCCAATGAAGATTGTTTTATTTATTATTTATTTTACATAGTATAATTTTTTTTCTAATGTTAATTAACAGGAAGTAAAAATGTTTTTCGACGCAAAACTACAATACGTTTTATACGCGGCAGTTTTTCTAAGGCCTTCTATAGTCTTGTTTCTGACTGTGGGAAAAATAGGCGTAAATTGAAGTGCTGTGCTATTGGATAAGAGAGTGGCAATAGCGCGTTTTCGTTTACGGAATAATTATGTTTTAGGAATAAACCTATTAGTGATTTTTGTCAGTTTCTAATTGACAAAGGGCCTTCAAATTTAGGATTTTGATGAGATGGGTTTCAATTACGCCTTAGCAATAAAACAATGTAATTAAAAAATATTAGACTCGACATTAATTAGAGTGTCTGGCCAGGAGCAGTATTGGTCACGGTAACAGTTACAGCAATTAACTCCCACTCTCCTCAAATAGACCTGAGTCAACCCTTGTGGGATGTCATCTCGTCTGATTCAATCAACTCCACACCTAAAGTGCGTATTGCTATTGACTTAAACGGTCTCAAAACCCGTATTAAGCGAGGTCTGATATATTTTTGTCCATTAGGGCCGATGGCATTGCCTTTAAGACAGTCGACAAAGGGCTTACCCAATAAATAACAGTATCACCCAGTTCTTCGCGGTAATTTTTATTCTTAATTGAGGCTCCCACTCCACTCATATACCGTGCAGATCCTTCGATATAGTAATAACAGACAGTAAGAGGTTTTTATTACCTTCCTAAACATCCAGAATCTAGCGCAAAGGTTGCTCTTTACGACTGAGTTCAGTGACGCGTTTTCCCGCCTTTTTCTTTACTGCGCAAATTGGTATATTTACGCATCAAAGTTATTGTACTTTTTATTGGCTTAATCCTACTACTCGAAGATCTAGCTATAAAAATGTCATTTCATAAATGATATTTATAAATGAAAAAGAAAAATAAGAGGGGAAGGTCAATGCTAAATTTCAGGGTAAAACTTCATTTCTAAATAGACAAAAATGAGTTCTATGATGGTGCATGTCTAATTATTATAGAATTGAACTGAGCGTCATTGAAGGTTATCTATCACTCAGCAGAATGACATGACATATATTTTCCGTATAATGCCTGTATGTGTGGTGGTCCGCAGGTAATTTTGAAAGTTAATATTTGTTGTAAAGCCTTAATTTTTTAATTTGTGTTCTATTTCAACCGGTTTGCTATGTCACGTGGTTTCGTTAACTTGTGTAGTTGGAATTTTAGAAACAAAACAATTGAGTACGGCTCTCGCGCGCACACTGAGTTATATTTTAACTCAAAAACTGTTTTCTTTTAGGGCTTCACACATTTATTTTGTTAATCTAAGAATACTCTACTGCATAAATGACACGAAACCTACTAACCACAGTCTGAAATAAATCCACACTCAGGTGGGCTACTGATGGAAGGCAAATCTAATAAAAGTAATTTTCGATTCGTTAATAAAATCCGGACTAACTTTTTAAATTATATTAGTTATTATTATTACAAACCAGCTAAGTAATGTCTTTTCCGTTCCGTGTTTATTCTATGAGTTTTCAATTCACTTGATACAAACACTTTCTAGAGTTTTAATGAGAGCAACTTAAGGACTTGAATAGGTTACTTTGCTAGTATGTCAACTTTGTAAAGGGTACAAATCTCGTCAAATTTCAGCCAAGTTAGACAGGTTTCAGACTAGTTGCGGACAAGTCAACTTCCTATAAGTTGAGCCTTAAATACAAACTGGCAGCTTTCACCATTAAAATACTTCGAACTTATTGCAAAGTGCATGAAGTTAATTTATCTGATTAGTTACCAAGATCGCATTCAATTAGATTATGTACAAACATTGGATTTTTAAGAATTACTTATAAATTAAATAATTGTTGGTATACCTATAACTACCTAGGTTATAGGTTGGTACCTATAACTAGTAGGAAACAATATTAGATCTGGTCTTATAGGGTTATGCCAATTTACTTGTTTTTCATACATTACACCATTGATTGGACCGGTATCCTATTGCTAACTGTTTTTTTAATCAGCACTTCCAAGATATTTTTATGAACTCAATCAATTGTTTTAAAGTCTGTTTTCATGGAATTTTATATAGTACAGAATGAAATATCTAACTGATTATAAGTATATTACTACATATGTTCAAGTGATTATGACCGTTACAAAGAAAGAGACATGTCGTTTATTACCTACCACAACTGGTTGAGTACAGCAGCTTGTATGGTGGAGAGAATTGGGATCGTTGGTTTTTTTTCGTTCTGCTAGGACAAGAAGCTTATAAATTGCATTTAGTCCTATAAGGAACTTAGCGCTGCTTTTACAGTGACAGGATATTTAGGATGGGTAAGGTTAAGAGTAGAGGCCGCCTTCTATCGAGATCCATGAGGAAGAATTAGGGCACTAAAACTCAGTCATGTCTCCCCGGAAGAAGGGGAGGCCAGCTCTGAACCAGCCTCACCAATCAAAGTAGGCGAGTGTGGTTCACCCTAGTTGAGGCTAGCAAGAACCTCTGAGGTTAGGGAACAAACCCCACCAACTCCAACAGTCATTTCCTGCAGTAGACTAGACCTATCGAATTGCCCATGAACCTCAGAATCTCGACATTTACGGATAGTAATGTACCGCTCCTGGACATCCATAAGGTTGCCCAGATTAAATTGACACATCGGTTATTGCTGTGCCCAGTGGTATGTGCAACTGGAAGGTATAAACCAGCCAGAAGTGATCACTGCTGGGTGTATCGTTGGTACTTACCATAACTGGCAAATCATTAACTAACAACGTTGAAACTTGTTAATAAGTTTCAATTCCCATAACAACTATTTTATGCAACTTCTGCAACTCAGCAACAATTCTATAGAAAAGTCGCAAAATCATAGAAACCTGTTGATTTCCTATTAAATGTTCATGAAAATAAGGGTCTTATGTGTTTGAAATAAATCATAAGCAGTAGGATCCATCAATGTATATACCAAATTTGTGGAGACTTGCGGTTATCCATAACCTCAATGTGTCTTCATTGTTGATCGTTCGGTAATACACAAGATGTGGAATATTTATGCCAAACACGGGTGATATTCTTACAATTTTAAGCCAGTCGGTTTATTTGTTGATTCTTCCATAGACCCTCTTCCTCTTGCGATCCAATTAAATTTTTTTTTTAATTACTTTTACACTAAAAAGTCCCCAGGCAGTTTTGTTGACCCCACTTATCTTCTTTTGCCCTCTTGCTTCCAAACGTGTTTTTGTTACTGTTATTGTTATCATTAAATCTGGATACGCGATAGAATATCCTCATTGTATTTGGGCAGCATTGATCAAATTATAAGAGTGCTGGCGCAGTAACTTGATGTAAGGGAAGGCGGGGCGGAACGGGGTAGCGGGGCGTGACGGGGTACCCCCTCTATCCTGCTTGCATTGTGCTGTAACCTAGCGGAGATTGGCGAATCTACGTCAACAGTCTTCTTCAAACCTAGTTAGACCGGTTTCCGCCATTTTAGTTGTCGTCTTTGTGTTGATTCAGTGACTTCGTAAGTTTTCTCTGTTTTCTTGCAATAATCACCACTTTTTTGTTAAGGGTAAGTGTTTGCTGTTAATTGTCACCAAATATTGCATGGTAACTTTAGGTTCTATAGCCTTTTAAGTTTATTTTACAGTACTAAGCTTGTTGAATAAATACTCCCTACTCGCATAAAAACCTTATAACCTAAAAATGTGATCCTGGGGCGGAATGGGGCTCACATCATTTTTAAATGGGGTTTTCGGATGCTACATATATATTTTTTTCTTACAGATGGTGCGAAATTATTTCAAAAAGCCCAACAGACAAGAATGGTCAATTGATTCAATGAATATGGCCATTCAGGCTGTTTTAAATAAAGAAATGGGTTATTACAAGGCATCAAAACAGTTTAATGTGCCTCAAACCACATTAGAAAGACATGTTCGAAAGAAAGTGGAGGATCCAAACTATGAAATAAACAAAATGGGAGGAAGTAAATTTCAATGTGTTTTTTCTAGAGAGCATGAGGAAGAATTGGTCGACTATTTGTTAGGCATGGAGAGTAGGCTTTTCGGCCTCACTATGAAGGACTTACGTTCTTAAGCCTTCCAGTTAGCTGATCGTAATAATTTGGCTCATAAGTTCAACAGTGATAATAACGTAGCTGGTAAAGACTGGGTAAAAGGCTTTTTATCCAGACACCCCACTTTGACCATTCGAGAGCCTGAAGCCACTTCGGGAGCAAGAGCTATGGGCTTTAATAAAGTAGCTGTAGATCAGTTTTTACACTGCTAGAGGCCAGCATTGACAAACACAAGTTTGAAGGTGAAAGAATATACAACTGCGATGAAACAGGGATCACGATTAACCCCAAAAGCCACTCTAAAATTATAGCATTAAGGGGGAAACGCCAAGTAGGAACTCTTACTTCCAGTGAGCGCGGCGAAACTGTGACACCTCTAGTGTGCATGTCTGCTGGAGGGGCTTACATGCCTCCAATGTTAATTTTTCCCAGAAAAAGAAAACAAAAAGAATTTGAACTAGGCCTTCCGCCTGGAGGATGGGCAGAGGTATCTGATAGTGGTTGGATAACTTCAGAATTGTTTTTAGCCTGGCTTCAAAAGTTTATAGCATTTTCTAAGGCAAGCAAACAAAGGCCAGTGTTACTTATTTTGGATGGGCAATCAACCCACACCAAAAGCCTAGAAGTAATTGATTTAGCTAGGGAAAACGGAGTTGTTCTCTTATGCTTGCCTCCCCATACCTCCGGCTTCTGCCGCTTGATCTGACATTTTTCAAACCCCTGAGTGTTTATTACGGGGACGAGCTCCGTAAATAGTTACGTTGCAATCCTGGAAAAGTTGTGACGCTTTGGCAGATATCCAGCATTTTTGGGTCTGCTTTTGTTCAAGCGGCCACAATGTCAACCGCTTTAAAAGGCTTTGAAAAAAAACCGGAATATGGCAACCAAACAAAAATATATTTAGTGAAGCAGACTTCCTGCCTGCGGACACAACAGATGTGAGAGAACAACCTATCACTACCGGTACACAAAAGAAAGAAACACAGCCCACCGAGCCTTTTATTTCTTCCCAGAATACTGAAGATTTGAATCTTGACCTCATTACTGAAGCAGCATCATCAGACCCACACATTGATCCAATACCGGATTGCTCCTGGATGTCAGATGCTGTGGCAGGGGAAAGATCATCTTTTCAAGTAGCATCTCCAGAAAATGTGCTACCGTTTCCTAAGAGCAATTCAATGAAAAGGTCAAACCGTAAAAAAGGAAAAACTGCTATTATTACAGAATCCCCTTACAAAAACGAGCTTCAAGCCGAGAAACAGAAACGGGAGGAAAAATTCAAAGCAAAAGCAGAAAGAGCAAGAATGAAATTATTCAAAGAAGAAAAAATAAAGAGAAAAAGGACAAAGCACAGAAAAAACAAAAGAAAAGGAAACTCCATGAAAATAGACATGAAAGTAAAGGTAAAAAATTGAAGAAGAAAATACAACCAGAGACTGATGACTCAAGCGATGATAAAGATGATGCCCAATGTTTGTATTGTGGGTACTTTTATTCCAAGTCAAATGAGGGATGGATAAGCTGTGTACGATGTAAGAACTGGGCACATAACTCTTGTGCTAATGTAGACAGTGAAGATGACGAAGTAGTTCTCATTTGCAAAGATTGTCACTCTGACTAGTTTCAGTAGGCCCAGGCTAAATTTCCAACACCGTTCCGCCCCACCCATAGGGCGGAACGGGGAAGTTTGTATTAATTTTGTTATTATATTTTATTATTAATATTTTTTATATAATACATCATGTAAAAAGCCAGTGTTATAACCAATAAACATATAATTATATATTTCGGTTGATTTTTTTATTCCTTCAACTTTTTGAATTAGATTAGATTTAACATTAAGTGCCCCGTTCCGCCCCGCCTTCCCCCACTGCTTCTGTTTTAGACCATAGACCATAACTGTACGAATAATATTTTATATAAGTCATACTTTAACTAGAAAATTAGTTCATAACATCACTCTTCAGTCAGTGCTACCAGAAAAATTATAGCATAATAATTCTAATAACATCTAACGATTATTTTATAATATTCTGTTCTATTTTATCCAAACTGTGACACACTTGTGTATTAGATAATTAGAATTTTTCATAAACTGAATGATATAGTTATAGTGGGAAATGTTTATTCGTTGTTAATATTATTATATCTTACTATTTGTCATCTATACTTTCATTCATTTCATTCATTACTAATACCTAAATATTAATAAAGAATATTCATTTTTAAGTGTTCTTCTAATAATAATTGAATGATATAGTTATAGTGGGAAAGGTTTGTTCGTTGTTAATATTATTATATCTTAATATTTGTCATTGGTATTTTATTTTCATCCATACCTGTATCTGAAATATCTGAATACTTATAAGAAATATTCATTTTAAATGTTTTCCTAATGATCTCTACTTATTAAAAACTTTGATTTACTCTCCGACAAAGATATTATTTTCTAGTTTGCATGTGCCAAGGACTACCATGTCAAATTACAGCTTTATTGGGTTTTAGGTTCGGAACCCATTGTCGAAGCCGGTGTAATATCGACATCTGAACATGATAGGTGACACGCTCCCAACTTTAATATTGTGGTACTTAGTACCGCACCATACATCATAGCAGAAGTTTGTCACAAAAGAATGTCGCAGCATTGTATTAAATATCTACTTACAAATACTGACAAAAGAAGGTAAATATGTTTTTTTTTATTGATCGCAGATTCAATCTAAGATGGTTATCTTAAAAAATTATTTTGAAGGGACATATATTAACGCCAAATTAAAAAAAACGTTTAAGGACTAATATGTTAACATATACTTTTGAAATTGTCATAATACTAAGTTGTGAAATTAATTATTGTACAGTATGTTTGATAAGTTTATAATAAGACTTCTTTTCCTATATATAATTTAATCTTTATATAATTTAAATAAACATTGAATCGGAAAAAGTACTTGCTCCGCCGGGACTGGAACCCGGATCTCTCAATTGCCGGGTGAATGTGCTTCCATTACACCACAGAGCCTTCACTTTTTACGATTCAATTATTTTGTATTTGGCCGTTTCTTTCACATATGTGTTTAAATAACCAAACTAACCAATGATCGGAAGACCAAATACCTGTCAAATGACTTCTATTTACATTCATTAAATTTGTATAAGTGGCAACAGACTACTTTAATTTCAATAAACATTGAATCGCAAAAAGTACTTGCTCCGCCGGTACTCGAACCCGGATCTCTCACTTGCCGGGCGAATGTGATACCATTACACCACATAGCCCTCACTTTTTACGATTCAATTATTTTTTATTTTATATATCGTATATGAATACCCGTAAACATTTATTTTAATTTATGTAGTTAACTTAGGTATATTTTGTTTAATTTAACTAAGAGTACACCATGCCATATGTCGTGTAACAGACTTAGCTAAAGTTATTTGGAAATGTTTAAGTCTACATCTCATTTAATTGTCAAAATGTTCTACAGACATACACGCTATCCAAGGGACATAAAGTTATTCTACACTATAACGTTTGTGTATGAAAGGATGGTTATTAATTTATTAACGTTTGTCTAGATAGGTTTTATGTGTTTATTATATACCACAACTTACTGGTGTTTTAATTTAAATTGTCTGATATCACAGCATGTTACACATTCTAAGTTCAAGTAATTTGTGTACGCATACAGAGCAATTGGTTATTGTAAACGTAAAGTAAAGGTGTCTTATTTTACCAGGCGAAGTTAGGACTAAGAAACCCTCTCTAACACTTAACCTGGGGACCAACGGCTTAAAGGTGACTTCCGAACCACCACCACCAATAGCTGGGCTTTGGATCGCTTAGCGGTCATCCACCAAAGAAGCAGCCACACTCAACGTTGATTGATCTGGTTATCTTGCGATAACCGTTGTACCCGCTACACTGCGCCACTGCCAATGTTAGACAGAATTTTAAATCATTCAGTTTAGATATTGAGTTTTGCTCCAGTGCACCGTCCTTTTAGTGCAGCGCCTGAAATCTGACGCTGCTACAGACTTGACTTCTGGAATGTCACGTCCATTTGAAAAGATAAAAAAAATTCGGCAACGAAGAAGCTCAAAACGAACTCTTCCTTTTGTTTCACATCAGATACACCTAGACAATACAATATAGTATAATCTAGGTGAGAGGTATGCTATGGTGTTGATTCAATGTGAATGTTGAGGTCACCTTACTCTTGGCGTAGCGCCTAGACTCTGGCGCTGCCACAGACGAACTCTCCCCTTTGTTTCACATCAGATACACCTAGACAATACAATATAGTATAATCTAGGTGAGAGGTATGCTATGGTGTTGATTCAATGTGAATGTTGAGGTCACCTTATTCTTGGCGTAGCGCCTAGACTCTGGCGCTGCCACAGACGAACTCTCCCCTTTTGTTTCACATCAGATACACCTAGACAATACAATATAGTATAATCTAGGTGAGAGGTATGCTATGGTGTTGATTCAATGTGAATGTTGAGGTCACCTTATTCTTGGCGTAGCGCCTAGACTCTGGCGCTGCCACAGACGAACTCTTCCTTTTGTTTCACATCAGATACACCTAGACAATACAATATAGTATAATCTAGGTGAGAGGTATGCTATGGTGTTGATTCAATGTGAATGTTGAGGTCACCTTATTCTTGGCGTAGCGCCTAGACTCTGGCGCTGCCACAGACGAACTCTCCCCTTTGTTTCACATCAGATACACCTAGACAATACAATATAGTATAATCTAGGTGAGAGGTATGCTATGGTGTTGATTCAATGTGAATGTTGAGGTCACCTTATTCTTGGCGTAGCGCCTAGACTCTGGCGCTGCCACAGACTTAATTACGTTATCTGTAGAAAACTCGGTTGCTTCACCATGCTTTGGGATCATGTCGAAAACATCGTAGTACTCTTAACTGAGCACCTGATGAGAATACACTGTGTCGCATCAAATAGAAATTTGTTGTTAGGCTTTTTAAAACCAAAGCGGTTTCATTTAGATATTAGTTATTTACATTATGTATTACATTTCTTCTCCCTATGTTGTGTTAATCAGTCTGAAGGTTTCAGGGCACAAAAAATTCTTAAATAATAAAAAAATTGGAAAGGCAGTCGCGGAACTGGCCGACAGAGATGACTACTTCTTATAACGGGCTGTGAGTATATTCTTTAAAAAGTACGTTTCTTAATTATTAAATTTTTATTTTTTGTATTTAAAAATAACATCAGATACTACATTCTTTAACGTAAAACTTTTTTTATTTTATATTAATAATATGCATAATTGTGTAGTGTTTTTTTTTCATTTCATATAGTACAATGATAACTGATTTCTTAATATTTATAAATATATCAGCTTTAGCGTCAACAGATGCGACTAGTACATCTTGGTGCCTAGAAGTCCTACACGCAACTTCCTACCATCTTTGCTGCTGATGTTGCCGGCCCACTGAACGACGGACGGCTTACTCTACTACGTTTACTGTAATTTATTAACTAGTAACTGCTATTGATTGCTCATAATTTTGTTAGTTATTTATTATTATTGGCTTTGGCTTTAATGTAGTTTACTATAAGCTTTTACTCGTATTTATTATTATATTTTAAAATGTGTCTTAAGAATGCCTAGATCTCTCGAAGTTTACAAAGTTAATGATGGCTTAATTCTTATCGATGGTGATATAATTGATTTAGTATCTGCACTTTAGTGATTTAACAGCGGCAACATTAGGTGAAGGCACAATTAATAAATTAGTTCCACATGTCACTTTACTAATGAATAAGTTAAATGATTTGTCCAAAGCTACCAATGCACTGACACGAGCTGTCATCTGTTGAACATCGGTACATGGACTTGAATAGTAGCTTCAAGTGCAAATACGTTCAGTGTTGTGAGCTGTAGGACCGCTACGAAGCCGATATTAGTAGGCTTTGCAGAGTCTGACTAGTGTTCCAGCCTTCTCCCCTAGTGACCAGGACAAAGTGGTTACTGCTGCTCCGCCCGGTCTGAGTCCTGTGCCTGGGATCCTTTTGGATAACCCACGGCGACTCCTTAACCTTCTCAGGTCTCGGGAAACTGATTAGCATTGGTTACCTCAAGGGTGGACACATCAACATCAGATCTCTGAACACAGGGACTGATGATATAACTTCACTTAATTACTTTGATTTTGATGTGTTTTTATGTCTGAGACGTGGCTTATTCCTGGTATCCCACAGATAATTTTAAAATACCGAAACCCTGAGAGACGGGGAGAAGTGCAGATGGGTGGAGAAATGACCTTAAGTACATTAGAGAGGGTATGTATTTTGATGAATACATATTTAGGGAGAGTGAGGACCCTGGTATTGAGTAGCTCTGTGTTATCTTCAGGGTGATGGGGCTTAAGCTGAGTTTTCGTGTAGTTTATAGTCCTCTCTGTGTAAAATACATCTGGCTTTGGCTTTGTTTCACTCTGGTTTTATTAGCTTTGCGATTGAAGACAATTCAGTTATGGTTTTGGGACATACAAATGTCTATTTACCCTCAAAAATCGTCCAAATGTGCGATCTATCTACATCGAATCTTGACAAAATCATACTCAATATAGCTGACAACAGAGACTACAAGAGTTACAGATATCTCTACTGCCTTTTATTATATAGAGATTACTCAATTTCAATACTGATAGAGCTGTTAACATTATTTTGATATTGATTGAGAAATGACAACGCAAGTCCAAGAGGTTTGAGAGTTTCATTGAGAGTTTCACCACAACTACGCCATAGAGGACTTTTATATCAAATCCCATTGGTTTGCAAAATAATCACAAAGAAGAAAGCCCCTTTGAGAAACGAAAGTAGAGTGAAACATAAAATTAAATTTCAAAGAAAATACTGGAAAACTAGGGTCTTTATTGTTTGGGAGTATAAGAAAAAGGTGTGGAGGACAAATAAATATTTTAAAATTAAAATCTGGCTTCTAATAAAGACCTCAAAGATTTTTGGAACTGCTTGGAGCAGTACGATATAGTTAATGACAAAACTAATGATATTTTACCGTACCATTTGAATGTAAATTACATCAATAAATACTTTGTTGAAATGCCATAACAAAACTAAACAAGCCGCTATACTTTCTTTCAAAGATACAGAAAGAAACCATTCAATACATAAGTTTTGTTTTTCAGCTGCAACAAAAGAGGATGTAAAATCATCAATAAGTAACATAACGTCTATAGTAGTAGGCAATGATGAAATATCAATTCAAATGATAAATGCCGCGAATCCGTATACCTTTGGGACTGTAACACATCTCATCAATGAATCTCTTCCCATCAGAGTATTTCCCTAGGTTGGAAAATTAATATCGTTCGCCCTTTTAGACGGTAACTGCCCCGAAAAATATCCATGAATTAATACCTATTTCGTTATTTCCTGCAACTTTAAAAATGTTATAAAAAATCGTCATTCTCACAATTTTTGAATAAAGAGAACATTTAGCCAAAAATACAACCAGGTTTACGAGAAGGCCACAGCACTTTTACTGCCCTGGTAAATCTATTCAGTAAGCTATTAGATGCAAAATATAAAGTTCTGTAAACTAGTACTGTTAAACTTCTTCCAACCATTTGTCTCTATTGATTATTTAATACTGGTGCTAAGATGCACTTCTATAGATGTAATGAAAATTCAATCGAATACGTGAGATCGCATCAAGAGGACTGAACAAAAATCTTAAGACTAGGGAGTGTTCAACGTGTGCACTGATTTCATAATCGGAAGCGAGGGTTTGGCTGTGTGTGACAAGGATAAGACCCTTGTTCGTCGTCTTATATCTAAAGTTAGGGATTTTGTAATATCTAGTTGTAACTGACTAATGTTTCCCCACCCCACCCCCCACCCCCACCAATTACATTTAGACTATTTATAGATCAAATAGAATAAGTCAAACATAAAATAAGTTCCTAGAATTAAAAGTGACTTGAGGTGCTCTGTAAAGCAGTTTACCATACAGAGACGTTCCAAATAAAAAGAATATTTTTATTTATTTTTTAATAACTCCACCTATTGATATTTACATACAGATTTCTTCCCTTTAATTTGGATTATGCTTTACACTACATACGACTTAAGAAGTTATAGGTATGACACAAAATTTAAATTGCTCAATTCTAAAGATACTGCCATGTGGAATCAATAGTCAATGATTGTTAAATAATAATTGGTTAAGACTATAAAATCATGACCCAGTTGAATAATACGCCTTAGTTTGTGCTTTCTCTTTCTTTGAGAAAAAGAGGTTGACTCTAATTCAAGTTCTTGTGTAAAGTCCAATAATTACATTTACTACTACAATTTCAGGGATATAGAAATAAATCATTGAGAATGACTTATTTTATACTCTATTTTATGCCCACTATTTATTAATTAATCTTAAACACTAATTATTTACCCACTTAATACAGGTTAAGTTTAAAGTATAAGTAACAAGTATTATTTGAAGTGGTAAAACATTTTTTAATTATGCTTTGTAAGTATATTATTAGGTTTATAATTATCGTTCATTCTTCTTTCAATTAATATTCCAGTTTACGATTTTTATGGGCTTGGATTTTTTTAATTACAGAATTGGCTAAAGTATGGTTAACGGAGGAGAGATATAATTTCTTTCAGGGTGGCTTTGTAAGTATACTGTTAGACTTAAAATTATCATAGCATTCCACTTTAAACTAGTCTACCATTTTATGGTATTAGGGCTTTTATTTATGAGAATAATTAAAGAAATTGGTTGAGTAGATGTCAGGCGAAAATATAATTTCTTGCAGGGTGACCAACCTCAAAAATCGAAATTTAGAACT
This sequence comes from Homalodisca vitripennis, assembly GCF_021130785.1. Lineage (NCBI taxonomy): Eukaryota > Metazoa > Arthropoda > Insecta > Hemiptera > Cicadellidae > Homalodisca > Homalodisca vitripennis. The sequence goes on along the minus strand of NC_060210.1, from coordinate 66,151,409 downwards.
CCCGGAATCTGGAATGCGTGTTCACAGAAAGTGTGGACATAATCAGTGACTTTTCCATTTTCCATTATTTCCATTCCATTCTCGTATTTATGGTGACATTTCCTATACCATTGTCATGTTATGTTCTCAAAAGTATATTAAAACAAAGGCAAATTCATGCACACTTTATTTATTCTACTCAACTCTAACTAATTGTTTCTGAAAAAGAGACGAAATGAGACTAAGGTGCACTTGCTCCAAAAGGTGGATGGATAACTTATGAACCAAACTGTATAATCAAGCACACAATCGGCGGCTAAACATGAAGTTTAAAAGCCAGTTACTCGTAGATGCGGGAAACTTCATCCACCTTGGATAACCTTGAGTGGTTCAGACGTCCATTAGGAGACCGCAGGGTTACTCTATGTCCTAAACTATCCTGATATAAATTAGGTTTGTTTAAGACGATAATATATGATCATGATTTCCTTGAAATACGATATGTGTATGTTAAATATTGTGTCGTTTAACGCGCGACGTAACAAATTATTTTGTGTTAGTTGAAAACGTAAGAGTAATTGTAAAATTTCCATTCTTGTTATTGTTTGCGTAATTACATTGGTGATTACAATAATTAATAAACCTTAGCATTTCAAGGCTAACAATAATAACTTATTATAACACTCTGAAGTAAAAGAATAAACGCTATTTTTTTAACAACGCCCAATAAAAAAGTTTCCTAGTAAAGTCTGAGTAAAATATTTTTAACCGGGTCACAAATCTTGACTCCAAGGATTCTGATGACCAAGTAAGTTGATTAGCATGAAATTTTGATACCGCGAGCCCATCTAAAACAACCTTATATTAGTTAGCTTTAAACTAAGCCATTAATCAATAAAATAAAGAATGCTTAACCAGAAGAGTAATAACGTGTATCTTCACTGCCAAGTTTTATTTAAAAAATCACAAAAGTACGTTCTAAATTGTTTGTTATGATTTACTGTGCAATACAACCAAATGTATAACTATGTTAAGTTCTTACCGTAACAGCTATTATAATACGCAATATTAATATCTGCGGACAGAGTTCACAGAATTTCATCTCCGTGGCTGAAACAGGCCAATTTTTATGTCATTCAGTCTTTAACTCAGTATAAAAAACCGATCGTTTTCATTTAAGATTGTTTTATCGTAGTATATACTATAACGTAGACGACTTTAAGCGTTATAGTTTATGAAATTTAACCCTATTAGTTACACAACTCAACATTAGGCTAAACTAATATGTTTATGGCTGGTTCTCGCGATGAAAAACATAAACACGTCTTCTTCTCAAATGGACTAGTAGCTGTAACGTTGACATTTAGTGTGCATGCCGTTCTCTATTATCATGAGCAATATTGTAACAGGTAGATTTGACATATTACGTAGCAGTATAACGAACAGATCAAGTAACTACAGCGCGGATTCGCTGAAATGATCAAATCTTCCATATCAGCGAACGCATACTAAAACATTGTGCTATAGGTATGGAAATGAATGTTGCGTACACTTAATCTGAAAGGCATTCTTCATACAACGTCAAAAGGAAGGTTTCTTTGTAATGACCAACCTACACAAAACACACACAGTTAGAAGTATTCCGAGAAGTGTTATTCCCTCCTAGCTGTGCATGTAAGCTCAGTCAGCAACAGTAAATTAACAACCATTACAGTTGTAATAAAACTGCAGAGTTTATTGTAGCGGGAATGTGAGTCCCGTGTACGCCTGGGTTTATTACTCTTGCAGTGTACGCCACGAGGGCTTAAATATCATTAATAAATCCCGTAGATTAGCACTAACATCCCTAGTAAAAAGTAGACGAGAAAGAATTTTAAAAGATATGGGAATAAAAACCTCACTTGGCGTTTGTCTTTGGCTTCATTTTTCAGACATTCAACTCTATATTGAATTATAGTATTGGTTCAGTTGGAGTACTGATTTTATTTCTGTATAAACATACTGAATTTGCGTTAGAAAACCTAATCCATGATTATTCTATAGGAAATGCTACCCTTTTGGGGTTACGAACACCAAGATTGATAAAAACATTATCAACTTCAAATTCATATTATATAATAATAATAATACTCTTTATTGCATTAACAATAGTTACAATTGCATTGCATGTGTCATAAAATGGAATTTAAGTTGAAACTTAAATTGAAACTTTAAAATAAAACCATCATGCAAAATATAAAGTTCAGTAAACTAGTACTGTTAAACTTCTTACAACCATTTGTCTCTATTGATTATTCAATACTGGTGCTAAGATGCACTTCTATAGATGTAATGAAAATTCAATCGAATACGTGAGATCGCATCAGAAGGACTGAACATAGATCTCAAGACTAGGGAGTGTTCAACGTGTGCACTGATTTCATAATCGGAAGCGAGGGTTTGGCTATGTGTGACTAGGATAAGACCCTTGTTCGTCGTCTTATATCTAAAGTTAGGGATTTTGTAATATCTAGTTGTAACTGACTAATGTTTCCCCCCCCCCACCCTCCAATTACATTTAGACTTTTTCTAGATCAAATAGAATAAGTCAAACATAAAATAAGTTCCTAGAATTAAAAGTGACTTGAGGTGCTCTGTAAAGCAGTTTACCATACAGAGACGTTCCAAATAATAAGAATGTTTTTATTGATTTTTTAATAAATCTACCTATTGATATTTACATACAGATTTCTTCCCTTTAATTTGGATTATGCTTTACACTACATACGACTTAAGAAGTTATAGGTATGACACAAAATTTAAATTGCTCAATTCTAAAGATACTGCCATGTGGAATCAATAGTCAATGATTGTTAAATAATAATTGGTTAAGACTATAAAATCATGACCCAGTTGAATAATACGCCTTAGTTTGTGCTTTCTCTTTCTTAAAGAAAAAGAGGTTGACTCTAATTCAAGTTCTTGTGTACATTCAAGTCCAATAATTACATTTACTACTACAATTTCAGGGATATAGAAATAAATCATTGAGAATGACTTATGTTATACTCTATTTTATGTCCAATATTTATTAATTAATCTTAAACACTAATTATTTAATTAGTAAGTAACAAGTATTAATTGAAGTGGTAAAACATTTTTTAATTATGCTTTGTAAGTATATTATTAGGTTTATAATTATCGTTCATTCTTCTTTCAATTAATATTCCAGTTTACGATTTTTATGGGCTTGGATTTTTTTAATTACAGAATTGGCTAAAGTATGGTTAACGGAGGAGAGATATAATTTCTTTCAGGGTGGCTTTGTAAGTATACTGTTAGACGTAAAATTATCATAGCATTCCACTTCCAACTATTTTACCATTTTATGATATTAGGGCTTTTACTTATGAGAATAATTAAAGAAATTGGTTGAGTAGATGTCAGGCGAAAATATAATTTCTTGCAGGGTGACCAACCTCAAAAATCGAAATTTAGAACTCCCGGAATCTGGAATGCGTGTTCACAGAAAGTGTGGACATAATCAGTGACTTTTCCATTTTCCATTATTTCCATTCCATTCTCGTATTTATGGTGACATTTCCTATACCATTGCCATGTTATGTTCTCAAAAGTATATTAAAACAAAGTCAAATTCATGCACACTTTATTTATTCTACACAACTCGAACTAATTGTTTCTGAAAAAGAGACGAAATGAGACTAAGGTGCACTTGCTCCAAAAGGTGGATGGATAACTTATGAACCAAACTTATGAATCAAGCACACAATCGGCGGCTAAACATGAAGTTTAAAAGCCAGTTACTCGTAGATGCGGGAAACTTCATCCACCTTGGATAACCTTGAGTGGTTCAGACGTCCATTAGGAGACCGCAGGGTTACTCTATGTCCTAAACTATCCTGATATAAATTAGGTTTGTTTAAGACGATAATATATGATCATGATTTCCTTGAAATACGATATGTGTATGTTAAATATTGTGTCGTTTAACGCGCGACGTAACAAATTATTTTGTGTTAGTTGAAAACGTAAGAGTAATTGTAAAATTTCCATTCTTGTTATTGTTTGCGTAATTACATTGGTGATTGCAATAATTAATAAACCTTAGCATTTCAAGGCTTACAATAATAACTTATTATAACACTCTGAAGTAAAAGAATAAACGCTATTTTTTTAACAACGCCCAATAAAAAAGTTTCCTAGTAAAGTCTGAGTAAAATATTTTTAACCGGGTCACAAATCTTGACTCCAAGGATTCTGATGACCAAGTAAGTTGATTAGCATGAAATTTTGATACCGCGAGCCCATCTAAAACAACCTTATATTAGTTAGCTTTAAACTAAGCCATTAATCAATAAAATAAAGAATGCTTAACCAGAAGAGTAATAACGTGTATCTTCACTGCCAAGTTTTATTTAAAAAATCACAAAAGTACGTTCTAAATTGTTTGTTATGATTTACTGTGCAATACAACCAAATGTATAACTATGTTAAGTTCTTACCGTAACAGCTATTATAATACGCAATATTAATATCTGCGGACAGAGTTCACAGAATTTCATCTCCGTGGCTGAAACAGGCCAATTTTTCTGTCATTCAGTCTTTAACTCAGTATAAAAAACCGATCGTTTTCATTTAAGATTGTTTTATCGTAGTATATACTATAACGTAGACGACTTTAAGCGTTATAGTTTATGAAATTTAACCCTATTAGTTACACAACTCAACATTAGGCTAAACTAATATGTTTATGGCTGGTTCTCGCGATGAAAAACATAAACACGTCTTCTTCTCAAATGGACTAGTAGCTGTAACGTTGACATTTAGTGTGCATGCCGTTCTCTATTATCATGAGCAATATTGTAACAGGTAGATTTGACATATTACGTAGCAGTATAACGAACAGATCAAGTAACTACAGCGCGGATTCGCTGAAATGATCAAATCTTCCATATCAGCGAACGCATACTAAAACATTGTGCTATAGGTATGGAAATGAATGTTGCGTACACACTTAATCTGAAAGGCATTCTTCATACAACGTCAAAAGGAAGGTTTCTTTGTAATGACCAACCTACACAAAACACACACAGTTAGAAGTATCGGTGAAGTGTTATTCACTCCTAGCTGTGCATGTAAGCTCAGTCAGCAACAGTAAATTAACAACCATTACAGTTGTAATAAAACTGCAGAGTGTATTGTAGCGGGAATGTGAGTCCCGTGTACGCCTGGGTTTATTACTCTTGCAGTGTACGCCACGAGGGCTTAAATATCATTAATAAATCCCGTAGATTAGCACTAACATCCCTAGTAAAAAGTAGACGAGAAAGAATTTTAAAAGATATGGGAATAAAAACCTCACTTGGCGTTTGTCTTTGGCTTCATTTTTCAGACATTCAACTCTATATTGAATTATAGTATTGGTTCAGTTGGAGTACTGATTTTATTTCTGTATAAACATACTGAATTTGCGTTAGAAAACCTAATCCATGATTATTCTATAGGAAATGCTACCCTTTTGGGGTTACGAACACCAAGATTGATAAAAACATTATCAACTTCAAATTCATATTATATAATAATAATAATAATACTCTTTATTGCATTAACAATAGTTACAATTGCATTGCATGTGTCATAAAATGGAATTTAAGTTGAAACTTAAATTGAAACTTTAAAATAAAACCATCATGCATTATTAGGCATATTTTTCATAAACACAGTATGTCATAAAGCACACAGCATGTCATAAAGATGTCATTCGGTCTTTATTTATCTATATCAGAACCGGTTTATGTGTTAATACTCTTGGATAACTTCATTAATTTCTAATGTTGTCATCCCAGCGGCCCATTATGAACTCATCAACAGAGTAAAATGCATTTGACATCAGGAAGTGTTTTAGTCGAGCTTTAAATTGATTGGAATCGTTTAAATGTTTAATACCCTCAGGGAGCCTGTTGATTAGCCTGACACCAACTTGGGACGGTAAGCTTCCATAAGCCGTCGTTCTGTGCTGATCGAGTCGGAAGTTGTCCCTGCCTCTAGTCCCGTACTGGTGGACATCCCTGCCCCGTTCCAACTCACATTTGAGTCGACAGTACAGGATATAGCGCACATTATACATATAAACCCCAAGTTCTAAGACAATCAAACTCTGTTATTATACCGTACAAGCAACGTGTAATAGTATGTCATAATACAATCGGTAGAGAAAATACAGAAATAATGACTTCGGATATTTTTTTGACGGGGTGATATTGTGAGTGCAGGTATGAGTGTGACAGTGTTGTTAGCCAGATTGACAGTAGTGTTGGTATGATGAAAGGGGGTCAGTATATATGTAAAAAGGCATTCATGTGCATGCTGCTGAGCACAGACTTAAATCACGCCAATCGCCATTTATCTATGGCTGTCATATGTACGTCACTTTATTGTTTTTCTCTCTATTCAATCAGTAAACCTCCTATTTTAACGTTAAATTTAATGAGGAGTACTACCTGAAGATAGATTCTTTGAATTTTTAATATGCTTAGTACAATTAAAAAACTATAAAGGTATTAAAACGGGGATATACTCTTCTTACTCAAATTAAAAATTACAAGATTATTCCTTATTAATATACGATTTATTTCTTTACAATAATAAAAAATCCAAACTAAAAAAGACAGTCGCAGCTTGCAAAATTTTTAACTATTAACAAAACATTGATTCGTTCTCTCGCATAGAGAACATGTTTGAAGTGGAAGTTTGCCCATGTGAGAACATTTCCGTATATTGTTACAGCCAATGTATTTTAATAATTGTTATTATTATAAATTATTTATTTTGATTGTAAGTAATAATGCTCTGTGGATATAAATATTGATTTTGATTTAGTTTTGAGTATTGACTGCATGTTTTACAAAGGCGTTCGAGAAACAGTATTGTAAATTCAACTATTTCTCGAGGAAAGTATTTTCTGTTGCTTGAAGTGGGGCAATTAAAATTATTGTTTATTATTTTGGAAGAATAAAAAGTTGCTTTTTTCAGAAGGAGAATGAAAAAGAATTCGTTTATTACTTATTAACCACTGGTTTTTATCAAACATTATTATTTCGGCAATATTGTTGACAAAAAATACTGAAATTACTGAACTAAATAAACAGACGTATTTGCATTGATCAAAGAATAAATAGATTAGTGGAAATTTCATTTGAACAGTCAGATTTTACATACAAAGGTGACTTTTAAGAAGTAAATTATATCTACCTGAGGCTTCAGTATAATAAGCGGCTTCCAACACAATTTAATTAAAATCTAATTATGATTATAGAATCATTAATATTCATGACCATCTAAAAATACTGAAAAGAAAATGTCGAACCAGATTATGTAATAGGTATTTCAAATAACAATACAGTTTTGCTGGTTTAAAATCAATATATTAACGATGGATAAAAAATATTTATTTTAACTATTTTCAAGGATAAATATCTCTGACTCCTTGTGAAACAAAGAACACACGTACATCGTCTTTCTACTTGTCGCCATTAGTCAAATACCAGACACAATTTTACTTTGAATTAATTTGGAGCAATATTAAAATCTTATTATAGTAAAGCTATACTTGTATATGTAAAATAAATGTATTTTCGAAAGGTTTTATTAAATAACTAAAGTTTATTTAAACTATGAGCAGCGTATTACTTATGATTACTTTAGACAATCTTAAATGGTATTTCTGCTGGTACTGAATGCTGTAAAACTGCATGTATTAATTAAAAAGTCATAGTTTGTTTCATTCCAACTAAAATAGTACACGATTTTCAATATATTCATAATACAGAATGTCAAATGTTCAAAAAAGTCTTCTCAAGTGCGCATACGTCGTTATTGTTCTAACTTTTCTTAAAGCGAAACGCTATTTGATTTCTACCTTTATTTCTAGTTTTCATCTCCTTACTACATCTGGACACTTCGGATTTAAAGGAACAAAGTTATTATCTCGATTGTGTCGGTGGCCGTTATTATACTGCAGACCTATCTGAAGAGATAGAACATTTCCTACCATATAAACATAATATATTCATAAGTCCATGATTGCTTACTAATACATTGATATTTATTGTACACACAATTAATATGAATTGTTGAGAAACAAAACTGCAAGTTTTGTTTGAGATAAACTTAAAACGTATTTTTGCTTACGAGGCAAATCTTCCTTCCCCCTCTACCAAAGACAATGGTCTCCGCATCGATAACCAAACTTACCTTACAAATAACATCTACTTTTTTCTTCCCTTAAAAGAAAATGACTTTTTTCTCTCCCTAACATACTTGACTCCTACGGAAGGATATGGACCTACGAAGGTATGTTTTACACCTCGTTCTTAAACAACGAAAATAAATCAATTTTGTTTTCTATTTGAAAGGTATAGTAAGTAGTACGTGAAGTATACACATTATTAATGATACAAATACAAAACTAGATAAACCTGTCATTTTCAAGGCTTTTACATCCTACTCACTTACCTACTACATCCTACTCACCTACCTACTACATCCTACTCACCTACCTACTACATCCTACTCACCTACCTACTACGTCCTGCTCACCTACCTACTACTACATCCTACTCACCTACCTATTACATCCTGCTCACCTACCTACTACATCCTACTCACCTACCTACTACATCCTGCTCACCTACCTACTGCATCCTGCTCACCTACCTACTACATCCTGCTCACCTACCTACTACATCCTACTCACCTACCTACTACATCCTACTCACCTACCTACTACATCCTACTCACCTACCTACTACATCTCCTACCTACTCACCTACCTACTACATCCTACTCACCTACCTACTACATCCTACTCACCTACCTACTACATCCTACTCACCTACCTACTACATCCTACTCACCTACCTACTACATCCTGCTCACCTACCTACTACAACCTACTCACCTACCTACTACATCCTGCTCACCTACCTACTACATCCTACTCACCTACCTACTACATCCTACTCACCTACCTACTACATCCTACTCACCTACCTACTACATCCTGCTCACCTACCTACTACATCCTGCTCACCTACCTACTACATCCTGCTCACCTACCTACTACAACCTACTCACCTACCTACTACATCCTGCTCACCTACCTACTACAACCTACTCACCTACCTACTACATCCTGCTCACCTACCTACTACATCCTACTCACCTACCTACTACATCCTACTCACCTACCTACTACATCCTACTCACCTACCTACTACATCCTACTCACCTACCTACTACATCCTACTCACCTACCTACTACATCCTACTCACCTACCTACTACATCCTACTCACCTACCTACTACATCCTACTCACCTACCTACTACATCCTACGATACATCTAAAAGCTTCCTGTGTAGAACTGTTCTGGACTAATATATTTGATTTAAATAATGACACTAACATAATACGATGTGAGGTTTAGTAGTGTACTAGTAGTATATAACATGATGCAGGCTAACCAATTTTCGACACTGACATTACACTCTATTTGTCAGTCCATGTATAAACTCAAAAAATTGTACTCTGTTTATTCACAAATTGATTTATTCTGCTATTTTCTCATCACCCATAGGATCAATCATCAAAATATTCGCTAACGCTTAGTGAAATCTCATGGAATGGTATTTACAGTCATCGAAATCAATGTTGCTCGTATAGAAATTAAGCTGCATGCAAGTCTATGTGTAATTTTGTTTTTTATATATCGTGTGGACATACAGACAAATAGATAAACCGGCAGGCAGGCGGACATATAAAAATAAGAAATTTGTCTAGTCTCTTTCTTTAAAGCTCAGCTAATTATTTTATTATTTCATCCGTGTCCGTAGAACATTATTTAACCAATACTGATAACGCAATACAGTACTTGAGAACAAGTTTCATGCAAACTTGCATAGTTTAGTTCGTTTTCGAGATATCATGATAGAAAGGTAACCAGATATGAAATTTATACAGCCTCTCGGAGTAATAGGCTTCGCTAACGCTTAGCCAATAATCATACCTCTTTAGTGTTGAGTACAACGTGCAATATTGAGATGGGCAATGTAAACTACAGTATATGTGGTCTATTCATATATAATCGCAACTGAACACAGATACAACAATAAAGATGTTCCCAAAATGCATATGTCCTCAGTGTTAAAAATACTCACGATGGGTAGAATATATTTACCCTGTCATCTTATAATTTGTGATCAAAAAATATATTTATATTCATTAAGAGGATAGAACGTATATTATTAAATTTTTGACACTAAATTAATTTACCAGTTTGTCATATAATTGTAATTTTATATATCAATCCTCTGTTACATAAATATGCATACAAGTACAATATTATACTAATGATGTTCTTATACATTTCCGTTTATGTTTTATAAACTTTATCCTTGCGGTGGTTTATTTAGACGTTTTAGAGTTGCAACGAAATAGCAAATTGAAATATAGCTCGGAGAGGAATGGGGCTGTTTCCACAATAACAAGCAATGTTTCCCCAGACTACGGCAGCAGCAATCTCGCTGTAGATGTGCCTCCATGCCGCCCAAACAACGTTGTTATTGCTGCCGCGAATATTTGTGCATCTTTCTAAAGAAACTGCTTAGATCGGAGACTACGTTCAGACTTACACACAATACATATTTTTAACTCTCATGATGTATTTGAGCAGAAAACACTTGTTTTTGTTATTTTAGACAGATTTATTTGTAAAAACTTATACATGTTTATCGTATTTTTATCCTAGTCTATCTAATACAAAATTTGCTATTTTATGAAGAACGCTCCTTATGCTTGGCTGTCGGAACATAATTAGACAACAACGAATATCTTTCACATTAGCAACCTTTTCGACGTGAGTAATCTAAGGTGGATAAACAATTAATGTACATAAACAATTATCAAAACTGTCAACTGTTTGTAATAGAACAAAGATTAAATTAAACAGTTTGAAAATCAAACAATCACATAACTTGACATATCGACATTAAAAATACCTTACAAAACTTTTTTGAAGTTAGGAAATACATTAAGGACGCGTTTTGATTTGAGCATTTATTTATTTCGATAGAAAGTGCAGTTGTAGCTTATACAATAATTCAGTATTATAACTTTTGTATGAATGATTTTTCATTCTATATAAAAGTATAAAAGAATGATCTTAGATTCACTGACGTAATCCTGGTTGTAATGTAAGACACACTACAATACACTGATATTGTATTGGAGCAACGTATTGTGTCTGGTAATACAAATGTTTTGACACTTGTTGACTTACATAAGGACAGTGTTCTATCATTCAATAAATACATATGTAACACCGACAAGTTATTGGTTATTGCTCAAGAAAATCATTCTTTTTGGGAAATCTCTAACAAGTGTTTAGTTTACAGTACCCAATGTTTAAAGTATATTTTCATGTAGCTTATTAAAAATTTACTACTTTTAATCGTACGAACAGTTAAGAAATCTAATCTATAGATGCTTCTGGGCTTGATCGATTAGATATATACTTATTCACAACAATCATCACACAATTACTGCATGGTAATCGTTTTATCATAACCACATGCTTTCCAATGTCTACGACGCTTCGTATCCTGATTCTCCCCGTATAGTATAGTAGTTCTGAGAAAACTAGTCTTAAATATCTTTTAGGGTTCCGCTGTGCATCAATTTATATTCCAATTCAATTATAATTCCAGGAATTTCTGTGAGAAATCTCAAGCTCTTAGAAAACCTTGCCTATTGGCCTCTTGGAATCTCTTTAGTCTCTGCAGCTGTAAAGGTCCTCCTACCACTATAATCATTTGGTATTTTAAAATAAGTGGTCCATGGGTTCATTCTTCAGGATAATAAACGGTCTCTGAGCTCTACAGCACCCTGCCTAAGTTTTTAAATATCTTCTTAAAGCATTTATATCATTAGCGATCTGGGTTTCAAGAGCTCCCAGTTCAGACCAAATGCAAGCTTTTAAACCTCTCGTATTTTTTAGAGTTTTGGAGCCTTCAAATTTCAAAAATATTCTAAAATGTGAGAACACATGAACCATTGCACATTCCGGCTTATGGTACCTGTCAGCCCGTTAGAATGTCCGTTCTTAGCAGTTTCCGACCTGTATCTCTAGATCCCACATATAAATATCTCACAAGTCTCTGGAAACTCTAAGCTTATTATAACTTCTGGCGTCTGGCAGATTCTGGTAACATACTCATTTCTACGTATAAAACTATAGTTTCGTTATTTTCTGACAGCATTTTTCACACTACCAACATTCTGATAACAAGAAAGAATAAATTGACAGTGACACATATTACAGTACGTGCGGTCTTGTGTAGAAGATCGGACGCCTCCTCCCCTCCCATCGCACTCCCCACCTACAATAAAACACTGTTTCAAATTAGAGTCTCTCGCTGAATTAATCAACGCAGTCAGTGAGCTGTGTCTTGCTCTGTGTGAGATTGGTGGACCGCGACTCTCAGTGTGTCTACGCTCTAGTTAACGCTTGTTATCATTCACTTCCTCTTATCAGTGACTTGTCAGTAACTGCCGAAATGTGCGAGGTCAATGTCTATGTGTGTTGTGCTAGTCGCATGTCCGCCACTACCATCATGTTTGTGATGAGGTAGGTTAAATAGAATTACTAGTAATTACAAGCGTTTTATATAAACAATATCCCTTAATATTTGCATAATCAACATCCTAAGTACTGGAAAATCAGGCTCATCGTTCTACCAATAAAGACTGCAAATATAGCAGTTATATTTTTTAGGACTATTCTTAGATGTAAAATTAAATTTTAAATAAACTACAGTACTCGATTTTTATTGTTACTACTATAATTAATCGATTTTCTCGAGTCAGTTTTATTTTAATCATACTATTTAATTAATATTTTGAGTTTAATTTTTAGAATTTTTATCGTCACTGTTAACTGTCGATACTATTGACGTCCTAAAAAATGTTTATGTTGACAAACACACTCCATTTCAAATAGGTAAATATAAAGCAGCTGTTTAAAAGAGAACATTTTAAAACTATTTGTTACACAATGTAGGAGCACGCAGACCACACATCGCATAACAGGATTCTCTTAAGTTTTAGGCCATTTTTCGAGGCATCAGCTCATTATTTTTGAGATGTGTGTGTGTGTATGCGGAGACATACATACAGTGAGTGATACATATAGAAATTTTAACAGTTACTCTGCAGACAGACGAGATATTTTTCCAGGCTACTGAGCGAGCACAAATGACGCTTAGCCAAATACCATGAATGCCATGAATACCATGAATTCATCAACACCGAACTCATTCTTGTCCACAGTTATTATAGAGTTGTATGCAAATATGTAAATTACAATCATTAAATATTTTTTATATTTAGAAGATAGTTATTATTTGTTTACTAATGATTTACTGTTTGCTATGTTTTTTACATGTATAAACAGTCAAGTTTAGAAATTTATATTTTTCAGGTAGATTGTTTAATTTTGTTAACTGTACCAAAACATCCCCTCTGCAATCTTAATTGATTGATCTCTTAATTAGATTATACATCTGTTAGGTGTAACCAATATTCACATTTATTATATATTCTATGTTTATTGTAATGGTATGCTGCATGTGTTATAAATGTTTAAGAATGGAAAGACATGTTATTCCAGTTTCGGCCTTATTCTAATCACCCTGTAGGAGCCTGTACGAGGACGTTACGGAGCTAAATTATCTGAGGAAAACTGGTACACATAATATGAATTTAACGATAAAATGGCTTAATTTAAATCCAAAATTAGATGTAGGCTGTTTGTTTTGTGTTTGTTGTTGTGAATATCTTGCCTGTTTAGGCAAGATATTCGCTTCGCTCAAACTCTATTGTTCGTAAAAGCTCGTATAAATAATATTCATTTCATAGGTGTGCAAATAAACAATTTTAAATAATGTTTATTCTTTCTTATAGGGTTTTAAACATTCAAGTCAAGTTGTTGTCGGAACCTAAATTTTAAATTTAGTTCAATAAGCAAAATACTTATATCTTTAGTGTGAAATTTTATACCTAAATGTTTATTCAAAGACACTATGCAATAATGCGATTTTTACTTTTATAGCATTTAAACAGTAACACGCAATTATAATTTTTTCAAATGAGAAGAATCTGAAAATTAGCAAATTATGTTAGGATGGATTTGGCGGCATGAGAAAGTCCGCTTGATACAACCGAACAGAAAGTAGACTGTTCTAAAACATAAGTTGATTACGTAGTATTATACGTATTGTTTGGTTTAGGCGAATATTTCCATTGGTTTCAGTTACAAACCTTCATTTAATTGTTTAAAAACGCTAAATTAGTAAATCTTAATTGTTATTTAAGCCACTCACAGTTTACAACTTGTATTCAAACCCGTGACTGCTATTTTTTATATATATATATTATGGTATCAAGACAGTTTATTATTCCTATGGAGACCTTTTGCATTGTATTGCAAAACACATTATTAAAAGCTAAATTTATATTTTTAAGCAGTAAACTTAAACTAACAATCCAAAGCGTGTTTCAATATATAAAGTATACACAGGATAATCTATGGATAATTGAACTTTTTTATATGTTTTACTGAATTGAAACTGTTATTGTAATGAGAAATTGCGAATATGCTCTGGTAATGATAATTCTTTATCTATTCAAAAACCAAATTTGTTGTGATCGGGGCAGTAGAATTCACAACCTTGCCAAACTGCATTAAAGTTGTGATATTTTAATAAATTTATTGTTTACATAGAATTCCAAATAATCTTTGCATGGACAGTTCAGGACTTTTAAAATGAGCACTGGATATTCACAACGTTCTCAAAATATCGCTGTTATCAACGTTTCGACAGATAAACACGTGGTTACTACTACCGCCAAACAATTTATGCAGATTGGTGTTATGCTAATACGTTGCATGGGGTCATGGTCGGTGGTTTAGCTTATCTTGTAAGGGTTGAGTTGGTTAGTTATGCTAAAGAGTTTAAGGTTTGTAATTCTCAGTTAATTCTTTGACCTAACGTATTCTATTATATCCCTACTGTACGTACAAACATGTTGGAGTCCTGACATTACTGTAACAGAAAAGCCAATATTAATTCTGATATTTACCTTTTGATGTATTTACATTCTATTATCCATTCAAATCATCCATCATTGAAAAAATCTTTAAACAAAGAATTATGAGAGAGTTGTCTATTTATTTTCAATGCATCACGTTGAAAATAAAACATATTGTGTTATAATATATTGTTTAGTTTATTAACTTCAACACACTATATAACATAGTTCAATTCGTTTAAACTCCTTCAAATATATAAGGAGACATTTTTAAGTGAAATTTTTGTATTATTTGAAACTTAATTTTTAACAAATCTTCTTATTTGTAAAGTATAATTTAGAATGCCAACTTATATATTCAAGTACTTTAACTTAAAGTATTTAGGATTCAAGCTGGTTATACTACTTTAATGTTTGAAATACTAATGTGAGACTTTTTCATAAATTAAAACGCCCACTGCTCAAGTTAGAAACAACCCTTTGAAGTCGGATATGCGGTGTCTTAAGCCGTTTAAAAATACCTTTATCTTTAAAATCTCTCCGCCAAAAGCATACATTAAAAATTGTCGACCAACTTCTGGGTGGGTCGACGCGACGTCCTAGCGTTCAAAATTTGTAAAAATGCCATAGATAACTTATAAAAAATTATTTAAAGCAAAGTGATAATTTGCACCAGTTTGATTTCAAAATTTAGTAGCTATAACAATCTTGTTATTAATTTTATTAACATCCCTTTTATCAGCTTAACACAGCTGCCAAGTTTTGAGTTATTGGTAATAAACTATTTTAGAATGCGATTTAAAAAAAGGAAACACAGACATACAGGCTCAAAACAAAGCTAGATAGGACATATTCATCCTTCGCTTGTTTTTATGCTTTTTATAATTTTTTTCAAGTTCTGCCAACCTGTTACGAAACACCTTTTATCATTGATTAATATTTAATTACTGGTAAATAAACTGAATATATAGCCAATTCCGATACTAGGACACTGTACATTTTACCAATAAGTGAACCGTTCTTACTAATAACGCTACATTTTCAGCTTGTGACGTAAAACGTGTCCAATAGTCCAAAATTAGACCAATACAAGCCATTACTCTAGCTGCCTATAAGCTTTAGAGAACTGCTTATATTTAAATTGTGTTAAGAACAAATCCATGTTGAAACTGGTACATCAGTTGTTGCACTGGTGAAACAAGTGAACAACAATCAGTACTAATTGTATAAAATTGACTCTCACGCTTGATGAAGTCGCTTAATGACGCAACTCTGCCAACTCGGGACATTAAACTTCTCTTGGTTACTCATATTGATAAGCGAATTGCTATCTGGAACGAGAATACCAAGTCTAATCTCCTAAATACGTGATCATTGAACTAGTTACGAGTTTGCTGCCTCTTGTTTAATTGGGATGCGGTCAATGTGTAATGACAACATGCGAACATTTAGGTCTACGAACATCACGAACATTACGAACATTATACGAACATTACGAATCACGAACATTATAGGCTGTCGCATCATATTCAAAATGCGTGATCATTGAACCAGTTATAATTTGTTAAGTGTACGGCTGTCGCGTCATATCCTAATTGCGTGATCAATGAACCAGTTATAAGTTTGCTGCCTCTTGTTTAATTGGGATGCAGTCGATGTACAATGACATAATGCAGTCATTTATCTGCACGCCTGTCGCGGTATATCCTCCATGTCTATATTAGTTTTAACCTTTTTCACAGCCTGCTTAATTTCACGTTTGTTGACCTTAGTCTTTACTGACTGTTTGATTCCAATTTCATTATTCATATCATGGTTGTGTTCCTTTTTGTGTGCCTTTCACAAATAAACAAAATGTGTATCAGGAGCAATTTCAAATCAGGTGCATTACATAATCCGAAATTTACCTACTTCATTACATATTATTTTTTTTATTTCTATATTTTAGGTAACAATTGGAGTGAGTAATAGTTTAAAGTATTCAAATAATGTAAAAGGTTCTATTATTTGTAGCACGTTTTTTCAATGTTTTAGTAATTTTCAACACAACTTGTTCATCCGGTAGGTTACAATATTTTTGTTTGCATCATTATTAGTTTTATTAGAGCATAACTTTTAAGGTAAAAGCTAAATGAGTGTTATAGTTCAAAAACTGTTATTACTAACATTAGTAACAACATTATTGTTCACGTGTAACGCAATTTATACACCAAAAGAGAAAAAACGTTAAGAAACATTTCAAAATCACGTACACAAAATTTATAAATTAAATACCTCGTTATATGTTATGAGTTTTAATTATTTAAGAAAATTACTGTTATTTATTATTCTTGTCCTCTATCCAACCTCCCAAATATCTGTTTTAATTAAGTTTGCTATCATTTGCAAACATGTGCGGTCAAAGTTAATTCAAAAGTATCGTAATTTTAAAAATAGTATATTTTATTTTTGTTAATTTATTTTTATTTTTACGATATTGTATTAAGTGCAATGTCCACTAGCTGCATACGAATATATTGTATTACTTGATTGTTAATTTATGCTCTTCAAGTAATACTTGGACTGAATAATATCAACAGAAAATAAAGCAGTATCGCCTCATGTGAACTACGATCTTCAGTATTATAAATCCCTGTCATGCGAGCAGCCACTTATAACTCTGAGACAAGTTAGTACTAAATGCAGGGTTGGACAGTCGTTGTCTGGTCTGGAAAACCATCCATCAGCCAGTTACAGTCAAGTGTTATTTGATTGAATAATTCTGCCATTTAGCGCGCTTTGAACATCCTCTTACCAGCCTAACACGGTTATTCGGTTTAATCTAATTTATTTGGTGGATCGTTTTACATTATCTGTAGTTGACTCTATTAATCTAAACAATAATTTTCATTTTACACTTATGGGAAATTCAAAAATGTACAATAAACCTGGTGCTGAACACCTGATTCACGATAAAACTTTCCATTTAGTATAACGGTTACAAATAACAAACGTAATGAATGGCAAATACTATTCTCTCCTGATGTTACTGACACGTTTAAGCAGTCTACTAGTGTTCTTATAGTTAAAATGTAATTAGGAGTAAAGTAATTTAAAAAGGCTGAGTCTCTGAATCACGCAACAGATTGCAGGACGTGACAAATTACAAAGAACAACTCATATTACAACCAGACTAGAGCCATTACGTATCATAACATTGGCTTTTAGAATGTCTTATTGTACAAAATAATTTGCAAAATGCATCATAACATTAAATTGTTGTTTAATCCTTTGAGCCTTTCTAGTAAGTAAAATGTGGTGTTAAAATAAACAATAATACTTTGTTTGTCATCTCTTTAAAATCATTACATGTTTCTATGTGCGACTCGCTTTCAAGTTCTTTTTATACAAGCATACAAGGTTTTATAATTGTGTATGGAGTAAATACATGCACAGTAATCTAACTCAACCAGTTAATTATACGAACGATCTTGTCACACTGTAACGCTGATGTTAACTCTACAGTTAATTCCAAATTGATAACTATTTTTAGAACACAATATATTTTACAATTTGTCGCTGAAATTGTACATAAAATGTATCATTTAATTGATGGTATTGTAAAGAAAATTATACAACTGGCTGAGCATTACTAAAGCATGTCTCTGAAGGAAGCTGGAAAATTTTCTCTTCTATCTGTGTGTCTGTCTGTCCGCATATAATCTCGAGTATGAACTGGCAACTTACATATAGAATTTAATTGTGCATGCAGCTAAATTTCTATATAAGCAACATCAGTACAATGATTGTGCATATCACTCCGTGGGTTTCGGGTGAGTTTTATCAAACATTTTTACTTTGATTTTTTGGGTAACCTTGACGGCCACCGTTAAAACCTTTATTAATAGACAAACTAGGTAAAACTATATGATTTTAACATGTGATACAGCAACACACGTAATGAGATTACTTTTTTACTGGTTAAAAATATATTCGTTTCGTCCTGTTACGTTCTACGATTTCGGTTTATTTGCAACTTACATAAGAGTTCAATGACTGCCCCATGTCTCTCCATGGGATTTGGCTGAACGTTAGCAAAACCTATGATGATATCTCGATAACGAATTGAGTTTTACCAATTGAAATGTTACATATATCTCTATAAGGGCTGGCAACATTCTGCTTGAGACTATCTGTAGCATGACTGTCTCAATTAATTATCTCGAGAATTGAGCTGTGGATTTGAAGTTTTGCATGCTACTTCAGTGAAGCCTGTTACAGGACGCGTGGGCTGGCGTGATCCTGCTTCATATAGCGTAGCAATTATTACGTTTAAAAACTTATGAGTCGTTACAAAGTAAAAGATAAAAACTATTTTGGAACGTAGAATAATATTTTGAATAAAAATCTGAGCATAATTTGTAATACGTATTATGTTCACAGATGACATCCTATTCAATCTTCGTAGATCGAGCAAGGATACTCTTTAAGATGAGTTCAGGACAAGATGCTAACTACAGTCTCACAAATATGCATTGGTATATATTATGCAATACTGATTATTTCGTTATAAAGTTAGTTTACTGTTTAAACACTTTAACTAATCTACTTATTAATTTCAACAAAACTTATTGACATTATCAATATCTGTTTAGTAAACCTATCAACCGGCTTTGCAGGTACAATCGTCTGTCTCCTGATATCCGCGTCTGTGGCGGGTAACACGCTAGTCTGTCTAGCCATCTACAAGAACTCCAAGCTACGGCGGGTCGAGAACCTCTTCCTCGCCTCTCTGGCAGTCTCTGACCTCCTGGTGGCTGTGCTCGTCATGACCTTCGCCGGGGTCAACGACGTCCTCGGCTACTGGGTGTTTGGTCCGACCCTCTGCAGTGTCTGGATCTGCGTGGACATCATGTGTTCCACCGCCTCTATCCTCAACCTGTGCGCTATCTCTCTGGAGCGGTATCTCCACATCAAGGACCCCTTCCAGTAAGTTACCATACATTTTACTGACCAAAATTACTAAGCCTATTATCTAGTAATGTATATACTACTAATACTACAGGCTTGCCTTTAGAGGTATATTATATTTCCCAAAATATAAAAAAAAAGATGAATTATTTTAGAGCTGGGGGAGAGTATTTTAAGTATGTTAGTTAACCAAAACGTGTTTTTTTATTTTTTATTTTAATTTTAGTACATTCTAGGAAAACAGTTAAGTTAAACTTTTAGATTATATTGATGTCTATGTAAATATTAATATTTTAATTCTGTGAGCTTCAATTATCTTAGTGTAAATCTTATAGCATATTTTTTCTGGTCGACACCCTGGCAGGTCAAGGACTTTATTGTATACATATCTGTTATTGTTTATTATGTATTAACTATGTTTTATTTTTGGGAAATAAATATTTTCTTTCTTTCTTTCTTTCTTTCTTTCTTTATATCAACACCACAAAAAATCCTTTCGGTACACTCTCATTAGTGCTAATAAATAATTTAACTTACTGCCATAGTTTAATTAGATTAATTTATAAACCCTGACCTCAACCACATTGTTATTTTAACCTGAAATATTTCTCAAACTCAAAACCCATGTGGCGCTTTAACTCCGTCAAGTTGTTAAAAATTGTGGAGCAACCTACAACTAATGACAACCAAAGGAGCAACGTGAAGATGCCAATATTTTAATTTTTGATAGGGTTCCAATAACATGGTCACAACCATTGTCTAATCAACGTTAGTGTGAGTATTTTTGCAAACTACAAATTATTATGACTTTTCAGATATACCGTGATGGTTACCAAGAAGACTGTGGTGAGTTCCATCGGAGCACTGTGGATTGTATCTGCAGTCATTTCTGTGTTCCCAGTCTCCATGGGGATTCATCACTCCTCAATTCCAAAAAATCCATCATCATCCTGTTCGTGTGTCATGGACCTTTCACCTGTCTACGCCGTCGTCTCATCTATCCTGAGCTTTTGCCTGCCCTGCGTGGTCATGGTCTCCATCTATAGCCGACTCTACCTCACATCCCGACGCCACTACAAGACCATCGCCCTGGTCTGCCACCCTGGTGATCACAAGGCCCCTCTCACAATCGGCGTCCTAATGGGCATATTCCTCGTGTGTTGGCTCCCCTTCTTCTGCGCCAACATCCTCGTCGCGTTCTGCAAAACCTGTGTCTCTC
This sequence comes from Homalodisca vitripennis, assembly GCF_021130785.1. Classification (NCBI taxonomy): domain Eukaryota; kingdom Metazoa; phylum Arthropoda; class Insecta; order Hemiptera; family Cicadellidae; genus Homalodisca; species Homalodisca vitripennis. The sequence goes on along the minus strand of NC_060210.1, from coordinate 66,130,115 downwards.
CTGGAACCTTCAAGGTGTTCACTTGGCTAGGCTATTCAAACTCAATGTTCAATCCCATTGTGTACACAGTGTTGAACACTGATTTCAGAGATTTTTTAATAGTACTGTTGTTGAGAAATCGTTCATCACAACAAAAAGTGAATTGTGCAAGGATTCGGACCTTGAACTTTTCTTTTTCAAATCGTGCTATGGTGGATGACAAATCTTGTGGTACAGTGCTTGACGATAAATTGACTAATGAAGTTCACTTCTGCTTTTAACTAAAAGTGTACGCTATATAAACCTTAAATATTATTATATTACGATAGTGAAATGTTTCTTAGATTAACTAAAATTAATAATGCAACAAATTATCTTGAGTGTCTTTCTATTTTTGGAAATACCATAGCTCAACGATTATGTTTCAAATCATACCTATTGTAAATATCATTCGTTTCATCGATAATGTATGTTCATAAAGTAGTGAAATGTATAATGTGATGTAAATACTAATGAGGTTATAAACTGAGATGAGAAATAAATGAAACATTTATCTAGTTGCGTTGGACGAATAATTAATTTGAAACTTTATACTTAATTAATTTTAAGTAATACTTCTAACTTTATAAAGTATGAGCACTTTCAGTTATATTTATAGAATTTAAAGTGCTAAGTTTATAATAGTTTTATTTCAATGTTTACTATTTTTTATAAATTACCTTTGACGAAATAATTTAATTATAGTACAGAGAATAAGTAAAAGGCAGCCCCAGTGGAGATACAGTGTAAAGACGTGCTTGCCTCAAAGGAAAGGTTATTAATTAAAGTGAACTTGTTGCCACAATTAAGAGAGCTCTAACGGATATTTCAGAGTCGTGTAGCCATTAGTTATTACACAAATTTCAAACTTCTATGTAGTATTATATGCCTAATATCTGTAATAAACCTCGAGCATCACATAATTTAAATGGTCAGGACATTGTAAACCGTACTACTTAAAGTCATTAAACCTTATTGGCAATATATGTAATTGGTAGACCTATTGTTTCTAGCTACGGGAGTCCAACAGAAAGAATTTCAGCTTATTTGATGATCAACTCCAACCGTTTGTAAAATCATTTCCGTCCTATATAACAAATTCAACTCACTTCATTGAACAAATTACTACTGTTAAACAACCAATTCCAGAAAATGCTATTCTAGTAACTGTAAATGTAAATGCTCTATACACGAACATACCATATAAAGAGGGTCTGAAGACCGTAGAGTGTTCTAGACAGTAGTAAATATACTGTTGTTCCATCGTCTACCTTTTTTATTAATTTAATTCGATTCGTCCTTACAATGAACAATTTGAAACTTAAAAAAAAATATTATCTACAAATTTCTGGTACAGCTATGAGCACCAGAATGGCTCCCTCATATAGCAACCTATTCATAGGTGAATTTGAGGACAAATTTTTAGTCTCACAAAATCTTCAACCACTGAAATGGGTGGGTACGTTTCATCTATGACATATTTGTCATATAGCATCATGGGATGGAATCTTTTAAAAACATAATAGCACTCTCTTTTAATATTTATATGGAACTATTCTGATGTAATGATCAGTTATTTTTATTTAGAAATGTTTCGAATCAGGCTACATAAATGTGCATGTTAAAACAACAAACACAATGAACTAGTAAATATTTCAAGTTGCCATCCAATTTTTATAGAAAAATCTACCCCAAAAAGTTTATATATAAATAAACTGTATATATAAACTATATAGGTATATATAAATATAAAATATATATGGGTATGCTGTAATTTAATGTTAAAATTAGGTCATGCTTATCGTTAGATTGCAATTTAGAATTTCCATAACTACATTTTGCTGTTAATACCTGGAGTTGCACTTTTCTAACTAAGGGAAATAGATTTCCAGCCGTTTTACTACAACTTCAGGACTTTTTATATTAATATTTTTGTTTTTGAAGTCACGATAACGCAAGTAGGACAATGCGTGGCGTGAACACATTATCACTAAGGTGTGGACAATCAAAGCACCGCTGTAAGAGATGGTTCAACTGAATCAAAGTTATGAATTTTTGCTCTGAGTCATGCACGTAGAGTGTGGTAGAAACTGACAAGAGCCGCTCGTTATTTGTGATTGATGAGGTTTGTTCGCAAAGTCTATCCCAAGGGAAATTCTACTATTCTGTCATTCTACGATCTACCCTGCAGACGCCGAGTTCAAGCTACACCTGTTAGAGAGTAGATTACAAGGCATATATCTATTTTTTAAACTCGTAACGTTTATGCTACTGTGTGGTTAGATTTGACGTAGTGTACTACTAATTCTACTTATAATTTAGGTGCGAAAATTCATGAAAATGCGTTTTTTGTTAGAATGGTTGACGCAACATTATCTTTAGAACAACTAAAAATTATTTTATATTAAATTCAAGTGGCCAATAAACCACTTTAAGTTTTCGAGTCTTCAAAGACTTTTCAGAATACCTTTCAACCGTACTTTCTAAATGTACTTTTCATTTGTTCTAAAATAAAAACCACTAAACATAGCAAAACGTGTTTAAATTCGTTCAATAATTTCGCAGTAAATTTCCTCAAATATTTCATACCGGAGAAGAATTCAAAAGTCATGTCATGTGTTTTAAGGTAGAACCATCACTTTAGCCACGTTGTGACCCTGCCTGACGCCATTAAGAAACTTCTAAAAATAGCTTATAATAAAAATGTATTAGCTTTTCAGTATTAGTATGTAAATTCCACAATTATATTAAAATTCATCCCTAATTTACATACAACGCCGTTGATTACATTAAAAATTATTAAAATTAAGTCTGAAAGCAAGGTTTTTAGCTGTCTTAGGTACCTTTTGTGACTATGAATCTTCTGTTGGAAGTATACAAAAATTATTTTTACTGTGAGTAAAACAGGACAAACAAGGGAGTTTTTGTAATCTCTTACATATGTTTATTTTTAATAAAAGTCTAGAAATATTATATGCTTTTAAGTTACCCATTTAAGGAACACTTTTTTCTGGAAATTGATAGTCTCTTGAAGCAAAAACTGGATCAGTCATAAAAATCGATTTATTTTCTTCCTTGCATAAAAAATGCATATTTGTAAAACTTTTTGAAAGGTATGTTGGGCGGCTGTCACGTGGTTAGGGGGAACAATGAACCAAAAACTTATAGTCTTTTCCGGCCAATTTTATGGGAGGGGTTTCTCTCACGCTCAGTCTTTATTTGTTGTAGTCTATATTACATTATATACTTAAAATATTAATATATCCCTTTAAAAAATTTGAAATATACTTAACCTTTATAAATAAACTGAGGTAAATAGAATAAGCTGAATCTCCAGAAGGAACAGACCTGAGATCAGGTAAAATAGTGGGAAGAATTTGTTTGAAAGGACATGACATAGTATCATATATCTCAAAGAATCACGCGCAATATAAAACAGCCGTTCTCAACTCGTATTCTGAAAGTGGATATTCTTTCACTTTTCTAAGAAGGTAAATGCAAAAAGGCGTACCTTGAATACATATAAACAATTCATAAATTTGTAATTGAAGTTTAATTATTTATAAGTAAAGGAACTAAACATTAATGTCCCAAATATTTCAATATTGAAGTTCCTTAAAAACAACGAAGGTAGTAAGAATCGATCTTATTAACATAATCAAGAAAGGACGTGCAAAGCAAATTTAATGAATCACTACATTATCGATGCTAGAGGTATTTAAGAAAACTCCTTTGACGCTTACAAAATAGGTTTGAATATTTAAACATTGACTTAACGAACATCCTACAGCTCGTTTATTTTGCTTGTTACATTTTAATCCTCCAGTTCCTTTTGTATACGAACCAATTTTATAAAATAATACATTTAGGTAACTACCACAGCAGTACGTTAGATATCCATCGTAAGCCTTACGTGGACCCTTCTGAGTCTAAGTTTGGGGTAATTTCTAGAAGCTCAGGACCTATATTACGTATTAAATATTTTATAGCAACAAATTTTCTGATTCTGATCTGATACTAGGATAGTTTGAGAGTTAGTGAACTCTCTTGAAACCCCGGTTAGGTATGTTTGTATCTAATCCAATCCGAACTTTGGCTATTTTACTACTGTTAAAGCAGTCCCACCCATATGGGTGGGTGTTTCCTTTTATGGGTATTTCCAAACTCTACGAGCTACCGACTGGTGTAAGCTCCTGATCCCTATAAGCTTTTTTAACTTTTCAAAGTTTACAAAAGCCTCAAGAAAAGCTCGGCTTTTAAAAGCTTCAAACCTGAGGAAGCTCCAACCTTGCGGAAGCTACTAAACTTTCGGCCCTTGGAGACTCCTGCATTTTGAATACCCTAAGATCTTAAAACCCTCAACCTCAGTAAGTTTTTGATGTCTAAAAGGTTTCGGTATCTTCAATTTTTCGATCTCTGGAAATTTTAATCTATTGGAGCCATTGCGTCTTTCAGAAGCTTTCTGCGTACGGGACGTTCTAAATCCTTAGCTTTTATGTGCTCTGGTAATCGTGTTAAAAACGTTTGATCCTAGAACAATTTGCATTGCTGTTAATTACTCCACGTGTTTGCCATCCAATTCTTGAGAGGTATACGATAACATTGAAGCAATACATGTGGGTACGAGTAACTAGTTAGAACCAACCTAAGCCCATTCTTAGAAACAAATGCTACGATAAGAACTATTTATATCTTACACATTTCAAACTGAGAAGTTTTATTTGAAAGTAATATTTTATGCCATTAACCATTAAAAAGTCCTCATACCACATTACGTTTCTATAATAAACACTAATCTTCATTTTGATACTTCGACATATTAAATTTCCTTTCTTGCTGTGTTGAAAAGAATATGTAAAGTTAAATTTTAGGACAAGAGAAAACTGGATTTAGGTTAACTAAATCTATTCAGTGACTAAACATTCTTATCCCGTAGCAGCTCAAACAGTAAAGTGAGAAATGAATAGTCTGTGTGATGACTAGATACCACTGTGTCCATACGGCTACACTAGGCCATTGTGGGTTAAAGAACTTATATACCACTATTAATCACCATTACATTTACATTTAAAGTTAAACATATTAATAATATAACTTTTTAGAATTGTTTTTGCTTGGTCAACACTGTATTGAATCTGGACTTTATCGTTAATAAGAATCTAAAAAGAGTTACAAATTAAATTATATAAAATAGTTGATAGCTCACATTAACAAAACCAAGAAAAACTTTGAAACATATTGACAATTCGATTTTACTCTCATCTCTATGTATAAAAATATTAAAATTTTATTTTTTGATATTTTACATTCGTAACCATATTTCCATGCTGTTTGTCATATGTTATTTAAATCTTTATTATTTATTTTAAACCATGGAAGTATTTAATTGTGGATTCGCCTGAAGATAGTATCGTTGATTTCGCAAGGGCTCCCACAAAATACAATTTTACATTGATTATACAATAAATTTACTTATTTATAATTAGTAATCTGGCGTATCGGACATGCACCAAAGTTTGATATCTGAGCAGGATCGGGCTAAGTTACTTGATGGTAAGATCACCTCAAACTTCCGATCTAAACTAGTTAACAAAGTTTGCTTGTGTGGACCGGCCATGGCAGATATCCGCCTTACTCGGGATTATAACACTTTCGGAAAGTTACTTATGAACCCAATGTAGTATTATGTTTAATATTTCAAATATCCCGACGACCAAAAGATGATGCTACGAAATTACCTTCACATTATAAATTGACCTTGTTAGACAATTTAAAGACTTGGTTGGAATCTTTCTTGAATCGGCATTGAAATAATTGCTTTATATAATTGATCATTTAAGGTTGAATGGGGTAAGTATTACATTAGTCAAACGGGTATACATTTAAATTCAGATACAAGTATATCAATTATCTGAAATTAAAAAACAAAACTAGTTTTATATCATTTATACCAAGGGCAGATTACTAAAATAAAAATACGTTTGAAAAACTTAAGAAAGGTCCTCAAATGTAGTATATACTATGCAAATTGATAAAAAAACCACATACTGACATAAATTCCAAAATTCAAATGTCAACGTAAATTCTATTAGAATAACCGGACTTGAATGCTTAACGTAGGCTTAGTCCGAACTATGGCAATAAATACAGCAAAAATGTATCAAGGCTACTTTCATTTACTAGAAGGTATTTTTAACATGATACATTTAAAATACAAGATGATCTCATTTCCTTTCTTGCCCATTTTATTTATGTGTAAAGATTAACAGACATTCTACCCAGCACCTAATGACAAGTCTTTTAACCATGGTATTAATTTGTTTCTGACTTCTATCTAATCTTTGAGTTACTATTCTTTTTTTTGTATTTAGTGATGTTCTCTAAATATATTTGAAAGCCAAAATTATAAATATGTTAACAGGTCGCTTTCTTTTATTCTTATGTTGAACCCTACTGCAAAGTTTTATAGTAAAATGATTTATATTTAGGCATAATTTATAATTTGACTATTTCGCAACGTAAACAAAAATTTAAAGGTTTGTTTATTTATACAAACTTTTATGTTTACTCTTTTTTATGTTTTAAGGTCTTAAAAGATGGTGGCCGTTCCAGATAGAAGAAAATGTATGGTTATGTATTAGTTATAAGGCATTGTGAAGCATCTTGTATATTTCAAAATGGCAGCCATGCAAAGCTTTCCAAAGTATAGTTACAAGTAAATATATTTAAAATTATAATTTTTAATTTATCGTAAATTAAACAATTCCAAGTATATAGAAACCACCTATATGTTTAACAATTTTAATCTATTGAGGCTAAGTTGATAGGTACTTTCTAAATTTGTTAAATTGTTACTAACTTTACATAGCATCATTTACATGCCAAAAATGTATAGTGTTGTTCAAATTAACTATATCAAATTTTCACATTTAAAACTGTCAACCAGACATATGAAATCTACCTTTCTTCCAAGTATATTTCTCCGAAATCATTAGACTAAAAATAATATTAATTCCATTTTAGAACAAAAATAGTATAATACGTGTATAATTGTGTATAAACATATTTATGAGGACATTAAACTTCGGGTTTATCTTTCATGTTTCTGGAATAAGTCTTGAAGTTCCTACACACGCAAATATTATATAACGTCAGTAAATAAGGTAAAAAGTCCGAAAGTCACCATTTTCATAAAAAAAGTCGGTTTTCCGTGTGGTTTCCGACATTGTGGTTGGCTTATCGTTTGGCTGACGCTGCTTTAACTTTTATTTCCGTATTTGACAGTTTTTTTTCAAGTGTTTTAGTTCAACATATTAACTAAGAAAATATTATCGTTTGATATGTTAAATCTTTCGATACCGTCTTAACTGGGCCCCTGCCAATTCTGGCATGTCTAAAGACCTACTTCTTTTTTAGGATAGATTTCCTTATTGATTTGACGATAAAGTAGTTTGTGTTGTTGCACAATTAAAATTTATCTCGGCTCCTGAACTAGTCAAAGTAGATTCTAAACAAACAAGATTACTATTGAAATCTATATACAACAAGATATGAGTACGCCATACCACGTGTCGCGTGGCAGGCTAGCTTAGATTGCTTGCGTAATTTGAAACCTATATTTCATTACACTCTCGAGATGTCCTGCGTACAGACAGACAGTGAGTAGTGCCTGATATAACACTAGGCCTTGGCAAGAGGTGTCACACGTATGCTATAGAATTTAAATATTGCTGTCGTCCGAGTGGGGATAGTCAGGTTCTGCTACTCGTTAATTCCAATGCAATTCTTAACTAAAGATTATCGCAAGAAAACTTCCCATATAAAAGATAAAAATCGTTAAAATCTAAAGGTCTCAAAATATCCAATGAATCAGAATATCAGTCTACTCAGTGGCGCCTGTCTCGGTAAATTATTAAAACCTGTTCTATTAAATCTATCCTAAAATATAATGTTTTAAGTAGTGGTTTACAAATTTACTTGCCAAAAATGATCTAAAGAGCTCATTGCGTGACCAATGCCGATTGTTTTAAACCACCTGGTCAAATTAAATATTTAGATGGTAAATTAATAAAACATTTTTCATTTAATTCTAATTCCTAGTTATTAATTTTTAAAATTGCAGTTTGGTAAAAGTGCCAAAACCTTATCCTTTTTGTGGTTGTCGACATAAAAAGAATAATTTTTGTGTCATCGCATAAGCCTAAACGCAAAAATAAACATTCTAAATTATATGACTCTCGTTATTGTTTCTCTACTGGGTGGTTTGTAGTAAACTTTCAAACTCTATACTTTATACGTATATCTACACTTTTTGTTTCGAGAATAGCTATTCAAGGTCATTAAAATACATAATTTATTGTCGAGAATAATATATTTGTATGTTATGTTTTTAGTTTGTAATGGTTTTGATTTCAGTGGTATAAGGTAATAAAAACATGGTCATTATCCATCTAATCAAAAGATACGGAAGGAAGTTTTTAGTTCACTTTACACAATTAAATCTGTTTTTGAGTTATAAATCCGTAACTAACTCATCAGCAAGTCCAAAATATGTTGTGTGTGTGTGTGTGTGTGTGTGTGTGTGTGTGTGTGTGTGTGTGTGTGTGTGTGTGTGTGTGTGTGCGTGTGTGCGTGCGTGCGTGCGTGCGTGCGCGCGCGCGCCAAACCTTCCACTGTTATCAAATAAATTATAACTCATTGTGTTTTTCTCCAAAGAATTTACGTTAATGGTAACACTACCACTTTTAATACAACCCAAGGATACAATTCAAGCAGTTTTTTTTGTTTACAGCTAATTTATCAAACCAAAAGTTTTGTTTTAGTTTGCCTCTAAAAGTATGAGTCACTTGCCCACCTCGTGGGTTGATTCTGATTAATGAGCTTAGACAGCTTTCTGAACTTCCCGTCTCAGTTTTCCTTACCTTTCGGAAAACAAGTTATTTACATCAAGAACCTACAAATATTGTAAACTTAATAAAGTTAATGTCCGAAAAACATCCTGAGACACTAGCTGAGATATACACTAGCCAATCATATTTTATTTATAAGATAATATTGAAATCATCATAGTTATAATGAAAGTTCATCTCCTTCTTTCAATTTTCAAACTTTCACTTTTATAACTAGATTACAAATACTTTTGGTGAGTAGAAAACTTTCATTCCTACATTCTAAATAAACTAATACGAATTTCGTTGTATCCAAAAGAATTATACCTAACTCGGAATTCTTAGACCAAATTTGTAAAGTTCTTGTAATGATTATTTTAACTTTATTGTCCTTTCTGTCTCAAGTTTATGAAACCCTTTCAATGGTTTTAATGCGGTTTTCATAAGATGATTTAAGTTTGTAAACTGACAGGTACAATAGTATCTATGTATCTGTTGACTACGCGTTTTCAAACATAATTTCTCAAACACTTTTTGAGGTGATTGTACTTCTACGTTGGTTATAAACTTACAACAATAAAACATTAGTTGACACTACCGTTACTCGCAAACTCGTTTACTCCAATGAGTTTCAAAAATACTTATGCAATCCCTATTTGTTTTATTAATTCAAACTACTAATGAAGCAGTATTAAAAAAGAAATCCATTGAACATTATTTGCTTTTATATGCTCATTGATATATATATATATATATATATATATATATATATATATATATATATATATATATATATATAAAACAGGCCAATTGCTTAGGTTGTTTTTATACAAAAATTTCTACAGACTTAATGCAACTATTTTGTAAGACTAACTTTCAATGAGGAATCTCAAACTATATGTACAGTTTTACCTATATCATAGAAAAACCTTAGAAATTATAAAGTGTTGTGGAAGTTAGGAATTATCGTAAATATATTTTGTATACATTTTTGTATCACTGATCTTATACAAAGTTTACTAGTATGAGTAGCTATCATTTTATTAAATCTTTTAATCGCATAGTAATACGTTAATACAAGCTATAAATTACCGTGTAATCCCCTTTCCCTAGGACCCTATAACCTTAATTGACAACATTTATGTTTTTCAAAGATACCTTAAGAAAGTACACATGTGTTGGAAAAATTTCCCATGGTTTTCTGTGATAGACCAAAGTTGTTTCACACTATTTCAAGAAGATTACACATGCAAGGTCTTATATTAACTGAAGATAAATAATTTCTATTATAGTACATGAGCTCTCTGGTATATAATATTGAACTATATAATTATTGGACAATAATAAATTGAGTAAATCAGCTCTGCGCGACGCTGAAGGAGAACTGAATTGGCTTCACAAGACAGATGACTGTGGACAGTAATGATGGCGACTGCAGACAACAATAGGTGATTGAACACCCCCTTCACGGTGAGGCTTTGATGATAGTGCGATACTACTGAAACCAATGCACTGTATATTTGTGTAAGATTCGTTTTTTATATACGTGTCCATAAAATGTTATTAAAGTTAAATAAAGTAAATCTATCAACGTTTCTAATTTAGTCCAAGAAATTAGATTGGAAATCACGGATGATCACGGTAATAAGAGGTCTTGAATATTTTTAAGTAGTATAAGAAATTCTGCTGCTTTTTAATTATAATTTGTATTTCGAAAACACAAACACATCATCTATACAAAACAAAATAAAATTTATTTACAATAAATAGTAATCAATCTTTAAAAATATACAAAACAAAGCAAACATGATTTAAATACTTATTGTAAAATACACCAGAGGCACAGGAATCATTGCGTTTTAAGAACACATCACTCTAGTCTGCTTTATCTAGTAAATTGTTGAGCTGGTCATGGTTGATGCGATAAGAACGCCGAGTCCGTTTAATCTTCAATAAATCAGCTGGCGCGATTCCCCACTATGGCCTCCGGAACTGAACAGCTGTTAAACAATGATCCGTTATTTGACTGACAATAACTGCGGTTTTAGTTAAATGATTGTTTTAATTTCTTGTTTTTACAGCTGTGTGGTCAATACAAGTTGTGTTTGTAACTCTGGAAGGAATTTTATCAAAGATTCTAGTCCATTTGAAGCTAATGTAAGTTTATATTCATCAATAATACTTTTTTAACAAATTCATATTTATGTCATCTATTATTACAGAGTTATTATATGTCTGTAAATAATCTGCTTTCATATAGCTATTTTCATGGTATAGTACAGACCATAGACAACGCACATTCTACCAGTACAGTGGCATAGGAAGTAAGCTTGACAACGGAAATGACAATCTTGTCTGAACTTCGGGTTGTGAGGAAATGTCTACAGCATCCTCATTTCATCTGTGCTGCAGGCTGTTTTAGAACGCACCATTTTATTGATCAAAATACGTTACGTGGCAAACCATCACATGAGTTGTAGACTTCTCATAATTTTATTAATTGTTAATATTTCGAAAACCGTTTCAAAGTGCAAAATGTGGTTTATTCTGTGTAGAAAATAAACCACAACTAATGGGAAAAATAGTAATAAGAGAGACTTCAAAGCCATGTTTGCTTGTGTGAGGAATGAAAGTATCACTTATCAATGCTATGCTACGAACCTTCAGTGTCATGTAAAAGTTAACCCTCCAACGTTAACACCCGATCCTAACCGAGGCTGTTTGGTTTGCATTAACGCCATGTGATCTTATCGCCATGGTGGCATCGATTCAATCTTCAGTGGTCTTGTCTCTTGTGCGCGGTAGGATATTTTATTACCATTTACAACGACAAAAATATACTTAGTATATTATACTGTAGAAACATAAGGAATATTAAATTAGATGTGAAATAGAATGAAAGGTTTTTTAGTCTGTAATGTTATTTAAATTTGCTCTAAATGCTGTCCTAAATATTTTTTAAATGTTTTACAAATATTTGGTCCCTTTAAAACATCCTAAGAATTAAAATGAATATATGTTGTTCTGAATTGTGATAAACTAGTTACCGTACTTAATTTTTACTTCTGTTGTTTTTATTTATTAGCGGGAAAATAATAGTTTAATGCTACTTAGGTGTTTTAGTGAATTTTAATCTAATATACCTCAGTTTTACTATACTAATATACCTTGCAATACTCAAATTCAATAGCATTCAATAGCATTCAACATTCAATAATCATTTAAGTAATGTAACTGATACGTAAGATTAGAAATACTTATTAGTACAGAGCTTAATAATAGCACACATGAAGAACACACTTGTTTGTTATAGGTACGGTCCTGCAATAATAAAGAGAAACAAGATATCTTACAAAACAGTTTTCAGGATACCGAGATAGTTTTCAAGCGACCGGTCGGTAAGTATATATTTAGAGAACAGAGCCCCACAGTGAGATAATTAAAATCGCGGAGATCAATGAAAGTTAAAAACAATAAATACATTTTAAAAAGTTTTTTGAGACATGCAATTTCTACAAGTAAAACAAACACGATAAATAATAATAACGGAGCAGATGTACGGGCTGTGGTCGTGCCTGTGCGGTAGGACGGCATATTGTATGTGTTATTGGTGTGTATTATTTACAGCCCTTTTGTTTTATTTAATGCATTTATTTGTTTTTTGCCGAAATCTTTTTTTGTATCTTGTAACTCGCTGACTTCCGTGTTTTTTTTTCTAACAGCGAAAATTAATAACTCGACACGGCTACTTCTTTAAACATAATGTGGTGTACTTACTCCCTGAAACAGTTCTATTTTTTTCTACAGAAAAGTACGATTTACATGTTTATTAATAAATAGAATCAGATTTCTTAAAGTGTTTGCTAACAGAACATCGCTATGTGTGTTTACCAACACTTGAGTACTATAAAATACAGAATTAATTATTTGCTACGTTAACAAAATGTAAGTGATTTTATTTAAGTTACTGAAATCCAAATGTAACATTGAGATAACGTTAAAGTAAATCAAATCACGATTACAATAGTTCTTGAATAGGGCACTCAAACATTCTGCCGACCATCCATATTTTATAAAACTTCCTATATATATTTTGTATAGAAATTTGAAAACTTTTGAAAACCTTTTTTAATACTCTGAGTCCACCAAAAACAATCTAAAACAAGTTTATTCTGTCAAAACGGTAGGTTACAATAACTCATTACAATGACAATATTAGCAAAATGTACACTAATAAGCCATTTAGGTAAAAAAATACACCCCTGAATTAATATATAAGGTTTTATAAGAAGATAACTGCAAGCGTTATTTTTATATGCATTGAATATCGTTTCACTAAAATTTCTTACGTGGATGCATATTTTATCCATATAGATAATTGCAAACAATTAAAAAATATAAAAATATATTTAACAGATTTAGTAACAGATAACTACTATGTAAGATAGAAGAAATGTATTTATAGTGTACAACCGCAGTATTCAGAAACATTATTTTATTTTCAAAACTGTGCAGCTTTTTAATTGAAATAACACCGATTAACACCGGCTAGAAAATATGATAGACAAAAAGTGTTCATTATCTCTAGCTGTCCAGTAAGTGGTAAAATGCTTAATTCTAAAATATGGAGTATTATTTTTTGAACCTGTTTATAAATCATAATCACAAGCGAACGCTGTGAAAAGAGCTGAAGACGGAGGCGCCGCACCGCACTTTGACTATCAGTCTGTGAAGGCTGCAGCTCACTGATTGGGGGACGCTGCGATTGGGGGACGCTGCTTTAGCACCCCCTGGAATAAGCACCCCCTCGGGCTCTGACGTCACGGCAGGGGGGTGCTAATTCAGCGCACGGACACGGACCAGGCACTGAATTAGCACCCCCCGACTACAAGGGGGTGCTAAATCAGCGCATGAACATGGTCGAGGCCCTGAATTAACACCCCCCTGTTCAAGGGGGTGCTTATTCAGCGCATGGACATGGCTCAGTCACTGAATTAGCACCCCCTAGCATTCAACCAGCAAAAAGGATATTTATCTTTTACATATTCAATTTAATCAGAAATATAATAGTTGTTATCTGGATTTTTGTGACGCTGCCACTTATAAGCTACCATCTACGATTGTTTTGCAATTTCCGATAAACAATTGAATAATATGATAATCAAATGTGGCTACTTTCTCTTCAAAATGACCATAGACTTAATATTACATAATAATGCTCCGACTAATAAGGCTAATGTATATGAATCCATAATTAAACTATTGATTTCATGTAATAGCTTCACGGAAATGGAGTGTTCTTTTTTTAGTTTAATTTACTCAAATTTAAAAAACTAATATAATTTTGTAAACAATTTAGGCTCATATTTTAGGCAAAATAGTTCACTGTCACACAGTATAGAATTTTTCTTTGGGGCATTTTTGTTTCATATTTAATTTTAATTACATTTCAAAATTAGGTTTTATGGAATGAAACAGATAAAGCATGAAAATTACAGTTTTTGACTTGTTATTTATTACAGAAATAATTTTTCAGTACCTGCCCTTAAATAATTACTCGTAACCATCTGCAGTAAAAAACTAGATTATAATTTTTTATCTTATGCACTATTAGGCGTACCGTGAATCATCTGCACAATGGAACAGCTCCATACACTTAACACTAGACAAAAATCCGTAGAATGGCACTCACAAAAATATATCAAGGTTACGCCCATAAGTATTACTATTGCTTACGTGTAAAATATCCTCTATAGAATCATGCCTAACTATTTTTCGTAATTAAAGGAATATATAGAAACATCAAATACACAATATCCCTTCCGGCTGAGTCGGAAGAAAGGTATATTTCACATGAGGCTACAACTTGAAGATACATTATTAGTTCATGAACTTAACACTGTGATAAAAAAACTTATGGATGAGGCATTGGTAGCTAAGGATGAAGTATGTTAATCCGCAAGGTTTCTTCCTAACTAGTTAATGTAAAAAAATGTTTTGTCGACTTCTGTCCATCTTACCTCTAGTAGATATATCCCTCTGGTAAAGGATTATACCCTCGATTATATTACTTTTTCTAACGGTATCGATGGTAATTAGTGTCATATTACGAGAATGAATAATAGAATTCATATTGGGACTTTCATATTAAGTGATATCAACTATTACATGTAAAATATTCTCACATATACGTTTTGTTGCTCTTTTTATGAGTAAACCTATTTTCAAATGTGGATCATAAGTCTTTAATTACCTACAGTACTATAGGAAAGGAGGGATCTTGATTTGTAATTACTTTAGAACATCAATTCAAAAAATCGTGGAATGTCGCATTGACATTAAATTTGGAATATTTTCCAATGACCATAATTTATTTCATCAGTAGTATGCCATTTTTTTAAGACATCAAGGAGATGTCTATGACGTACCAGTTATTCTACAGAAATTCCGTACGAAGGGGCGGGTATCAGCTAGTAAACATATAAAAACTTGAAACTCCTTATTTTTGTCTTAACATCGTTGCTCGTTATATATCGGCCGTCTACCAAATATGAAATATACAGAATGAAATCAACCCGCAAATATCGATTTTAGGACTGTATGTCCACACATAATTTTGACGAAGTTGACGAAACCCGTCCGTGCACTACCGACCCTACTGTTCAGAACTGATGTGGCCGTATCGAGTGGTCGAGTAATAATATCGATGTTATTCCCAGTTGTTATTCCTATATTATGTATAGTGAATTTGTTTGATGAAATTTCGTAAAAAATATAAGAAGAAATCAAACAATGTTTGAGTGTACCGGCCCAAGGTGTGGCATATTATACTCTCTAGGTAACGGATACCTTTACACTAGGAAAGAGTAAAGATAAACTAGAACACGGTAATGATGTATGGACAAAAACTGAAAATCATCGCCTTTTTGTATGCAGTTAAAGAATCTTTAACTATTGTGTGTTACATTAGTCACACGTGCACTTCTAACCCCATGTATCTGGAAGTGTCAAACTTAAGAATGAACATTCTTACAATATTGTAAAAAGAATAATGAAATCTCAGTGAAGTCTTTAATAAAGCGTCTATAAAAAGGTAAAATTTAAAATTACACTTCAGCTTAGCTGTACTTTTATTTTAAGGCTATTTATATCGGAAAGTGTAATGAATGTTGTTACACTCTAATTTTCAATTCGTTGTAATTTTTATAACTGATTTGTAAACTAGATAGTCAACAGATGTATAGAAGCATAAATATTACCTCATTAATATTAAAAAAATACTATACAAATATACATAATATTTCATTTTGTATACTTTTATGTTTTTTAATGTTTTATTTTCCGGGTAGAACAAAATCTTCAAATCTTCAAACTTAACAACGCAACAAATAGTAATCTTTACTGGTACATTTAAGCATCTACGTTTACCACCGCATACCATCAATAGCATATCTACAAACTCCGTATAAATTTACAAACCAGAAGTAGGTCTGAGGTCTTCCATTTAAAAAACAAAATATTAAATAGAAATATAATAACTATAAAGACATTTTCAATTTTTGGTCTAGGTGATCAACACGTATTAGAGTGTTTTTTATGACGACTTAATCAAAAGAAACTTATATTCAGAAATAATTAAGGTTATTATGACCAAAGTTCAGCAATGTAATGTTAAAATCACCTGATTAGAGCAGCTAAAATCAAAACAGCTGATTGTTGCAGCCCACATTCAGTGCTGTCATATAATAAAGGCGGATATTGTTTGTTAATTGGTTTTAAAAAACAGTAATTGGTTTTAAAAACAAACTATATCCCTTATTTCACAACCAATTTTTAAAACTTGGTATAGTTGGATTTTTAATTAAGTTGTGTAATAATTGAGACCTTTTTTTACCATATATCGCTTTTAAAATATTTACGCTTAAAGATTTTTTAGAAATTACTATTTTGAAAATAAATCTTTTGTAAGAAATTTAAATTTTTTATGTAATTATTCCGGTTATAAAGGTATATACACAATTTTAACTTAAACAATCCATCAAATATAAATAGTAAAGTAAAAAAGATAAAAACAAAACAAAATTGTGGCTATTTGAGTAATTATTGAGTTTTAGAAAGGTTATTATGATTGTTTTTTCCTTTGGTCCATGAATAATGTCTGAAAATATTGGTAGAGGTTGTGGAACACTCTGTATAATAATTTTATATACAGAGTGTCCTGTAATTCTTAGGACAAGTCTATATACCGCAACTGCTCAGGTCATGGCAAACGCATTTCAGAATATGGAAATAGATCTTTGGTGCTTAGTTTCCTATCCGTCAGTCTGTGTGTTTTTATAGACAAATTCGCTTTAATATCTTAAAACAAATAAAC
Source organism: Homalodisca vitripennis (assembly GCF_021130785.1). Classification (NCBI taxonomy): domain Eukaryota; kingdom Metazoa; phylum Arthropoda; class Insecta; order Hemiptera; family Cicadellidae; genus Homalodisca; species Homalodisca vitripennis. The sequence continues at coordinate 66,112,835 of NC_060210.1, read as the reverse complement.
AAATCCTACCTAATTTGGATAAAATATTTTGGTAATAAGGACAGTTATAAAAAATATTCATTAATACTTTGGAAAGGCGGCCATTAAATCTGATTAACTTTGAATGTCTTAAAATCCACAGGTATACAAGAATAAATCTGATCGTGGATTGTATCACAAATCCAATTACTCAAATAATATTTCAAACTAATAATAAATAACTCATTAAGAGCATCTTTATTGTAAAAACATGGTTCATGAAAATAAATTAACATCAGCTTTAGAGTATCTTATCCCTATTTTTTATTTTTGTCATTTATTATGCAAAACATTTGAAATTCATGTTTCAGGCCTATCTAAGGATAGAATAGAATCATATATTAGATGTTTAATGAATTTATTTAAATATCTGTTGTTTTAGGACATATTTATTTACGAAAATTTAGTCAAGCGACAATCAGATGTATTTCAAATAAAACCGCTTATCTTTGATTTTGTCATCTAGAAAAGCATTATTGTCTGAATATTACTGTACGATTTTTCTTGTTGTTTATTATTCTTAATATATAACAGATAAACCTAGTTACTTTATTTAGTTTTTTTAACATATATTGTGAATAAATTTAAGCTTTATGATAAATACAACAGTTTATTATTGTTGATTAAGACGTTTGTTTTTGTCCTTCATTGTTCATAAAGGCGTTCATTGTTGATAAATTTGCAATATCTCTATTAGTTTTTAATTTATTAGACAAAAAAGTAGCTTGGCAACAGATATTAATGTATTTCCTGTACTTTAAATAAAGGGACTAAGATGTGAGCACAATTGGCATAAGATAGTCTAGAGCTGCCGTTTACTCGATTTTTGTATTGTGACCTACTCGCTGAGAAACAATGTCGACAGTGTTTTGTTACAGAAAATCTGTGCATATTATATTTTATATATTTGGTCATTAGATTTGTGATAGAACCCTATCAAATTCATTTTCTTGCAATATTTTAAAATAATTGCAGATTTTAAGAAGTTAAAAGGTAAAATATTTTAATAGCCTCTATTTTGAAAGTATTAAAGATAACATCATAATATATTTTTAGCCGCCATAAAATTTTGACCAAGACTTGGTAGGATTAAATATTATTTTCCTTTCAGATTTTCCAAGATATTCCATTTTTAACAACAACAAAAAAACGCACACTAACCGACAGAGGGGAAATTAAGCAATGTAGATCCATAATACTCAGTATATAAATGTATGTTTTGACCTAAGCAATAACGCTTTTGAAAATACGGTAGTATATTTATTGCTACGCGTTTTAACATTGTTTTCAAGGTTTTTTTAATTATATTTGAACTAACTGATATGGATATAACTGAATGATATTGATTCTTGTAGATATAAAATAATATTTAAATTGTTTGTCAAGTGTATTTGAATTATACTATTCAGTTTAAATAGTATAATTCAGTTTATGATGCGTCCTTAAAAAAATAATTGGCTCTTAGCCGTCGCAAAATTACAATTTCACGGTTCTAAATTTTTCCGCTTTTGATTGGTATTCGAAAAATTAAAATAAATAAATAATTGTTTTTAAAGTGGTTAATAAGTTGATATAATCTATGACCATGTATATTTATTACACATGCCGGATTTAAGCAGTATCAGTTCCTCTGCATTGTTCGTACCATGATTTCAAATTAAATTTACTTTAAAATAAACCTGTATTTGAATGCCTATAACCTAGTTTTTACTTAAGTATATTTGATGCATACTATTTTTAAAATTGGTAATGAACTGTTTGTTTTTGAAGTATTAAGTAAACCACAGCAATGCAGTAAATATACTCATTGCAATATATTTAAATTATTATATATATATATATATATATATATATATAATTTTATTTTATTTTATTGAGAAATAAATCACAATATGTATAACGTTTATTATTCTATTCTTTTGGGTAATTATTCATCTCATCAATACGGCGCTGATTAAGCAGCCCCCAGATTCAAGGGGGTGCTAAATCAGCACATGAACACGGTCAAGGCGCTGAATTAGGACCCCCTATTCGAAGGGGGTGCTAAATCAGCACATGAACACGGTCAAGGCGCTGAATTAGGACCCCCGTATTCGAAGGGGGTGCTTATTCAGGGCCTGGACACGGCCACTGTGCTGATTTAGCACCCCCTTTCGTGACGTCAAAATGACGTCAGTAGCGAGGGGGTGCTATGTCCAGGGGGTGCTAATTCAGGCGCACCACTGATTGCTTCAATATTTGTATGCGAACTTGACTATCATCAACAGCTGAGAATCAGCACAGGGAATCACATCACTTTCTGGATTGATGAGATTTAGGTCAAAATAACTCAGTTAAAATAGTTCTTCCGGCTCAGTCAGAAGAAGTATGTCGATTTTGTCACAACTGAATTGTTATTAATTTATTCTCGTAGGATTTATATGTACTCTCAAGATCTCTAAAACTGTTTTATATATAAAAAACATTGTTTATAAAGAAAAGCTTAGACAATCTTATACGTATTCCAGAAAACTTTTGATTTCTTCTATAATTTTAAATAATAGTTGTGATTTTCTTTAAAGTTTCAAAAACCACCATATTGAAAAAATGCCTACTTCGCTGATCAAGAATCTTTTACGCCAATATATTTATGAGATCAGTTTTTGAATGAAGTAAAAACTTTGTTCAAAATTCCTATCAATATCTTATAAATAACTTTGTGCAAAACTTAACTAATGTTCTATTTGTATATTTATGCTTTTATACAAAACCAATTCACAAGTATGAACTTTCTGAGTTCACTTCTGATGTTGGTATTAATCAGAAACAACTCCAGATAATAATTCTTCATTTTAAGACGTTACAGAGAGACACTAATTAACTCCTTCCAGTGTTTTCTAAGACAACGAGAAAACTTAGTTAACAAGTCTAACTTCATAATCCCCCATCATTAAAAACTTTCCAGTGATAATAAGAAATTATTAAACTCATTCTATGTAATAGACCTTTGGAGTTTACAATTTACAGATTTTCCTTTATTGTTTTAAAAGTCTACATGAATTTACATATAAAGTCATAAGCGGATTACTAAATTGAATTCCTTAACTAATATTTTCCATAACTACTCAATGTAATCTCTAGAGATGGTATCCCTAGAGATTGTAGGCTCTGCAATGAACAAGATAAAATGGCGGAGTTTTTGCTTCTGACTGTTCTGTGCTAGGGTTTTTTTATTTTTGGCATCTAGGTAAATTTTTTTAAGTTGGTAAATTTCTTCAGAAACCCTGGATATTGTTTTTAATTTTTTGTAATACTGCTGGGACTGGCAGGGCATCATTTCGTACTTATACTGGTTTGTGCAATAGGCCCCTGACGCTCTTGTGTTTCACAGTAAGCCTGTCCATAGAAGAAGAAAAAGGGATACGTGCTGATTTCCTGTTTACTATTTAACAATCCCTTAAGGGAAAAGAAACTGCAAATACATTACAGAATAATTTGGGTATAAAATATGGCTGAAGACAGCTATACCACTGATGACAATTGTTCACAAATCATCCAACATTAAGGACTTATGATAGATCCTAAGTCATCCTGTCAGCGACAGAGGGAGGGGGTGTGTCTGTTACCGTTTATTTGCCGCCCATCTCCACTCTGTCCTGACAGCTGAAACTGGCAGGATTGAATATTCAATTAATGGCATTCTGATCCTGTCAGGTGTCCAAATGTTCTGAAAATAATATTATACCTAAATTCAAATGATTATTACTTTGCAGGTAAGAATAGACTAGATAATATTTTTCGCATAAGATTAAATGTTGTAAGTCTGTATTAATTAACCTCGACTATTAACTAATACTCTCAACTCTCAAACCTCAAACCTCTCAAGATTTCTAGAGTCTTTTAAAAAAAATAATCAGATTGATAGTAGGTAAATTTTAGAACCTTTTATGTTTAAATTAATCTTTAGCCACTATCACTAGTTCAAAAATCTGTAGAGAACCAAGTTAATATTGCAATTTAATATCATAAATCAATATAAATACATCAATGGACATTGTGATGATCAGAATATTTTCGGTGATCAGAACAATTAGAAGCTACTGTTTACTGGTATTTTTTATACCTTACCTAAATGTTGAACCTTATAGAAGATCTAAATGAAAAATTATTTTACTAACAATGCATATACCACAAAAGAAAGGTGTATTTTTATTTCGAAATTTATTAAGCATAACTTTTTATTTACATTAATGAAGAGATAAAATATTTATTAAGCCATACTTTACAACTCCCATAGTGTAAATTTTGTATGTTTTACAGGGGATTTCAGTTTGTGTTTGTGCGTTTAATAAATAATTAAAAGGTAGAAGTGCATCAGAGTGTACATTTATTTCCTTGGCAGAAGCAGAAGGCAGGATAAGGAGCTTACCAGGATCAGCTGGTTCACCTACAATCTACTTTCGCTTCAATCTACACACTGGAATAAACATGTGTCTTTCTTTTTAGTTTTAAGTTATTTTCCTTGTGAGTAAGTTTTGCTTGTATACACGGAAAATATTTGGACCTTAGAAAGGAACGAATTTGTTCCTATTTATCTGAACCTTAGTAAAGCTTATCATTCCAGAGAGTGGGAAAAGTTCATTTCTGTATATCTGTATGTCTATCTAGAAAATACAGCTGACCAATACGTAAATTGTGCATGAAGCTTTGTTCCATGATGTTGGATTCAGTCCATGTAAATTGGCTGAACGTTAGCAAATATTTGTACATTTTATTGTGAATAATCATGAAAACGATAAAATTACACATTTAAAACAAACTGAGTACAATAATACAATGATAATTATACTAAATATTACTTTCACGCTTGAAAAGTGTAATTATTCAACTCAGATTGTTGACATAAAAAAATTAATGGATATTTATATTCAATTAATTAATTATTATGAAATCAAAATCATTCAATCATTCATCTAGTACTTATGAATTTTTTTTTAGATGTTTACCTTCTGTAGGGAGACTTCAAAATATATTGAATTACACTGAGACGTTATCACGGAGGATCTCTTGTTTGCTGGAAGGACACCAAGCTTTATTCAAAACTATATCAATAGAGATATTACAGTTGGTATCGGGATGGCGGAAATGGCTGATATCATAAAAATGAAATGAAAATGAAATGAAAAATTCTTTATTTTTACAGGCAAAGTTAGGGCCGCATGGCCCTTTCTTACACTTAACCTGTTGCAATGTAAAATGTGAAACATTAAATAAATATTATCTAAGAATAAAACAAAACATAATAAAGATAATAAAATAAAGAAATAATTACATTTACACAAAGTGGTGAAATTAATGTAATATTTTAACGTGTTATAATTAATATTCATCATAGATATATCCATTGGTGTAAATTATTTCATCGAATCTTTAAGAATATTTTCAACATCTGTGGAAATGAAATGTTAGAATCCGAAATTATTTAAGAAGCTTCTCAGGCTTTTTTATTTCTCAATGAGATGAAATGTGAAATACTTAAACTTGAAATGCTCATGTCGATGAAAGACAAATATTTACTTGATAACTGTGCGAGAAGTAATTGATATAAAACAAGTTTCAAGGACGTTTTTAAACTTGAGCAGGCTAGTGTTGTAACTGTCTCAATAACACAGCCTGTTTTATTTGGAATGATAGGTTGAACTGATTGTAACGAGAATAAAAGTTAAGTAAGGTAAAAAATATGCAAAAGCCGTGGGATTTATATCAGTGCCGTACAGGCTAGCTTTTAGCAGATAAAACTGCATGGTAAGTTGATAATACTCGGTAGTTACTTAAAGCTAAGCCTATGTGAAAATGGTGAGTGGAATAGTTTGTATTTTACACAGTGTTACATGGAATATTTTTCTCTAGTGATGAGATATGCCGTAAACCCAATGTAATGAAGAACTTGACACTCTTGTAGTTTTTAGATCAGAGTGGTGCAGAACAGTAGTCTCGGCAAAACTATCAATCACATTATAACAGACTTTAAAGACTTACATTGAATGGCCAAGACTGAGTTGGCCAGAGGTTGGAATTCGACTGAGGGGAATAGATACCAGAGTAGACACATATCTGACATTAAACAGGAACATTCCAACCAATTTTATCTGATTCCATAGTAAAGTGCATGTTACAGGAACTATTTCGAGGACAAATTTGCATTCTTAGTTTTGGTCTCAAGTGAGTACACCGAATCATTGTAATATATTTAGACTAGTAATACACCATGTTCGGCGGAATCCTGTCTCATCAGCTTTGTGTCGGCATTACCTATACATTAACTACTATTGCAGTCTTATCGCATCAACCCCATGTAAGGAAAGTAAAACATCATCTTCGACGGAAATCTCATCTTATCTTACCGCCCTTAACTTGGGATTGGCAAATCACCATCTTCGATGACAACCCTAACTCATCAAGCTAATATCGAAATGATAGCATACAATCTTCAACGGCAACGTCACTTTATATATTGCAACACATCTTCTTGCATGGTAACCTCATGTTATACCTGTAGGCCTCATTTTAGGATTGTTACACACCATCTTCGATGACAACCCTAACTCATCAAGCTAATATCGAAATGATAGCATACAATCTTCAACGGCAACGTCTCCTTATATATTGCAACAAATCTTCTTGCACGGTAACCTCATGTTATAGGCCTCATTTTAGGATTGTTACACACCATCTTCGATGACAACCCTAACTCATCAAGCTAATATCGAAATGATAGCATACAATCTTCAACGGCAACGTCTCCTTATATATTGCAACACATCTTCTTGCACGGTAACCTCATGTTATACCTGTAGGCCTCATTTTAGGATTGTTACACACCATCTTCGACGACAACCCTACCTTATCAATTTCATTTCGAGATGCCAAGACATTATCTACGACAACTCTTCTCAACTTCCTGTAAATTCCAACGTTTATCTAAATGTGGTATTGAGATCACACTGGCATACATTAGCCCGAGACATCATGGATCATTTATTTATTTCCAACGGTAAACCATTATAATTATACAACACATTTGACACAATAAGATGGCAATGCTGACAATACATGACATAGAAACAGCTGACCAGAAAGACTGCAATAATATACTTACAAACTATAAATATAAATTATAACGTTAACAAGTGATATCCACCATAATAAAGCAAATCAGTTGCAACACAAATATAATAATAACGCTTACACTAAGCATAGACGTTCAAATTTATGAAAATTTCAAACAATTTCCTCACACTTCAAAAAAGACCTGAACATAAATTAAGTACCTAACAAATTAACATGGAATAAACTATTTATAGCAGCGTAACAGAGAAAAAAACTATGTAACAGTGCGTAACAGAGAGAATAACTATACACAGAAATAACAAAGATAATAACTATAGACGGTAGATAACGAGGTGAATAAAATATGTACAGAGGTACAGATAGAAATAAACCATAACAATATGTAACAAGAATAAACTATAAAGTTTGAACAATAAATAATGCAATAAATCTACAGTCAACGGTAAAAAAATTAAACAGAATTTATAACAAGTATAGCCAGATAATTGAATACAATTTAAGTAACCCAATAGGCAAATTTTCTTCTCAAACAATTTAAACTATAATTAAATCTCGCTCATCTACGGATTAGCACTACACATGATTTTTAGTACGCTCCTGAGGAAAGGCTGAAATGATGAGCCGAAGAAGTCCACATATCTAGAGAGTTCAATCAATCATGCTCAATTTCAGTTTAGCCGTTGCTATGGTTTTGCAAATATTATTCTTTTTTACCAAGAAACCCACTCCTGACAGAGTTTCTGTATTCACGTCATAATCTCATTCAATAACAATGACAACCTGCATATAATTACATGTTACTTAAGCATCTATTCTATGTTTAGTAAATAGCCGGATTCTGGCTATTATATTGTATTATATGGAAACTTGTGTTTTAATTCTACCTTTGTAAATACACATTAAATGCAGAAATAACTTTATTATTTGTAAATAATTACAAAAAATATGAACTATGTATTACATAGATGGCTGATTGCATAGCAGTATCAAAGACAATTGGAACGTCAGAGTAACACAATGCACTGAGCGGTCCGACTTGTCTCTCGCGTTCACGGACTCCAGACACGTTCAGTCGGTTTGACTCACGGGCCGGCCGCTCATCAGGTGACGCAGGCAGATGAATACAAAGTGACTCAGGAGGAAATACAACAAGGAAAGTAAAACAAGTTTTCCTTTAATAAAAATTAACATTCTAGCACTCACCCTTGATAAAAAGTCTGTCAGTAATATAATCTTATGAATCATATGCATACTTTGATACTCATGCCAAAGCCTTTGTGAGTTTCCCAGAACAGTTTTGAAATTATCAATAGTATTTGTTAGTATTCTTTTTAGTATTCCAAATTAGATGTCAATAGACAACCTTGCCATGCTAGTACAGAGCCCTTCACAGTGTTTCATGGTACACTATAGTATGCATCCGATTAAATTAGATGAATCTGTATATTTACTTACCAAATGCGTTGTGATCATAATGAATGCTTTAACGCATTTTAAATTATATTTTCCAACATTATTTGTTTCTTATAGTTTACACTAGCGTTTATTTTGTTTTTCAAAAGTTGAAGTACGGATTGCTGGATTCTGAATTATATACTTTTTACATATCTAGTTTGTACTTTTGTCAGTAATTCTTCATTAGCTCCTAAAAATGTCATGAAAATATTAATCGTTTTTTAGTTCACAAAAACAATTGCAAGTAGTATAATACAGTCTATTTGAAAACGTATTTTCCAAACCCAAACAAGGGGACAAGGAGATCAACAAATTCATGTTTACATATTTCTGTATCAATTACTCCTTAGGGACAAGTCTTTGACGCCTTAGGCATTGGAGCATCTTTAATTGAATTGGGCAGTTTGTTGAGGAAATTAACACCCGTCTTGCGAGGGTAGGCGTTAATAAACCACCGTTCTGTGTCTCCCAGTTCGGTAGTTTGCTCTGCCACGTGTCTCATACGTGCATGTCTCGGCCTCTGGTTTAGGCACATTTACTCATACAAAACAAAGTTGTTTTCAAAAATATATATGCACGGCAGAGTGAACAGCTGCAATTTCTTGAAAGCTTGCCTGTGCGGCTCTCTAAATTTTATTTTGGCGATTATTCGAATCGCTTTGTCTAGTGCGAATGCTATTTGAAACTGAGTGTTAGCACAGGCTCCTCAAAGGACCACTCCGTAGGCCAGATGGGGGGGGGGCGGAATTCAAGCCGCAATAAGCCGCAGTCCGTACCTGATTCTGGCAGTATTTGGCTAAAGAACTTAGAACAAAAATACCTGAGCAGATTTTCGTGAAAAGTTGCTCAATGTGTTAATTACAAGTCAGCCCTCGACCAAGGTGTTTTGAATAATTTGCTGTGAGATTGAGGCTGTGGAAGTTTTGGACACAGTTGTTGATGTCAAAAAAAGCCTGTTGTTCCAACATTGCATTGAAAAAGAAAGTCATATAATCGGCAAACTTCACCAATTTTCCATGCAGAAACAATGATTTTATATCGTTGACGTAAAGCAAGAAAAGTAAAGGACTGAGGATAGACTCCTGAGGAGTCTATTTCCTTTGGTTTGGATGATTTATTTTATATCTAGACAACTTGGGGTCTGTGTCTTAACAACGATCTAAGGCAATTAAAATGCACGCCTCGACTGCCGTGGGACACAAGTTAGTCGAGCAGTGTACCGTGGTCAACGCAGTCGAATGTCTTGGACAGGTTTAAGAACTCACTCATAGTGTAGTTTCGACATTCAATCCCCTCTGCAATCATATCGACAAGGCTCACGACTGCGCCTGTTGTCGATTTGCCCTTTCTGAAACCAAATTGTTCACTTGAGAGCTGGTTTTTTTTTGTCCAAAAAGTGATGTATTCTTATAAGTAAAAGCTTTTCAATAATTTTGCTAAGCACTGGAATAACTTTCGCAGTTGTTAGGAGAGAGGGAACACTCTTGTTCGGAATAAATAGTTTAATAATTGCTCACTAAATGTTTGTAACATTTTTATGAGCCATAAGGACATTAGATTGAAGTCGTTTAATTTTTTGGATAGAAGCTGCTGAATAACTCGGCGATGCTCATCCTCAAAGACAGGCGCCAACGCCATTGACGATATGGGGCTCTGACTTAGCAAGGCCGTACTTGAGGTTCAGATGGCTGAGGACCTTGGCCACCAGCAACGGGTTGCGAAAAAGTCGTTAAAATTTTGTCTTATTGTTAACGATTGTTGTTTTTTTATTTCGTTTATTTCATAACAGAAATTAAAGTTTCTAAAAATTGTCAAAGACTGTCCAGCAAGATTGTTTTTTATTTCTCTCATAACTCATGATGTTTCAAGATAGTGACCGTTTACTGACTGCAGAAGTATCCTGTTGAACATTGTAACCGAATATGTTTTAAATATGATATAAGATTTTAATTGTAACTAAATCATGACCACGTCTTTACAAAGTAATGTACTCATAAGTAAATGTTTGAAGGTGTTATGATTATATTAACTTCCCAATATTGAGAGTTGTCCCATCAGTGGTTTGCAAATTAAACATCTAAATTAATAATACGTATTCAATTTGACATTTAGAGGTGCATTACAAACCCATGAGTTATAATTAATTTTTAATATTACATCATGGTTCTCATTACACCAGCGTAATTATTTTATTTAGTGAGTTTATTCTGTTAGGACACAATTAACTTGTTAAAACAGACTATGAATTGCCAATTGATATTACGTTTGGTAAAGTTTTAGAGTTCAAAGCAATTGATATATTAAATAGTTAATTACTTCCATTAATGTATGTTTTGCCACACCAACGATAGTCAAGTAAGTAAATATTGAAGTGAATATTAAGGTACTCGAATATTATTTTCTACATAGACAAGGCAGTGTTCGATGACTGTGCATATCCATGTATGGAACTTGACCGAGTGTTCAGGTAGCCTAACTATACAAAGTACAACCCTAGAATGAATGTTAGAAAATTCTCTGGTCTCTTAAAAAAATTCAAACCTTTGGCTGAATAGCTTTTTAGACATTTCTCGCTACCTTAAACGGAATCTTCTTTTTTAGTTTTCAATTTTGTTAATTTTGACTGGAAACTTTCTGACTCAAAAGATACAGCAGTTTTAGGTAAATACAATGAACATAATCTAGAAAAGTGTATTATAATGTTTTGTTCCTTTATTACGTCTAGCGTTTCCAGACGAATGGGTTTTTTCACGACGTATGTACCCAAGTGAGAATTTAAGACAAATCCGTCAACTATTCAGTTTTCTTTTAAAAAAATTACTAAACATTGTTTATACAATTATTATTAATAGATATAACATATTTAAACAGTTATGTTAACAATTATGTTAAATAATAATATACATTTCGAGTCATAGAAGCTATGAGTAATGTTACTATGATTATTGATTAACCTTAACAGTTTTTATTAAGTATTTTAAATCTATACTACAGCGATATTAAATACAGTTTACTCTGCCTTCAGATACAAACATCCAAATTATTACAAATAACGCGAAAGTCACCTATATCACATATTATGTGATGAATCTATAAATAGGCACTGATTTAACGACATTACGAACTAGCCTTTCTTCCAGTAAATCTTTCCTTCTTAGGTACTGGTCAACTAGAAGTACCGAACTTCTTTAAATAAAATATTATCCATTTCTTTTTCTACTTTTTAACGTCAGATTATTGTCAAATATTTCCTCCATTATGTAAATTACTGAGTTTGATTATTGTTTAAATTTTGTTATAAAAGTAATATAAATTTATCGTATAAATTATACGATAAAGTAAACTACTAGTAGTAGTACTAGTAGTGGTACTAGTAGTAGTACTATTAGTGGTACTAGTGGTAGTACTAGTAGTGGTACTAGTAGTAGTACTAGTAGTGGTACTAGTAGTAGTACTAGTAGTGGTACAAGTAGTAGTATTAGTAGTGGTACTAGTAGTAGTACTAGTTTTTTTTTTTTTTTTTTTTTTTTTTACGATAGGAAAATGCATTATGCATTGTCAGGGACAGGTGTTCGCCCTGGTGTGTGGGACTCTCACCTACTAAAAACCTACCGGTCCAGGCATTGGAAACCCTCTCGGGAACGCATCTCTGCAACTACTTCAAGAGGGTGCCATCGTTCGCCCAATGGGCATTACTTCATTCTAAAATCCACCAGGATGAGCTATTCTGGTGCTTTATAGCTGCTCTCTTCTTTTTTGCCTTAGCGCCCTCTTGCAGAACGCAGCCACAGCGTTCCACGATTCGGGACTGGACAACATCTCTTCTATAAGAGTCTCCGGCGAAACATGCCCGATAGCTGCCTCCAGCTCCCTTCTCTCCGTTTCCCACCTTATACATTTAAAGAAGGTGTGCAAGGCATCGTCCGCATCCGAATCCCCGTACTGGCATTCCGGACTCGGGATCTTCCCCATTCTGTTAAGGTAGAAACCGAAACAACCGTGAGTAGTAGTACTAGTAGTGGTACTAGTAGTAGTACTAGTAGTAGTAGTACTAGTAGTAGTAGTACTAGTAGTAGTAGTACTAGTAGTAGTACTAGTAGTGGTAGTTTTGTATTACTGTTAATTCAAGTAATACAAAGTCTTGTATAGACGGTATTAATGGTTCATAATACCCGTGAATACTAAGTAACATAGATATTTTACGGAACAGCGGATCATTTCGTTAGAGTGACAGTAGAGTTGTCTGACTCGGGGATTGCACAAATTTCTCTTCTGTCTTTCTGTGTCTGAAATACCTTACAAACGAATTGAGTCTTGAAATGTTGCATAGAATTCATTCATTAAGTGCATTATTAAGTTCGATGACGTTGCATGTCCATCCTAAGTCTTTCGCTGAGCGTTCGCAAAGCTTAATTGTCAGCAGAATATTTCGAGAACGAATTGAGCAGATACACTCTTCGTTTTACAAGAAACTTTACCTTTATAAACAAGAGTGTTTGACGATATTGCATGTCTCTCCGTGTCATGGGTTTGGATGAGTGTCAGAGAAGTTAAACTGTCCAAAAGATATATCAACAATTAATTTAGCTATATACTTGAAATTTTGCATCAAACTTCGGTAAATCCTGTTACGCGACACATAATATCTTCTTTATATACAAAAGAGGATGTTTGTATGTACGACATAATTAGACTCAGAAACTATCTCATTGATCATTGAGTTTCTTGATCGTGTCAACAAGGCAAACTCCACATTGGCGTTGGAAATATGATTCACTTGAACCAGAAGTACATACACGTGCAAGGCTTACGAAAAGCTTGCGGAGCAGCGGGAATACATCCATATTTGTCTTACGGCTTAAGATTGTGGGGCAGCTGTTCTAAATACAAATTCGAAAGAGTATTTAGAGCTCAAAAGAAAGCTATCAGAATTATTTACAAATTGAATTTCAGAGAGTCGTGCAAAGATGCCTTCAGAGAGCTTGGATTGTTAACTTTACCCTGTCTCTATATTCTCGACGTCGTTCTATACTGTCGACTTAAATGCGAGTTGATCTAAGGCAGTGACGTCCACCAATACGAGACAAGAGGCAGGGACAACTTTCGGATTGTTCAACATAGAACGAGTGCATTTGAACACTTGCCGTCCCAAGTTGGTGTGAAACTGATAAACAAGCTGCCTGAGGGAATAAAACATCTCATTGATTCTAAACTATTCAAATCTCGATTAAAACACCTCCTGGTGTCAAAGGCGTTTTACTCCGTTGAAGAGTTCATGTTGAGTTGCTGGGATTAAAATTATTGAAAACTATTGAAAACACGAATAAAAATAAACCCCCAGTTCTGTTATACAATTAAATAGCAATAACTGCAATGGAACTGTATATTATTGTGAATGTACTTGACGCATGCATGCAATGTAATAATTGTTTGACGCAATAAAGGTTATTATTATTATTATTATTAATACACACGAAATCAATATCCAGAAACATAACTTTATAGATTAAAAATTTACAGTCATAAAATACAACTTAAAATAAATGATAAAGTAATACTTAATTTAAACCGAACCGAGATAGTGTAATAGAGTAGTGAAAATAGGAAGATTTAAAACTTGAGGTTAAATATAATTTAATTCCAAGCGGTAACATTTAGCGTTCGGTAGAAGTCTGGTTGCCGTAATGAGATCCCGCTCAGCCGTGTTCCCTCTTGCCCATCCTCACCTTGTTATCTGAGTCCACCTTTCAATTGTGTTGGTATTACATTCAGCTTTCATAGCCTATGCTTAATTAAGATTACGAAATTATAAGTAGGCCTTTGAAAATTTATTTACTTTTAGGCCTACAAGACTTCCTGCTTATTCTTTTATTATAATATAGATTATTTTGTAAACATCAGCGGAAATTACGTATTTGGATTGAAGCCTCCTGTAACTAACCCTTCCTTCCAGAAGTGCCAAAAAAGTTTATTGTTACGATAGCAAAGTTGTTGGTTGCTTAACCATCTCTTCGGAATAAAATAAAACTTCACTACTTTTCACTATTTAAACAAACTTTAAAATATGTGTGTGATTTCTCTTTGTAGACATTATAGTGTTTCATTTGAGAGCTCAAGTGTACGCTAGTAGATATTAAGTGTGCGAGTGAGTGTTGTAACAGAATTTTCAATATGACTAACTCATTAAATCTTTGGAATATAGTTTCCTTAACTTAACAATTTGAAATACCATGTAATAATAAATCATTATTGTTAAATTCTGAATTAAAATTAATTAATTCAATGATAATTATAAATTTCTGATAATGGGATATTCTGCCAACTCATGGTGACGTCTCAACGATTGCATTGTTCGTTACAGCGATGCGTGAACAAATATGAAGAAATATGGTATTTAATGAATAAATGATTTCTTATCAAAACTTCATTAATGGATCATTTTCAAAATATAACAGGATTTTGAATATTTGCAATCGTTATGTGTTTCAAAAAAAGTTACCACGTTTCGATAGCGTAACTGTTCTCTTGTATCTAATGCTTTATAATCATACGAAGTAATAAATATACAGTAGGATAAGATTAGTACAATAATATATGTATATGTATAATTAGCAGAGAATCAGAAATTCACTGTAAGCACACACATGTGTTATTACCTCACTTAGAACAAACGTAAATATGGGTGCTGACGCAAAATATACGTTAATAATTCATGTGTGATTTTAAAGTATTTAAACAGAGCAATAACAATAAAATGATTAGGTGTTTGAGGTATAATGTGTAAATCCGACATATTTAGTTATGATGGTTACACGAGAAACATCATTTACTTAATACAATAATTTATCACTTAGAAGTTGTTACAGAAGAGTCGTAAGGCCACTTTCCCCGCTTAGCTTAGTATTACAGTCAGTGAATATTCTCCACTGAAACAATATAAAATCCTTAGCTAAATATTAGTGACGTAGTAATATAGACTAGGTATAAAAATTGTGAAACAATACAACTACGCTTCAAAACTATGGGCATAAAATTAGCCCCACACTTTACAAACTTTACTTCCAAGATTGGTTACAGATTGTTACATTACAGTCTTTATACTTTTCTGCTACAATATTATTTTATCCATGTAGGCCGTAGTCTATTTCATTCTGCCTCTTACTAGGCGTACAAAAACAAATAATTGAAGATATATCCAAAAGGAATATAAATCCGTATGAGGAAATTCAGTTCCTCAACCAGCCCATTACTTTCCAACTCGCATAACAAAACAATATATGAAACATTAATAAACACAATTACTTAAATTAAATTACACACAAATAGGTTATAAGATAATAGTTAAAAATATAGTTTAGAAAGTAATGATTGTACAGTAAAATATTCAGAGTTGAATGTGACATATATTGTATATGTAAAAAAACAATAAACAAATAATGTACTCACCGTTACCAAAGCCTATCGGTACGAGGTATAATATGGAAATGCCATTTCTATCTAACTATCTGTCAATTTATTATAATAGCAGAATAAAGACATTTGTCACGAACTGAGTTCAATCATATGTCTTAACATGTGACACAGTAGTACATGTAGCCTTATGAAATAACTACAGACTTGAAGTTTTGCATGCAACCTCAGCGAGGCCTGTTACAGGACACATGGTATTGTGTACTGCTATCTGGTATACATACATACATGCATTTATATATATATATATATATATATATATATATATATATATATATATAACGACTTGGATTGTAGATATTAATATTTAGACATCCAAGACGATATAAAATATTATTTGATGAGTAAGCTCCGAGTGAATATTCGGTACAATTTATGACTAGATTTTTAAACTATTAAATCTTATCTGGTTTGTCTTAGATAAAAATCATAGTTCTAAATTAAAATAATGGATTTATTTTACACTGGAAAATTAATAAGTTCAAAGTTTTAGAATTTCATCACTCTATTTTCCACAAAGAATTGACCAAACCGTTTAGTAAATGTAAAAGTTCCTTTGGCAAGAAATAAAAATATTAATCAAATATATCAAACTAAAAATCAGAGCTCTCTTCTAAAATTAAACAATAAAGTTTTAAAATAAAAATCAAATACCACTTGGAAATAACTAAAATAAAAATGTTCACTTATAAGTTCACACAAAATTCAAAATAAAAAATCAAACTTCTCTTTCCACTAATTGTACCTTAACTTTCAAGTCTTTGCAAATCAGATACAACTCTCTCAAACAATAATTAATGTTCAATTAATTTCCAATTAATAATTCACAATAAAACAGTTCCAATTAAATATTAATAAATTACTACTTTTCCAAATCTCAATTAAAGTTATTAACAAAGTTCAATTTTAATTCGCTTTTCTTGCAAGTATGAACCAAATGTAACTTGTATGATTCTATTGTGCTCTATTGTTCATCGAGAATTAATCATTCAGATTGCTCTGTTTCTATGAATTTAATTTTTCCTCAAAATCCCTCGCGAAAAAAAATTTAGAAACACGGCGCACTGTAATAAACTTAATTCACGAAAATTACCCAAATTACGGACATCCGCGGTGTTCTCTCATTGGTCCAGCTGTATCCAACAAGGAGAACAATAGCCGTAACAAGACAAGTTCTGGTTAATTCAAGGCAGCAATTCAAAATGTTTTTTTAAAAAGTAATTCATTTAGTTACCTACCAATGTTTTTGGAACAGACAGAACAGTTAAACAAATAGAGATTGACCGCTATAAAAAGGAATGAAGGTCAATGACTCGAGATAGCGAAGCCTAATACCCACACAATTCTAGTAATTTTACTATATTTACAGCCGATCAGTCGTTTCCAGTGCAAGGTATTTTGTCCTTTCCTGTCTCCTCTTGTCGTCGTCATGTATGGACGATTCTTCAGTTGGTTCGTGCGCGTGTCCGCAGCCGTGTCGTACCTTGAATTCGTCGCGTAGCTTCGGAACCACCCCTCGCTGTTGGAACCGCCGTCCGCGGTGTGTGACCAGTGTTAGTGAGTGCAAGTGTTGTCCCGTATCTCACCTCCACAGAATTCCACATATAAACAGACCATTCTCTCTTACTATATGTCATAAAAATCCCCTTTTTCTTTTAATACCCGAAAGAAAACACAAAACCTTGACTTGGCCTTGGTTACTCAATTATGACATTTTACTATAGGTTTTTTTTTGCTGAAAGAGAAAATTGTTCAATTGTTCTTGAATTAATTTTTATTTAAGCGGGTCTCAAATCTTGTAGAGGCACTCTTTTCAAAATGTTTAAGTCCTTGGTGTGCTGAATTATATAACTGTTCTCTTGAGATAATAATCACAATTCTGTATGGTCCGTCAAATTTCCTATCCAATTTATTTCTGTGTCCAGGTATTTTACAAAACACTTCATCATTAATTTTAAACTTTCGGTGGTTTCTATTATAGGGCCTTAACTTCGAATTTTTAATAAACTGTTTATTTAAATTTTCCAATGCCTTGGCATATTTTTGACATTTTTCCTTTGGCACTAAATTTTCAAAAATTGATTTCAAGTTCCACTTTAAATCCAACTCATTGTTAGGTTTAAAATTAAACATTAAAGAATATGCGCTATACCCGGTACTGTCATTCACACACGAGTTAACTGCTTGTTGAATTTTACTTAAATCAGCGTCCCAACTCTTTTCGCAATCACTATGCAAGCATGTCAAAATTGAATTGAAGTTTCTTAAATATCTTTCAGATTTGTTACCCTAGGAGTTGTACAGGATTGTAGTGATCAATTTCACACCCTATTTGAAAAGATTTGCTCTTGATTCCTCGCTGGCGTTGTCGCTCACAATAACTTCCGGCAAACCAAAGTTTTTAAAAATATTACTCTCTAAAGCTTGCAACACCATACTTGAATTTACTTTCTTGAGAGGTACGATCCAATTGTACTTTGTGAAGTCGTCCACCATGATTAGGACGTATTCATTCTGCCTTGAAGATCTAGGCAGAGGTCCAAATACATCCATGTAGATTTTCTGTAGTGGACGTGTCGAAATGTTTACATGCCGTTCACCACGGTCCCTCCAGTTAGTAGGTTTACTGCTAAGACAAATAGAACACCTTTTAACATTGGACTTCACAAAATCATTCAGATTAGGATGTTAAAACACCGCTGCACTTTTCCTTAATGTTTTATTAACTCGAGAATGCCCCCCACTTGGGCTATTAAGATAATAATCAAAGACTGCCTTAAACATTGATTCGGGGAGAACTATTTTAGGGGATTTAGATCTCGAATTTGTATAAAATAAAATTCTTTTTTCTACCCAAAAACCTTTGCGCTCATCATCACTACTAATGTTTTTTAACTGTTCTTGCACAAATTCATCCTTATTCTGCTCCACTTCTTAATCTTTGGGTAAGAAGGGATAGAAGTTATTTACATTACAAGTTTCATTTACTACACTATTTGTACCCACATTTACAGCAGAATTATTTGACAGTTCTTTTAACACTTCTCCATTAACCTCATCAGTGTCATCAAACAGCCGTGACAAACAGTCTGCAGTCACATTATCACTCCCCTTAATGTGCTTTACAGTGAAAGGAATGGACAAAATTGTTTCCACCCATCTACCAAGTTTCCCTAGTTTAGTGTGGTTGCTCAAGACCCAAGAAAGTGCGGAGTTATCAGTGTACAAGTTAAACTTCCTTACTTCGAGAAATTCCCTGAATTTGTTTATTGAGCACACCACTGCCAGAGCCTCCTTGTAGTAAGTACTTAATTTCTCTTTATTTTCAGTAAATTTTCTTGAGTAATAAGCCACAGGTTTTAAGTTCTATGTTTTAAGCAAGCTCCTATTGCCCTGTCACTCGCATCACACTGCAGGGTGAACTCTTTATTAAAGTCAGGAATAGCTAACACAGGGGGGTTAGATATCTTATTTTTTAACTGTACAAATGATTTTTCACACTCTTCGGTCCACCGGAAGACTGCACATTTCTTCCTCATAGCGTTCAGAGGAGCCGCTATGTCCGCATAGTTTTCAATAATTTAGAAAAAATAGGACGTCATTCCTATAAACCGCGCAATGTCCTTTTTGTTTTTAGGTCTCCTACACTGTTGAATATTTACAGTTCTTTCTGGGTCAATTTTTAATTTATTTTCACTCGTAATGTGTCCCAAAAACTTTAATTCCTTGAAACAAAATTTAACTTTATCAACATTTGCTGTCAGGTTATGGTTCCTCAAACAGCGTAAAACTTCCCTTAAGTGGGCATAATCTTCATTTAAACCCTTAGAGTATACTATAATATCATATAAGTATGTTAAAACACATTTAAATTTTAAATGTCCAAGCACTGAATTTATATAAGTAGTTAAAACACCATTGCCCACAAGAAGTCCAAATGGCAATCTTTTAAATTTATAACTACCGAATGGCACAGAGAAAGTTGTCAAATTTTGGCTTTCATCAGCTAATTTAATTTGATGATAAGCTTTTGATAAGTCTATGATGCTGAAATAGCGGTGACCACTTAAATTCGGGTATAAAGAATGGAGATCCCCAATTGGAAAATGTACAGCCTCAATCTTATTATTTAATTCCTTATAATTTATCACCAACCTTTCTCTTCCCGGTTCCCACCAAAAAGGCCGGACTGAAGAACTCACTTAGGCTTGGCTCGATAACATCATGTTCTTGAAGCTCCCGATGATCTCCTTCATCCTCACCATCTTCAGAGGGTTAAGTGGATAAGGCCGTAGTTTGACTATAGCATCATCCTTTAGTTGGATTTTGTACTCGAAATCAAGAGTTTTCCGAGACGTTCAGGAAACTCTTCAATGATTTCTAAAACTTGCTGTGTAACTTCGGAACTCCCTATCTTATAATTATGATTTATATTTAACACATTAGAGCTAGTGTTTTGAATTAAATTTACTGACTTGTTCAAGTTAAAATCGAATTTACACACATTGTTTTTTTTTTAATCAATCAACAATCTAGTTGATTTAGTATTTAGTTGATAAAGTATTTAGTGAAGTTTGGTTAATATATATTACACTGAATCAAAACATCGTGTTAATATATGTTTATTTTGCGGTGGCGCTTGATTTCATGATATATTTATTTTGACTATATGTCTAAAAATGTCAAATCCAACTGCAATCAAAGGCATATAATATTCCGTGAGGAATAACATAAAATACTTTATAGTTCAATAAAATGAATAAACAATTTATGTAGGACAGTTAGTAAAATATTTCTTACTTTTAAAAGAAAGTAAAAACATGCGTCATAACTATGTTTTTTAGTATTGAGGAAAATGGATAGAAGGTCATTATAAGAAATGCAACGTTTTATATATACATGCAATGCCTGTCTGAGGACTACATAGGTTAAAGAAACATTGACACTTGTCAGACCAACAAAATAAGAATAGTCTCCTATGCCCATGCAAAGGGGCCATTAATAAAATTTTTAATATTATTATTCTTCTGCGTGTACTAGCTAAATTAA
Source organism: Homalodisca vitripennis (assembly GCF_021130785.1). Classification (NCBI taxonomy): domain Eukaryota; kingdom Metazoa; phylum Arthropoda; class Insecta; order Hemiptera; family Cicadellidae; genus Homalodisca; species Homalodisca vitripennis. The sequence goes on along the minus strand of NC_060210.1, from coordinate 66,091,733 downwards.
AAAAGACCTAATAAGTTACTCCTCTGAAAGAAAACCTAGCATCTATTAATTTTAATTTTACAATTTGTTTCGCTTTCAAATTCATAATATCTTATAGTGTCTGCTTTCAATACTTAGCAAGTCTCTTATCTTTAGATTAAACCTAAATTTTGAGCACTTAACCTCCTTATCAGAAGTAATTTTTACCGTATGTTCAGTTTATTTATACTTACGAGTATGTTTATTTTATTCAGCTTAAAAATGGTAATAAGGCTAAAATAGCAAGATTCATTATAACTTTTTTCCAATCACAATACTCCATGTTACACCAAGTAAAAGTAACAAAATATTTCACTTTACTGTTGATATTGTACAATGATTGTACCAAGAAACGAGTTCTCAAGACGACGAATAAGAAGTTATTGCTAAACGCAATCAACTTGTACTTATTGGAACTTATTGAATGCGGATTTAAATTTGGATCCACAATCCACGTGCCAGTGCGATATTGTTGAATGCAGTTCATCATCTGCAGATTTAAACTTTGCGATAAATTCGCAGTTTATTGGTATTAAAGTCAACATTTTCCTGTCCATCGTCTACACCGCGGTATATTAGCTAGATATTTTACATTCTTAATTTATCAGTTCTCTGAAGTCTTGAGATCCGAATTCCCTGTTTAATAGTCACCAGAAGATTGTTATTGGCTGCCTATGACTAATCATCCACCTTTATACAACACATTTTTGAACACTATAATTACTATATTATTGTACTCATTTCGTCTGGTACGACGTTGAAGCATTGACAGAAAGCAAGTCATATGCATTGCATAAAGTAAGATCAGCACAGAACATCTGTTTAGAGTTTCTAATTCTAATTAGTGATAGTGGATAATAGGATTACGAACATGTCTCTTTTATATGCTACCAAAATAAATCGTTACTTTTCGATGATTGGAATCTATTTACTTCATCAGGCGCAAAGAACTTAAGGCAAATTTTAAACAAGCACTAAGTTAAAAAAGTATATCATATATTTGTTAATTAACTAATTAAAGTTGTGGATAACAACTGTAAAAATTGAATATGGATACTCTGAAGCTTACAACTAAGAGTTCAATATGACTGCAGCAAGCATCAATCAGATCAGTGCACAGAAGAAGCGTACGGAATACTAAATCCGTAAAATAACAAGTCTGCAACCTAACAGCGACTTAAAACTTAAATAATCTGTTATCTATGACTTCTGTGAGTTGATCGTCGCACTTTTGCTAGGACTTCTTGAATATTACACACTCAACCGTGTGTGTGTTTTTTATGCTTGAAGAAGAGGAATTTTAATAAATAAAACAGTGTTATATTTTTGAAGCATATAACGATGGCAAATCTCCAAAATTATCTTACCTATTTACCTTACAAAATCTTTTTTATTAACAAATAGAGGCCTTATTCTATCCCCCTACCTTGATTGGCCACTGGCCTGTGCGAATATCTTATCAAACAGAATATGGGAGATAGTCGGTCGAAACAGTACAAGGTCTATCGTACTGATAAAAAGTACTGCGGTCACAGACAGGATCTGAACCTGCGATATCGCTAGCTCAGATCCAAAGTCTGATATCTTATACCGCTCGGCAATTGGCACTTTTCTATAACGGGTTCTTTCAGTACCACAAGGACGTGTTGTAGAAGCGATGGCACAGAGACAAGTACTTTATCCCTATTTGAATAACCACCTAAAGTAGATTAATTAGAATAGAAACATTATAAATGGGTTCTGTAGAATATACATGCGTACTTATTAAGTGCTTTAATACATTATCTATGAAAGTAATATACAAGTTTAATTTAGTCTTGTAGAATAAGTTTTTATAACAAAATGTGATATAAATATAAAAGTTAATGAGACATACACGAGACATGTTCTTATACGAGACATAACATTAACTACATAACAATAAACTGAAAGTAGATGTGAGAACAAAGCGACGAGAAAGATGCACGGTTCAAGAATTAAACGCAGCTGGACGAAATCCCATTACCTTAGAGCGTATATCAACGTTAAATATTATTACCTGGAAGTAGATTATATTCAACCCCCCGTCATCACCTTATACAAAAACCCTCAATTCCACTCATTTTAGACATTTGTTACACAAGGGTCTCTTTAAATAATCAACTATTTAAAGGCATGTTACATAGAACCTCTCAATTTATCTTTTCTCGTCGTAATAGTTTTACGGTACACATGACAGCAAGACAATTCAGCAACTAATACTTTCTTAAAACATTCGTTTTAGAAAATTCTGTGATTTCATCGGTCTGATAGGGTTTAATACATGGCTTGTTTATGTTATATTGACTTTTTAGTGCTGTGAATGTTGGGTTTAGCGCCAGATCACCTTCCGCTCAGGGCAGCGTCTCAAATATATTCCTGTTTCAGACTTAAATGGAATCTGAAGAGATCCGAAAATAAGTCCGATGGCGAAAAAGCTCAAAACGAACTCAACATCGTTTTAACCTAAAAGACATTTTAACCTAGACTACAAAATCAAGTGTAGTATAGGAAGAGAAGTTCTCATTGTTTCATCAGGTGCACAATTCTTCGCCTACCATTTGTGGATCTCTTCAGACGGACATAACTCAAGATTCCAGGAATCGAAACAGCGTCAGATTTCAGACGCTACTCTAAGCGGGAGGCGAACTGGCGCTAAACCCAACATTTACATTAAGTTAACTCATACCATCATATAGCTACATTATTTTTTTATAGCTGTTAGTAACTGTGGAATTATAAAATTAATAATATCTACTAAACAGTAATATATTTATGACAGTTTTTGATGCTGATAATGTTTTTAGTTCACATTAGACTAAGTTAGAGTTTTAACTGTAATAATGTACACTTTACTACAGAATTTATTTAAAATTTGTAGAATGTTTTAATGGCGAAAAATATACGATCTAGTCTGTAACGTGCTTTACTAATGGTTAATTTTAGAGCTCTGCAAGAAAATTTTGCATAAGTTTAACTTCAAATGTAATATGAAGGTTCCAATTTAAAAAAGTATTTAATTTCAACATTGTTAGTTAAATGTTTTGTCATGATAATATGAGTACTTCTAAAAAATTAACACCCTATAATTCTTGATGCGTAATGCCTGATTGTGGAGATCTAATAGGCTAATCTGCGTGATATTAACTTTCTAAGTAAAAAAAGTGTTTTAATATACAGGGTGTATCAAAATGGATGACCTGATTTTAAAACTCAATATCTATTGCTAAAAATGTACTACAAAAATAATATTTATTGCAAAATACTGACAAAATCTTAAAGTTTTAGGTATGTTATTACAAATTTTCTATATGTCCACCAGCAGCAGCACGAACAACATCCAGACGATAGCTTAATTCCTCATAAACCTTACACAACGTATCTGCGTTCACAGACGTTATTGCGACAGTTATTCTGTTCTTTAGTTCTTCGATGTCATGAGTTAGAGGGGGAACAAACACTTTTTCCTTCACATATCCCCACAAGAAAAAGTCGCATGGGGTCAAGTCTGGTGATCTTGGAGGCCAAGAATGAAGGGCATTGTCTCGAGGTCCCGTGCGCCCTATCCAGCGGTGGGGCAGAGTGTTGTTGAGAAGCTGCCGAACATTGTTGTGCCAGTGAGGCGGAGCTCCATCCTGTTGGAAAATGAAGTCACCAGAGTCTGCCTGAAGTTGTGGGAAAAGCCAATTCTGCAGCATTTGAAGATAGCTCATTCCATTCACAGTGTCTCCCTCAAAAAAGAAGGGACCGTACACTTTTTTTACGAGAGACTACACAAAAAACGTTCACTTTCGGCGAGTCTCATCATGCTGAATAAAGTCGTGAGGTTGTTCGAGTCCCCATATGCGCACGTTATGTCGGTTTACTTTACCACTAGTAAGAAATGTTGCTTCAGGATATAAAAGTGAACTTGTTAGTCACACTGGCCCATTTCTCCAAAATGAGATTTTGGGGAGCGGCTCAAAATATTGAAACGTAAAGACCAATTAAGTGACAAAACTTCTTGATAAAAGAAGAATAACAGTGGAAACTAGAGCTTTATATCTCAATCCAGTACAAAATGGGTCCTTATTGAAATTAATTAAGTTCAAAGCATGGATAGATCCTGCTCAATCTGCAATGGGAAAAGCTGGAAAAATGAAACTCAGAACACCCAAAATGGGTTTTAGATGGGTAGTTTAACATTTTTAAATGTAAAGATACAGTGGTACTAGTAATTATAATTAGGCTAAGTAATAAAACGGCTAAAATGTATTAACCTGTGTTTATTTATATCATATGTTCAAACTGCTATCCCAGGATAGTTTGACAATGTCCAAGACTTTTATAGAAACTTGAAATGGCACGCTGTATGGATTCACGCGGGATTTTTTGAATTTCCGTTACTATTCTGTCCCTAAGGTTATTAATGCACGGGGTTTCGTTTTAAAGACCTTGTTTTTAATGTGACCCCACACAAAGAAGTCAAGTGGAGATAGATCAGGCGATCTTGGCGATCACTCGATACTTCCTCTTCTGCCTATCCAGCGATTTGGAAAAATATTTTTTTAATGCTCGCAGATATGCAGGCCATGTTGTGGAGGTGCACCATCCTAATGGAACCAAAAGCCACTACAGTTTGTTGGTTGCTACTTTGACTGGTGGATAAACCTGATTTTGTAACACTTCCTGGTATACCTTGGCTTTAAGGTTTCTATTAATAAAAAAGGGCCCAACAAACTGATCGCCCACTATGCCAGGCCTAACGTTTAACTTTTCAGGGTGCTGGGTATGTTCCTCATCCAGTGAGGGTTAACATCAGCCCAATAACGTGCATTATATCTGTTAACATTACCGTTTAACATGACAGTTGCTTCATCCGAGAAAGCAATATTGCTTAATCTTTGTATTTTTATCAATGTTTCGCATCATTATTTCACAAAATTCCACTCGACGATACAAATCGTCCTCACTTAGCTCACTAACCGGCTAAATGAGCGTGGTTGTACGCTTTATAACCATTGTAATGTGAAACTGTACAAACTAATGTTTGAGGTATACCTAATATTTGAGAAAAATTATGGTTGCCTGTAAAGTCGGTTTTACGGGCGAAGATTTTACGTGACAACGTCTTTTTCTCGGTAGAATATTTATTGATATGAATATTATTAAATTGCACAATAGGAACAAGGAATTGAATGAAAATAAGAATTGCACAAATTTTAACTATAGAAATATATTTTGTTTACTAAAACATTGTACATAATTTGAAATTAATTAAAATTTGTTATTGTAAATGGTAAAGTTGAATAAAACATTTACTAAAATTGGAATTTGAAATTCTTGCTAAACACAGTTAAATTCTAACTCCGCGCGTGGTGATTGGTCGGTTTAGTTCGTTTGTTTGGTCGCACTGTTATGACAGGTTAGAGGTTATAATTTGTTATTTTAAATGTTTGACTAGCAATACGCGCTGTTTCTTCTCAATCGACTGAATTACGATTGATTGCAGAGTGATTTAAACTAATAATTTACTTAACACTATCAACATTTATCAATAGTATGACATAACCTATAAACTCAGTTCCTCAACTTTTGTGTCAATCTAACAATTAATCAATCAATCATAGTTTACGATAATGAAATATCAGTGTACAATTATTTATCTTTATTGTTGTAGTTGTTGTAAATGACGAATCTAAGCACTCCACATTTTCACGAATAAACATAGTTATCTGCTTTATCCCGTGCGGCGGACCCACAGTTATCTGCTTTATCCCGTGCGGATCCCGTGCGGCGGACCCACTGGACGGGCATCGTAACGTTACCGGGCGTTACACTTTTTCATGAGTGACTCCGAGCCGCAACCTAATTTAAGACGTTGTCACGTCAAAAATTTCTTGTTGAGGCATGAGGATCTTCAACAGATTGTAAAACGCCAAGTGGCAATGCTTTATTTGTGGCCGAAATTGGTCGTCCAGGTTTGGCGGTCTTTAACGCTGCCTTTTCCCGGAAACGTTGGATTGTTTTTGAACTTCTGATTTAGATACATTCTGGTTTCGTTTGGGATAAATGCCATTAAATAAATTCCTTATGTCATCAAAAGACAATTCAGCAACTAATACTTTTATTTAAACATTCGTTTTAGAAAATTCTGTGATTTCATCGGTCTGATAGGGTTTAATACATGGCTTGTTTAATACATCTCACCCGGTCTCCGTAGCCTCGCATCATAAGGACCATAATACGCTATTGTTCACTTAAACATGCCATTTCAACGTAAAGTATCACAAAAAAATCTTATTTTAAATTAGTTAATTCCAACCAGAAACTGAACATGATACTGGACTTTCTCGACCGTATGTCTTGTATCCATTGTTCTACGATGTGCCTTGTGTTTTCAGTTACAGTGAGTGATGATTTTGTGTCAGTATTTTAAGAACAGTATGTTGCAATACAGTTGATTTAAACTGTTCCGGCATTCTTAACAATCATACAATATATCGTCGCACTTTTGCTAGGACTTCTTGAATATTACACACTCAACCGTGTGTGTGTTTTTTATGCTTGAAGAAGAGGAATTTTAATAAATAAAACAGTGTTATATTTTTGAAGCATATAACGATGGCAAATCTCCAAAATTATCTTACCTATTTACCTTACAAAATCTTTTTTATTAACAAATAGAGGCCTTATTCTATCCCCCTACCTTGATTGGCCACTGGCCTGTGCGAATATCTTATCAAACAGAATATGGGAGATAGTCGGTCGAAACAGTACAAGGTCTATCGTACTGATAAAAAGTACTGCGGTCACAGACAGGATCTGAACCTGCGATATCGCTAGCTCAGATCCAAAGTCTGATATCTTATACCGCTCGGCAATTGGCACTTTTCTATAACGGGTTCTTTCAGTACCACAAGGACGTGTTGTAGAAGCGATGGCACAGAGACAAGTATTTTATCCCTATTTGAATAACCACCTAAAGTAGATTAATTAGAATAGAAACAGTATAAATGGGTTCTGTAGAATATACATGCGTACTTATTAAGTGCTTTAATACATTATCTATGAAAGTAATATACAAGTTTAATTTAGTCTTGTAGAATAAGTTTTTATAACAAAATGTGATATAAATATAAAAGTTAATGAGACATACACGAGACATGTTCTTATACGAGACATAACATTAACTACATAACAATAAACTGAAAGTAGATGTGAGAACAAAGCGACGAGAAAGATGCACGGTTCAAGAATTAAACGCAGCTGGACGAAATCCCATTACCTTAGAGCGTATATCAACGTTAAATATTATTACCTGGAAGTAGATTATATTCAACCCCCCGTCATCACCTTATACAAAAACCCTCAATTCCACTCATTTTAGACATTTGTTACACAAGGGTCTCTTTAAATAATCAACTATTTAAAGGCATGTTACATAGAACCTCTCAATTTATCTTTTCTCGTCGTAATAGTTTTACGGTACACATGACAGCAAGACAATTCAGCAACTAATACTTTCTTAAAACATTCGTTTTAGAAAATTCTGTGATTTCATCGGTCTGATAGGGTTTAATACATGGCTTGTTTATGTTATATTGACTTTTTAGTGCTGTGAATGTTGGGTTTAGCGCCAGATCACCTTCCGCTCAGGGCAGCGTCTCAAATATATTCCTGTTTCAGACTTAAATGGAATCTGAAGAGATCCGAAAATAAGTCCGATGGCGAAAAAGCTCAAAACGAACTCAACATCGTTTTAACCTAAAAGACATTTTAACCTAGACTACAAAATCAAGTGTAGTATAGGAAGAGAAGTTCTCATTGTTTCATCAGGTGCACAATTCTTCGCCTACCATTTGTGGATCTCTTCAGACGGACATAACTCAAGATTCCAGGAATCGAAACAGCGTCAATAACAGTTGTGAAGTAAATAAAACTAATGAAACCAAACCGCATAAAACTACCAAATATGAATATTATAACTAATAAAAATGATGTATTTATTACATCATATCTAATAATGACGTTTTTTTAATGTGAGAGAAATATCCATCCCCCAAGATGTATAAAATATGAAGTTAAACACCTTTTAATTGGACATAATTATAATAAACGCACGTAGAAACCAATTTATGACCAGTTGTGAACACAACAGAATTATTCTGTTTCATATGCAGTGTTTAGAGACGATAAACATGAGGCAGGCAGATATCACGGTATGAGGGACGGATTTATTAGCTATTTCGGACATAATTTGCAGTAAACGAGATAAAATAGACATAAATACCGATGGAAATGGATGGAAATTTCAAAAGTCACGTTGTTGGATAATGGCTTCACTAAAACAGCATGCACAATGACTAAAATTTGTAATTAAAGGTATGATTCAAAATAGAATTCTAAAATAAAAAATAAACATTTTGGTTAGGCTGTTACCATTAATATAATTATTTTGGTATACTTTACCATTGTATATTTGTAAATGTTTATCAGAGGAATATGTATTTTAAGCATACTGACTAAGGCAGCACCAAAATAGTGGCGTGATGTTACCATATCGCTACTGACTATCAGCCGTATCCGCTATGACGTGGCTGTGGTAAATCTACCTGCTTGATTTCAATGTTTGTAAAAACAGACGACTGACATTTAATGTACGCTTATTTATTTATGGTCACATCTGATAATGTTTGTCTAAGTACGGATCAGTAATTTTTCATACACGTGAAACAAGCAGAAGTGTTGAGAGTAAGATGTCGAGAGGGGTTTAGATGCATCAAGTATCATCGGTCTATTTTCGTGTGGGTGGTCTAGTTATTATTTTAGCTGTTCGTTTAGCGATCTGATATGACAGCGCAGCGGGAACGCTTGGTTCCATACACACCTGTTTTACGATGAACCTGCAATCTGGCTGGTAACTAATAAAATAGATTAACCAATCAATAAACAATTCAATTCCATTCCAGGCTCTTAAAGGTTAAAATTTTATAAGAACAGTATATATTGTTTGTAACCATGTTTACTAATACAAAATTTTTATTTGTATCAAACAAGATTCTGAGGCATAGAATTGTTGATTTGATTTTTGTAAAGCGATAAATTCGGTAAAAATATTGTAACTCAGTATTACAGGTATGTCTGTATTTCTCGTTTCTTCAACATGTCAAACTTGGATAATTCGGACGTTATTAATCCGGAATTTTGGATAGATTGAATAATTTATTGTTCCTTGAGCTTAAAATTAACTAAGTTTTACAGTAAGCTCCAGGTATGTACGGTTCCTTTGCTCCATACAGTACTCTTTTTGGATGTGTGTGTGTGTGCGCACGCGCGCGCGCGCGCGTGCGTGTGCGTATGTGTGTAAGAGATAGAAAGAACTTAAGACCAAAGTTTTACAGAGGAAAGAAAATACATACGGGTTAAAATTTGAATTTTCAATTCAGTTATGACAAGTCTGTCAAAGATAAGTGGCATACATTTTTCTAGACAGAGAGTGAAGATAATTAATGTGTATGGCAAAGACACGTTAAAATGTAAACTCGAAAAGTATGATCTCATAAGGAATGGAAACTCCCAGTTCGCGGTAAAGGTCGACACCTTGTTTTAGCCCCATAAGAACAGTTTTAAACCTCACGCTAAACCGCACTTTTACGCTTTTATTTTTTATCGTAGAACTATGGGAGAGGTTTAATTTCCAAGACGCGTATTAAATTTATTGCTAGCAATTTGTTCTCAAAACAAATCTTACTCTTTTTTAATTGGATCAATTAAATACTTGTATCATATTCTTAATTAATTACGATTCAAGGTAATTAAAATTGAATTAAAGATTATTTAATTTAATTTCAGTGGCTGGAAATTCATGTTAAAGTCAATTTAATTTTGGATTTAATTAATTTTTGTACAGCATTTTTTACCAAAAATACAAGGTTTTTATAATTTTTCTTTTTTTTTAATATAAAATTCATTGAAACACACAAGAAATTAATAAACAATTTGGCTATCTTCTAAAATAAAATTTGTATAATAAAAATTCAACTAAAAGATCTTCACAAAATATTTCTTAATCTTCTTTACAAATCATGATAAAAGACTGTAATTTTTATTTAACTTTAATTTAAAAAGATTAAAAATTAAATAACTATTAAAATTTCAATAAATATTAAAATATATAAAAAATTAAACTTTACCTAAAATATCTAAATTCCAAAAGTGAAAATTACTTCGAAAGTCCTGATTAATGACAATTATAAAGTCACACAGGTACACTAATTGCTTATATCCGGAAGCTCAGAGAACTATCGTTAAATGAACCATGAGATATGGACTGGGAATAATGAGAGGACGGTGGAGGCAGGGGTATGTGAGATGGTCAGGCCCCAGTAACGAAACATTAAACAAAGGATTCGAGCCAGTTCACTAACCGGCATCTGCCGCGGTTCTGATCCAGTAAACAAATACTATAAAAAAAAAATAGACACAATTTCTTGCCTGATTACTACCATGGGGCCTATTCATGGGCCTATCGACGCTAAACATCTTAATCTACGGTACATACTGAAAACGATTCACTTTTTAAGAAAAAAAAACAAGTGCCTGGATGCATATTAGACTTATCTTTAAACAATGATATTTGCCAAAATCCTGCTACTAAAATTAAAGGCATGAAAGTCCATGAGGTTTAAAACTGTTGTTATGACTTCATAACAAAAGTGAAGTGACCTTGAACTTTACTTAATGTTCAAGGTCACTTCACTGCAACCGGCTAACATTTTTTTACCGTTCCATTGTTCTTGTCTAAAAATCAACAGCACAACAAATTAAACTGCAATGGATCGAATAGAGTAGCATTATTTAAACATTTTAAATACTAGTTATCTTCATCGTATATAGGATAACTTCTCTCGGAAATGGAAATTGGTCTATTGCAGAATTCTATACATAGGTTAAGACAAGAATAAAGAAATCAATGTTTCCAAAAATACACCCAGAATTCACGTTATATAAAATAATATTTGCTGTATTTAATGTTGAAAGTCCAACAGTAATATTTTCCCTGACCTTTGTTGTCACACGTTTCACTATCATCGCCAATGGGTCATAGAATGAAAAAGATATTTGGGTCACGTGAGGTTAACGGTGATATAATGTAAACCAAACATCTCGAGTAGAAAAAGTTGAGCTGTATCAACAAATACTCTCTCATGTCATCCAGTATAAACCAGTACTTTCAAATATAATACATAAATATTAATATATGTTATAATATATTTTATTGCGTTTCAAACAGAGAATCTGAATAATCTGACATACCTCCCGGAGGTGTAAATCATAACCTATGTAATAATGTACATATTATTACATACCAAAGTATTCAATTAAATAAGTAAACAGTTGAACATATTGTTGGAATATGAAGATTTCATTCAATGAGTATTCAAGTGTTCACTACATGGTGGGGTATTCATTCCAAGATTTACATTATAAAACAGAAGATCATTTAATAGGTATAAAACATTATAAAACAGAAGGTCAACTCGAGGTAGTGTGTTATTAAAATCATGGTAATATAAATTATTTATATATTACTGCACTGATATTAAATTAATTGGAATGGAGCAAATATAAAAAAGTTATTGTTATACTTTCTCTATTTTTAACATATTAAAAGTTCCTGATCAATAATGTTATACTATTATCGAAATTCGTAGCGTAATCAAGTCTAAAAATAGCAACTACTGTCATTGAAACCTTTCATTTAATGGGATGACGCAATATCTTTTTTCTCTGCCGCAGGATGTAAAAATTTCTTTACTGTATGAGAGTGCCTGTTGGTCATTTGTTTTAAAAATAAAATTATTTTTAATTGTTGTGAATTTTGTAATAACGTCAGCAAAGCCTGTTACGAGACACGAGGCGTATCTTACTTCCATCTCGTTAATTGAAATAATATATATTAGGAGCAGTTATATCATTCAGAATGAATCGGATCACAAAGTAATTTATTCTATAAACAGTAAAGAAAAAAATGGTGGAGAACAAGATGTGTAATTTCAAAGTTCCAAGGTTCTTTCTGTAAAGAAAATCTTGAATTTTCATTATTTTAAAATTTAAATATTCAATTCAGACTTTATTAAATGTATTGATTTAATAAAGTATAAATAAAATATTTTATTGATGTATTGTGTTCGATCTTGGGAATCAAATAAACCTCATATAGTATTAACTTTCTAGGATATACGACTTAACTAAATCGTTCACCTGCCAGATAATAATGCAGTTTTATGACTCAATCAATATAACATACTGTTAATTACTTGTATAAATATCAAAAGAGTATCTAAAGTAGTGAAAACACTTATTTTAACATACTAGTTATAATATTTTGAATGTTTGAAATTAAAAATTAATATATTACTATGTATGTATTGAAATTCGAAAGCTAATTTGATGCTTGGAAACTCTCCAAACCAAAGCACCCGGAACTCACATCATTATAACCCCCAAAGAGCCTGGCGCTCAGCCAGCAATCCAAGGGTTAAAACGTGACTTGACATTAAAATGTAACATAAATAATTCCAAGAAACAAAAACATGTAACAACTCTCCATAAGCCATAAGCATTAGAAATGCTAATAATAAGTGATTATAGTAGATCTTTTCTGTGTTAACAATATTTACCTATCGGCTGAGCGTCAGCAACGACCCATTCAAGGGGCTTGAGACATTTCTTTCCTATGTTCATTTTGATATGAGGAACATAGAGTTTGATGTTGGTGCACGTCACTCTATGTTATTTGAATAAGAGTTAAGAGAACCTATAACACAGGACGATATCACGAAAATTAAGTTAGCTATAAAATTTAAAATTTGTACATTTTAATCTGCTGTCACTAAAGACGCTGGGTTCTGGCAAAATTACATTTATGCCTGTATGTCGGTTTTTCCGCTGGATAACCCAAGAACGAATGGAAATTGAAACTTTCAAATGTAACGTCATTTAATTTGGCATGTCCTCCTATGGAACGTGGCTGATCCTGTACGTAAACTAACTATCCGCAGGACATCTCGAGAACGATATGTCTGTAGACTTTAAAATTTACAAGTTGAAGTTAGGCAACGTCTTGTTTGATGACGGGCATGTCCTCCTATGGAACTTGGCTGATCCTTTACGTAAACTAACTATCCGCAGGACATCTCGAGAACGATATGTCTGTAGACTTTAAAATTTACAAGTTGAAGTTAGGCAACGTCTTGTTTGATGACGGGCATGTCCTCCTATGGAACTTGGCTGATCCTTTACGTAAACTAACTATCCGCAGGACATCTCGAGAACGATATATCTGTAGACTTTAAAATTTACATGAAACGTTATATCACTCAAATATCACTCAGTCGGCTTATACATATTCTCTTCAGTCTCCCTGAGTGGTTTTAAAATGTCTGTTCTGCCTGATTGTCTGTCTGTCCTCAGGGAATATCGGGAATGAAATGAGCTGCAGACTTGAAATTTTGTATCCAACTTCAGGGAAGCCTGTTACGTGACATGTGTGCCGTATTCTTTACCTTGTACACGATAACGTGCTTTTGATTTTGACGTGACAACGTCTTAAATTAGGTTGCGGCTCGGAGTCACTCATGAAAAAGTGTAACGCCCGGTAACGTTACGATGCCCGTCCAGTGGGTCCGCCGCACGGGATCCGCACGGGATAAAGCAGATAACTGTGGGTCCGCCGCACGGGATAAAGCAGATAACTATGTTTATTCGTGAAAATGTGGAGTGCTTAGATTCGTCATTTACAACAACTACAACAATAAAGGTAAATAATTGTACACTGATATTTCATTATCGTAAACTATGATTGATTGATTAATTGTTAGATTGACACAAAAGTTGAGAAACAGTTTATAGGTTATGTCATACTATTGACAAATGTTGATAGTGTTAAGTAAATTATTAGTTTAAATCACTCTGCAATCAATCGTAATTCAGTCGATTGAGAAGAAACAGCGCGTATTGCTAGTCAAACATTTAAAATAACAAATTATAACCTCTAACCTGTCATAACAGTGCGACCAAACAAACGAACTAAACCGACCAATCACCACGCGCGAAGTTAGAATTTAACTGTGTTTAGCAAGAATTTCAAATTCCAATTTTAGTAAATGTTTTATTCAACTTTACCATTTACAATAACAAATTTTAATTAATTTCAAATTATGTACAATGTTTTAGTAAACAAAATATATTTCTATAGTTAAAATTTGTGCAATTCTTATTTTCATTCAATTCCTTGTTCCTATTGTGCAATTTAATAATATTCATATCAATAAATATTCTACCGAGAAAAAGACGTTGTCACGTAAAATCTTCGCCCGTAAAACCGACTTTACAGGCAACCATAATTTTTTAAGCATAGAAATAGTAATAATAGAATTGAACTACACATACACAGTAGACGATTGGTAGTTATGTGTGAAAAAATATTATGTTAGCATTTGTAAAGAAAAACTTTAGTACTACTTATGCTTGACTTGTGGTATTGATCTATAGTTGAATATATTATTGCAACACAAAGCATTGCTTTATAACTTCATATTTGTGATTGTTTGGATTTCGTGCTGTGATTTCAAACACACTAATATATTAGTGTTATATATAATAATATAATCAGAGGATAATAGGTTCACTTCGTGAAATTATGTCAGAAAATCGCCACAAAAATAGAAAATAGAACAAAATATATAATTTCACGAGAAGCGTATTCATTGAAAACTTCGGACACATTTGTGCTCTTTCAAAGGGATTTAATTACATCGTACTGACCACCGGTCTCGCCGTTTCGGACCTGAAAGCACAACACACGACCCTTGCGCAGTGTGGAACACTTATTAACATTATATTGTGAAATAAAACAGCGAAATATTTATCCACTGTTAATAATTGCGTTTGGCTAAGAACCATGATAAACAAGAAATACTTTGTGCGTCATGCACTCTCTCCACTCTTAAAATATTCATAGCACAGCTCATATCTTTAGCTTTACTTTTACAACTATAATAGTTCGTCCTATCATCTTGAACACATTCTTATTTTAATAATGTTAAATAAAATTGCGAAGCCCATCACTCGGGGAACTGCCATTGTAGGGATTGTAGGCACTCCCATTATTACAGGACAAGTTTTAGTATTTCTTGGCTGTAGTTAGGTAAAGGCAGCTTTACGGACGATGAACCACATCCCATCAGGTGCTGTCGAATAAACGCTAATGGCCTCGAAATTTATTGAATCGTGTTACATGTGCATACCACTCTTGCTTATATTCAAGTATTGATTATGTTTCTATAGGAATTAATGGCCGGTATTTCACCCATATAGATACCTCTCTTATATCTCTAGATAACAAGTGAACAATAGAAAAATATGTCAACTCAACTTGACGCCTTACATAAACGTAGAGACTCTTTTTCTTCTGTTTTTCTTTTCATTTTCTTGTTTTGAAGGAAATAGTTGATCTGAAAAGAACAGTGTGAAAGTTGTCGATTAAAGTAAAAAGAAAGCACAGTAAGCGCACAGTATTATGATATATACTTCCTGGATATCCTTGAGTCACTGTAAGTTATTCACATTTGTAGCCTACTATTCCGGGTATTTTTTACCTTTGTAATTTTTAAATTTGGAATTGTAACAAACAACAAGTTTATGATTTGGGCTCTTGGTAGCAGCTACCATCCATGTATTCATGTGCATACCACTCTTGCTTATATTCAAGTATTGATTATGTTTCTATAGGAATTAATGGCCGGTATTTCACCCATATAGATACCTCTCTTATATCTCTAGATAACAAGTGAACAATAGAAAAATATGTCAACTCAACTTGACGCCTTACATAAACGTAGAGACTCTTTTTCTTCTGTTTTTCTTTTCATTTTCTTGTTTTGAAGGAAATAGTTGATCTGAAAAGAACAGTGTGAAAGTTGTCGATTAAAGTAAAAAGAAAGCACAGTAAGCGCACAGTATTATGATATATACTTCCTGGATATCCTTGAGTCACTGTAAGTTATTCACATTTGTAGCCTACTATTCCGGGTATTTTTTACCTTTGTAATTTTTAAATTTGGAATTGTAACAAACAACAAGTTTATGATTTGGGCTCTTGGTAGCAGCTACCATCCATGTATTCATGTGCATACCACTCTTGCTTATATTCAAGTATTGATTATGTTTCTATAGGAATTAATGGCCGGTATTTCACCCATATAGATACCTCTCTTATATCTCTAGATAACAAGTGAACAATAGAAAAATATGTCAACTCAACTTGACGCCTTACATAAACGTAGAGACTCTTTTTCTTCTGTTTTTCTTTTCATTTTCTTGTTTTCAAGGAAATAGTTGATCTGAAAAGAACAGTGTGAAAGTTGTCGATTAAAGTAAAAAGAAAGCACAGTAAGCGCACAGTATTATGATATATACTTCCTGGATATCCTTGAGTCACTGTAAGTTATTCACATTTGTAGCCTACTATTCCGGGTATTTTTTACCTTTGTAATTTTTAAATTTGGAATTGTAACAAACAACAAGTTTATGATTTGGGCTCTTGGTAGCAGCTACCATCCATGTATTCACACATAACATATATTTGCACGATTTGTTGAATTCATGTTAGGAGTGATACCTGTGTGATACGCCCTGTTTTCATGTTTAAACCTACTCTACTCCAAATTATATAAGGTTATTTCCACCCGTATTTTGTATAAAAGTCATACTGATTCAAGCAAGACTTACTAGGAGATTTGGGTATATGTAGATAATTGAAAAAACAATTTATTCGACACAAAATTTATGTAACATAAAAACCCTTCTGAATTGCAACAGCATGAACACACCAAGATACACATAGGAAAAATTGAATAGAAGTAAGATAGGATCTCGAACAAAGTTTATTACAACGAGAACCAATATGAAATTCTGAAACAAAGATGCTCTTTCCCACTATTTCATGTTCTATCTACTTCAGTACTCAATTTCTTGTTTCACACACAAACTTAAACAAGTGAAATCTGTATAAACTGTTTAAGTGTATCGCGCTTAGTTACATAAATGACAATATTCTTGATATACATATTCAATGTAATAAATAATTCATACATGTCACTATTCAATGAACGTATCCTTTAAAGGTCTACGAAGATTTGACTATACTTGAACCTAACCTTTCCAGCTGTACATCTAGAAGAGATAGAAGTTTGTGCATTGTTAACTTTGGTGTGACAAATTATTGTAATATTATTTCAATGACGTTGAACAAGTAAGCTTTATGGAATGATTATTGGTAGTCCAGGAGCCAATTTGTATATTTATAAGCACACGAAATCATTTTTCTGGAAATAAATTAGTCGTCCTCCGCGCTACTTTAGTGAAAATAAAAATGGCAGGCTATCAAATTGTTACAAACATGAATTATAATTTTTCTTAAATTGATACACTTAAAATGTACCAGTCACTTAAATAAGTATAAAATCAGTAATCAGATTATCGTAACTGAAATACTGATCAAAATCAGTCTCATTATCTAGTTATTTGCAGATTATGCAACTATCATGCATGTATGGTCGTTTTTATGTGTGCAAAGCTAGGATATATATATAAATAGACAAATTTCTCTATCGATATCAAGAAAAAAACAGATTTTGTGCTTCTACCGTGCACATTGGCTGTCGATTTTTGAACACACAGAAGTTTTGAACAAAGAGGAGTTAAGAAACAAAGTTTTGATTTTGGTATTGATGGTTTATTTACAATTTTTGATAGGACTATTGAATTTGTATTGCCAATATATTTGTAGAAGAATTTTTTTGAGTGTGTCGAGACGGTACGATAACATTAGAGAAATACTTGTGCCAGTTATTCCTCCTATTATTATTCAAACGGACAAATATGAGTTGTTCAGCATTTTGGTTGGATGGTCCTTAATTTTTGGATACTAATGCTTATTGGTAAATTTGTCCTGATAGTGGACAACCTCGTAACTCGTTCCCACCACTCTTAACTTCGTCCGGACAGGACGATTATGGAATTTATCATCCAAACTACCTTTTGTGCAGTTTATGTTAAAGAACACAGGGTTGTGCACCAATAGATAAATTTTATCATTCAGTACCGATAATCACTTATTGTAATAATCTGTGTTATGTACTGACATTTCGTCTGGGACGAATCATTGACTGACCTGAAAACTGCACAGCCTAAAACACGATCCTATATCACTAAACACTTCCGTTATGACAGCGCAACGTTCCCAAATAAAATTTCTGAAGAAAAATACTTCTCAGTAATTGGATGATCGCGAATTTTGGCTCCAAGAAGTATGGATGACTTCCATGAATGTTGTTGACCATCACAAAATAATGCTGCTACGAATGTTGACCTAAATAATGACAGCAAACATGCATAAAACAACCCCAAACTAATTACCTACGTACCGAGACATTAATTAATAAAATAAAACTGCTTCTCCAGTAGGGTTAAGCCACTTGATTACTGTCTTTATTCATTGAAAAAAAGAAAAAACTATATTACAGTTTTATTATATACTGTAAAATGCATTAACATTAATATTTACAATAATTTCTTGTCTTTGTAATAATTTATTATAAAATGCAAAAATAATACTTGCGGAGACAGGCCAATTTGTCTAACCATTACCACCTTTTTCCGAAAGTAGGTATTAAACTCAGCCGCGAATAAAAAATCTGAGATGGTCATTTGTGATCGTTTTATAATAATATATTTCTCGGCACAAGTGAACCATAATGGCAATAACAGTTCCTGAAAATCGCTCCAGGGACATCGAAAAGGAGTGGTAGTACTGTTTGTTCACAAAATCGATTTAAAAAGATTGCACAATATTTCATGGACGAATATATTTCCCAAGGAATCGTCTCTCAGTTGATCTGATAACGTTTATTCGAAGTGAGAGTAGACCTTAAAGTCAGAGGTCTTCCCCCTTTAGGAGAGCACTCGTATCAAGATTGAGACTTGCTATTATGTTATCTAGCAGATATATCCCAAATATATCTTATCGAAATAGAACCGACAATGGATACCAATAATAAAATCTACTAATAATATGTTTGGTTTCTACGCTCGGTGTATAGGATCATATATAAACTAACGTATTTCATGAACAGGAAGAAAAGTTTCTAACTAGAACTCAAACTTCGATAACTAGTTTAGGTCGGAAGTTTAAGGTGATCTTCAAGTAACTTAGTCCGATCCTGCTCAGATATCAAACTTCGGTGTTATGATTGCGAGTATGGCGGACATCTGTTCTGATCGGTCCATACAAGTAAACTTTGATAACTAGTTTAGGTCGGAAGATTAAGGTGATCTTCAAGTAACTTAGTCCGATCCTGTTCAGATATCAAACTTCGGTGTTATGATTGCGAGTATGGCGGACATCTGTTCTGATCGGTCCATACAAGTAAACTTTGATAACTAGTTTAGGTCGGAAGTTTAAGGTGATCTTCAAGTAACTTAGTCCGATCCTGCTCAGATATCAAACTTCGGTGTTATGATTGCGAGTATGGCGGACATCTGTTCTGATCGGTCCATACAAGTAAACTTTGATAACTAGTTTAGGTCGGAAGATTAAGGTGATCTTCAAGTAACTTAGTCCGATCCTGCTCAGATATCAAACTTCGGTGTTATAATTGCGAGTATGGCGGACATCTGTTCTGATCGGTCCATACAAGTAAACTTTGATAACTAGTTTAGGTCGGAAGTTTAAGGTGATCTTCAAGTAACTTAGTCCGATCCTGCTCAGATATCAAACTTCGGTGTTATGATTGCGAGTATGGCGGACATCTGTTCTGATCGGTCCATACAAGTAAACTTTGATAACTAGTTTAGGTCGGAAGTTTAAAATGATCTTCAAGTAACTTAGTCCGATCCTGCTCAGATATCAAACTTCGGTGTTATGATTGCGAGTATGGCGGACATCTGTTCTGATCGGTCCATACAAGTAAACTTTGATAACTAGTTTAGGTCGGAAGTTTAAGGTGATCTTCAAGTAACTTAGTCCGATCCTGCTCAGATATCAAACTTCGGTGTTATGATTGCGAGTATGGCGGACATCTGTTCTGATCGGTCCATACAAGTAAACTTTGATAACTAGTTTAGGTCGGAAGATTTAAGGTGATCTTCAAGTAACTTAGTCCGATCCTGCTCAGATATCAAACTTCGGTGTTATGATTGCGAGTATGGCGGACATCTGTTCTGATCGGTCCATACAAGTAAACTTTGATAACTAGTTTAGGTCGGAAGTTTAAGGTGATCTTCAAGTAACTTAGTCCGATCCTGCTCAGATATCAAACTTCGGTGTTATGATTGCGAGTATGGCGGACATCTGTTCTGATCGGTCCATACAAGTAAACTTTGATAACTAGTTTAGGTCGGAAGATTTAAAATGATCTTCAAGTAACTTAGTCCGATCCTGCTCAGATATCAAACTTCGGTGTTATGATTGCGAGTATGGCGGACATCTGTTCTGATCGGTCCATACAAGTAAACTTTGATAACTAGTTTAGGTCGGAAGATTAAGGTGATCTTCAAGTAACTTAGTCCGATCCTGCTCAGATATCAAACTTCGGTGTTATGATTGCGAATATGGCGGACATCTGTTCTGATCGGTCCATACAAGTAAACTTTGATAACTAGTTTAGGTCGGAAGATTAAGGTGATCTTCAAGTAACTTAGTCCGATCCTGCTCATATATCAAACTTCGGTGTTATGATTGCGAGTATGGCGGACATCTGTTCTGATCGGTCCATACAAGTAAACTTTGATAATTAGGTTGTGTAGGAAGTTTGAGTTAATCTTACCTCTTTGTGGTGCACATAACGCTAATTATAAATAACTCAATTTATATAACATGGAAATTACCTACATAAGTAAATATATTGAATAATGAATGTATTACTAATATATTAACAGGGTATATACGGTACTTAATTTGCATCTTGATTTTTTTTAATAATGTGTTTTGCTAAACTTTCCTTCTTCTTATAAAGCTTTGCTAAAAAATAATTGCAGTCTCTGATGGGAAAGTGACAAATGTAAGGGACGATAACGAACTGTGCCGCCCTGGGGTGAGTTAAAACGGCATAGCCTAAGTTGGACAGTAAATTCTATAACTTTGACCGATGGCTTCCTCTGGCTTTCAAGAATATACTCGTATTTTCTGTTATATACGTTTAACCTACAGGGAAACGGCTTGATGTTTTGTTATGAACAATCGTGAATGCATTTTGTTTGTTACAATTAGTATACAGTTTTTTATTCACAGTCACATTGATTTGACCTATGGAATGAATGAATTGAAACTTATGTATGAAACCACATAAAGTAAGGTTTCAAATCATTATCATGAGGCAAGGCGGCTTATTATACCCCATATGCTTACACAAAAAGAGGTGCAGGGATAAAGTTTTGTTCCTTTAACATGGCTGGCAACCATTTTTTGTCATTGGATGTATTTTTATGTGAAAATTCCTTCGTTTTTCGTAATATTAAAATATTTCTTCACAAATATAAAAATATTCTTTGGGGTACTTTAATGATTAAAGTAACGATTTTATTTACATTTTTTGGCTGATCCTTAGCGAAGTTTATCACTCGAGGGACTAGAAAAATTTAATTTCTGTCTGTCAGTCAGTCAGCACGGTATATCGAGAATAAACTTATCTATAAAATTGAAAAGCTTCCTTTCTATACAGGCAGCATTGAGTTCGATAATGGTTCAGGCAATTAACTGATTGCCTAAATATGGTTCACTCCGTGGGATGAGGCTGAGCGTTTGTGAACATTTTTGCATTGGTCTTATGAGTAACCATGATGGCAAATATTTAATTTTTCTTGACACTTCATTTCACATACACAAGAATGTGTTCTATGTTAGTGAATGACCATTTTGTTATTTGGCTGTGTGTCACTGAAGCCTATAACTCTGTAGGCTGACACAATTTCTCTTGTCTGCCGGGGTATATATAATAGTTTTGTATGATTGTCTGCCCGTCTTCCTCAGGATATAAACAAGATTGTTATTAGCTATAAACTGGAAACTTATAGAATCTCAGCGAAACCTGTTAAGCGACACTCGGTGCGGCGAACTGCTACCTTGTAGGTAAATATAATACAGTATAAGTCACTGAAGAGAAATTGAGGGGAAATAATATGTACTATGCATAGTTGAAATGTAAATATAAAATTAAACAGTTGTGAAAAAATTACTTCGTATTTTTAAAAGAGTAAGAGTAAAAATAATCATGTTATTAAAAAGATAAGAATTATACTTTACTGTTGTAATTTTTTAAACTAGTGGGTTTTTCAAAATATTACTATTTTTGTGCGTTGTGACAAGTGACATAATTGGTCGTAATGGATTGTCATAAGTGTAGTATGACAATTGTCTTAGAGCCAAGAATAGAATTTCACTTTGTAAGATATTTAGTTTAAGTTGAAATGGGAGTGTATAAAAAAGGTTAAAATAATGAAATTACACAATTTTATCAGATTATAATTGATTGTACATATTAAAACAATTAAAAACGACTGTATGGCACAGAAATATTTTTATGTCACCGTCAAATAGGTAGATAAACATGATGAAAGTCGTCTCATTAAGGAACTGTTTATGGTTAGCTCACAATGATTTATAGTACACGCAGACCACGCTCTCTCCTCCTGGACTATAACAGATAGAAACGTATATTCGAGTAAGAAATATAAAGAGTATTTACTCAGTAAACTTCATGAGATGAAAGACAGTTTTTTATTAAGTTGTTCAACAGAGATATTATCGATATTGTGCAGGTAAACTCATTATCCGGCGAAGTAATATTGTTGCTCACAGGTACCTTTATATTATTCTTGAGATATATCAACTAGAATATTATTAAAACTTTGTAGAAACATGCATTTATTTTTACATTTGACAGCCAGTGTTATTGCGATAGTTGTAGTAAATCTAATTTTCTTCTTGTGAGATTTATTGAATTGCAGTTTCATATTATGCGAAATGAAAATCCAATGTTTAAGCGCATTTAAACTTGAGGCTTATTGGATGTGACTAATATTCATGAACCACTCAGTTGATTATCTGCCTCGCAGTAAGCACCTCACTGTTTATTGGTATTAAACTTTACATCATTTCCGCTTATCAATTGTATTGTTAATATCAATTACACTCATTCAGACGTTGTAACGATGATTTATTACATGCTGGTTTCCACGTTTGATTTCCGTCGGAATTTTTTTTCTTCCCTAATTGTTAGCTCTAGGCTAGTAGGTTTCGGGAATTCCCATGCCGCCTCAATGTACTATTTGTTTCTTGACGTAGGAGTCTTGTAAGGATCTAGGTTATCTTCTCGCTAAGGTTCCATCAGGCTTCCTAGGTTGAAGCACCTTATCCAGGTTACATTTAAGTTACCAATATGCAGAGAGTTACTTTGTTTTAAATAAATTTCTTAATTGAGCTTAAAAATTTAAGTAATTCTTTAAAAATCTCTAAATCGTTTGACTGGAGAATTTTAGTTAAGTTTTGAACATTCATCCCATACTTATTCTTTATTAATTTTAAACCTTGGCTTCTAGCATGGTCATATGCACGTAAAAAAGGTTCCAAAGTTTCACTATGACCTAAAGTACATCTCAGACATAGTAGAGTGAAATACTGACCAATAGTATATAGGTTTTTATTTATATTGGCGTGACCAAATCTTAATCTTAGAATGTTGATTATATCCCATCTTTTCATTTCAACATTTTTGAACCATGTATATTTTGGTATCGTTTCAACAACCTCTTTATATTATCGGGCTTTATCTACTCCTATAAACAGATCGTTACTTTTTGAGAAGTGTAATTGATTTTGGTAAACTTTGAAATCGTCTATGGATATATGTAATTGTTCTATTTTAGTGCCATCTTTGATTGCCTCTTTTGCTAATTTGTCAGCTTTTTCATCACCTGAAATACCTGTATGACTTGGAATCCACTGCAGGACAATATCTTTCTTCGATTCTAATATTTTGAATATTGTTGAGAAGATTAGATTTTGTTTCGATAAACCTTCGAAGCTGTTTGTCGGAGTTCTCGTCAGAACGCAATACGGAGAAATAATATTAATCCATGCCGTTGACTGAGCGGTCTAAGACGTTGGACGTTAGACTAACGTTATATCTAAGTTATCGCACTAAGTTCTGATCCTGTCTGTGAATGTAGCACATTTTATCAGTACCATCGACCTTGTACTGTATCGATTCTCCCTCTTATTCGTTTGATAAGAAACTCGAACAGGCCAGTGGCCCATGAGGACGGGCAGAAGAAGGCATAAAGGGGATCGGACTTTTCTTAAAAAAACCCACACAGTTTTGTTATGTCTCAGGTCGTTGTATTTTGTAATAAATCAAGATGTAAATCTAAAATCTGTTATGTAATTTATAATAAATTGTAACTTCCTCTTCGGCGTGTTGTTGATTTGAAAATATGGATCACAAAAAATATTGTTCGTATTTATTATCTCACTTTTTTAATTTGTACTTGTACGGTCTAAAAAGCGTCTTAAAATGGCCAATAATTTACATTATTTTTTACAATCGAATATTTTTTCAGACTGGAGTATTTTATAGATTAGATATGGAAAGAAGATAAATGCTCACTAAAAAAGTAAACAATCGTATTTCAAGGGAGACAGCAGTAATCCCGAGAGTGGAGATGGGACAGGGAAGCAGTCTTCTATACAAATACAATAATGAAAACAACATTTTATGAACCTACTCCATGTATTTTAATAAACATAATAATCGATTTTAAATATTACATTAAATATTAGTATTTATTGCAAAATCAGAGATTTCTATCATGAACTCAGTTTTTAATTTTTAATTTCATTAACAGTTATAACACTTACAAAAGTAAAACATCTGTTTTATTTTTCCTCCTACGGTGAAACCGAAATTTAGTCCACAGAGAGCAAAATAAACCAGTAATCATAATTAAATGATTAAATGACAAGGACGAAGAAAAATGTATTACATTTCTCTCTATTATAATCTCTCAAGCAAAACAGCTCATTTAACGGTTTCAAAGCTGTTCTTTCGTACCAACATAAGCAACATGTTTTGTTACGTCATTGCAACATTTATAGTTACAGGTGTTTTTAAATTAACACATTTTTTAGAATTTGTAATAAAGTTGTTCGTAGCAATACCGATTATCATGCAGGTACTACACCTATATTTTGCCATATTCAAAACGATTTACAGTAACTTGAGGTCCAAGAGGTAGAAGATAAAACTCTTAGTAAAAGTGTAATACATTTTCAAATATTGCTTGTATGAAAACAATGATACAGTAGAACCGAAATAGGGGTTCAACTTACCTGAGAAAACAACACACTAACATTTCATAGGCAACTTGATAATCTTCTATACATTCAATACTTTATCACTATTGTTCGCAATTTAATATTCTTTCAAACTGGAGTATTTCATAATAGATATGGGAAGTTTGTCATTTCCAGTCAGTTTGTAATATCAAACTTGGCTTTTATTCTTAGATTAGAACGTCTGAACAAACAGGTCTTAAATAAACTGCGCACAGATATAGTGATGGCCTCAAGTGGTGGTGATGGTAATGTAAACCAAACACCTCGGGTATGAAAAAAATTGCACTGAAACAACCCTTCGCCTACTCCCAATATAGCTTTAAACATAAAAATTGTCATAGATGCCATGTTTAGATCTAAGGTTTTACGTTTTAATTAGAAAGATTGAATTATATGCTATATTATTTCGATATGATAAACAAAACGCTCTGTTTAAAATTAAAGAACTTGACCTACTAAAGCATCGATAAAAAAATTATTGTTTTAAAATGTACAATGCTGGAAACAATAAGTAACTACAAATACATTCAATATTTAACTTGTCCATCATTGGGATAGCATTGATATTAAATTCCTGATATGTGTGTATATCAAAAAAACAGTTCTATACACACAATCAGACCACGTTAAACGTTATAATATATTATATATATATATATATATATATATATATATATATATATATATGAATATCTTAAAGAAAGAGTATTTCAACAAAAACCTCCGAACGAAAACTTCGAAAGCCAAATCATTAAACTCCACTTAGCTTGGCGGCCGGCCAGTAATCCCAAGATTACAAGATTAAACAAAAATATTTTTGCGAAGTAAACCAAGATTTATAAAAATCTTAATGTACATGTAATGGTACAAATATAATTTATACTAAACGATCGGGCCTGCAAGACTCACGATAACAAATTTTTAAACACTGTTTAAAATACGAATTACAACTTAAGTTTTAAAAGCTGAAATAATAATTCTGACATTTAAGACAAGATGAGTTAAATACAAATCGGATAATTTATCATAGGTAAAAGTCTTCCAATAAGTTATTATTTTTATATACAAATTAAAAATAAAGTACAATTTTTCAGTCGATATTTGGGGTGTAAAACCAAAAGGTAAAACTCATAATGCAAGAGTTATAAAAACTTTAAGAGACATCCACACATTGTCCAAAGGTCGAAAACAACCAACTATAGTGCGGTTATTCATCCACAGGGCAGCCACACTCGGTGATGGCATGATCAAACGATTCCGAAAAAATAATAAATTAAAAATATTAACCCTTTTATATTCCCACCAATACATTGCAAACGAAATACGAGTGAAGTAACCCAACGATAATAAACATATTAATAATATAAAAGTTTAAGGTTTGTTGCACCACAGTAATATTGGTGTATTGATAACAGAGATTCACTATTAATAAACCTAAGATATTCGCTTGCGCACTTTAGTTAACGTCCTTAATTCAACCTGTCTAATAATTTCATTGCAGATATTTGAATCGGAATACAAACCGTCAGTTACCTGAAAAGAATAATGCATGCTAGTTAATCCAAAAACACCTGGATAGCGAATCGATTTCGTATTGAAGTGGTTACTTTTGGATATTTATGAGGAATCAGGCTCCCTTTGCATCGTGCGTCTGCGGAATAGAAGCCCAGGCACAGCGCCATATATTGAAGAATGTCCTTTGCGTTAACTTCGAATAGGTTTATGCCATCTTCATACGGCAGGTGAAGCAGCGTTATAACGGATAAGAGTACTGGATTTATATTTATAAAGATAGAAATTTTGTTCCCTATTCTGTTTTATTTACAGTCATGACACAACATTTTTGGCTTAGGAAGAGGCATAGTTTATCATTTTAATGTTATAATATTTATTCCATTAAGGTAACTGAAATTATACGATATACACCTTACATAAGATTAGTGTACGCCATTACTTTAAAACGTCAGTGTCAAGAGATTTGTTAATACAGTCACATTATGGACCTTATGACGTTATGTACAGGAGAGCACTTGCTGCGTACACAAAAGATTATTGATAAAGTGAAAGTTTGTTTTTACTTATTAAAAGTTTACTCGTTAATCTTCTAAAAAATATTGCATTGTCAACTCAAAACGCTCAGTAGCGCAACACATTACTCACATAACACGCTCCTGACACCTAGCGGATGAGATTAGAACTACTACAATTTACGTCTAAAAGTCGCCAAGGGATGGTAGAGTAGTTCATAACAAAAACATAAGTAGACCGTGACGTACACGTTTAGTGTTTTAACATAAATATACAAACGCAACAGCGACGTCATTACTGCAGGTATCTTGTAGTGCGGGGATGCGAAGTGCCTATTGCTCCGTTATTGTTCAAAAAGTTTAACACATTCACTTCTGTAAAAATCACAATTGACAATAAAAATTTCTAGAAATGGAAATGAGCGATAACTTCGCTAAGTTCTAAAATCGACTCATATCGACGATCAATGAAGCCAAACGTGGTTTCCGGCTAAAAGCGGGTTCAGTCCATTTTTTGCACAAACTCTGCATATTCTCCTTTTCCGATCGCGCTTCCGGTCTCGTTCTTCATTCTGGACTGGGCGATGAAGAGGATTCCTCGGAAGAATTCGGGTAGGCTCTACTTGCTTTTGGGGTAAAATGGCATCTACAAACTTGTTTCTAAAATCTAAAAATTTCGTTTTTTTTCTACATGTATTTATGTTTAGGAGGAACAAACAATTGACCATAAATATTTTAATAAAATAGGTACACACAAATTTTTTTGTGCCACCTGATGGTTTTTCACTCTATAGGATACTAAGACATTAGCTGGCTTAGTCTGCCCACTCCCTTCATATTGGCATTATAATAATGTGTTACAGGTTTTTATTTTATTTTCCTTCTCTAGCTTTTCCATGGTATTCTCAAATTGAGTTGAGTTGAGAGGGCAGGTAGATTCGCCCTTTGGGATAAATGCTGGCTGTGTTAAATGTACGGGTTTTCTCAAATAATCATTATAAACAAAATATGTCGAATTTACACATTTATAACTCCTAATCTTTTTAGTGGTAGTTCAAAACTTTAGAATTATACGTGATTTCTTGAAAATTATAGAATCTCTGCGAACAGATATTGCATTATTAACTCAAAAATAGGGCAATTCCCTTGCTATACTAGGATGATATTACACTATGTAAAATGTTATAAAGCATGTAAGGTACTGAGAACAATGATGGAACATTGACAATGTTCCTTGTTCCAATATTGCCATTATCTCTGTCCGTTAATGAATGAGTCGTGACTTCCTCGTCAGTATTAGGTGAATAACACCAGAGAACGCCTATTTCCAGCACGATATTATTTTAACAAGCTCGTAGGGCTCTAAACACGCAGTTTATTTCTCGTATTAATCAATATAGCAGTAAATAAACTCATTGCAATATTTTAAAAGCTTTAATATGCATTTTATAAACATTAAAATGTAAATAATAAAACATTTTTCTATTCTTTCATCACCCTACGCTGAATGCACAGAATTTAGAATCAGCAAAGGGAGTTTGTATTGTGTTTTTGTTGTGTTTGGTGGATAAGCACACAAACTACCGATTGAAGCAGCTCTTGTAAATACTAGTAGCTCAAGCCATGATTATACTGCTCTGCGCGAAACTTGTACTCTGTCAGTTTTATTATTCTCAAACCAATTGGAAAAGTTTTAATCCCACCGCAGCACAACAGAGATTGTTATTTTGTTGCTTTACAGTGTTCAAATATTAATTAATTATTGTTTTAACGTACTTGTCTATGATTATACTTCTAAACGTATACAGTAAATTTAAAAGCTGTTGCATTGTGACTTCTGTGTGTTACGTGCAATTTATAAGTCTTTAAAATCGAAAATAAGTTAAATGAAAGTATAAATCGAATTTTCTAAATTCGGTGTATATAAATATATTGGTGTTTTACCTCTATACAGGGTGTAATGAAAGTCCTGCAAGAACAATTACAGGTAAAGCAATACAATTTGGTACATCATTACTGCACCTATAAATCGCCTTTTCGAAGTACCTACCGTTTTTTTGTCATTTCAGAAGGATGACACGCAAGGAGTCAGAAGTATATCTTAAATTAGAGCATAGGTCGAGTAGTACATCAAATTAAAGGTTTTTATTAGTAGAGTACAATGCCGTAAATCGGACCTTAAAAGGTTCACTCTTTAAAAGATTATGCTGGTTTAAAGCTTGAAACATTTACAATGTGTATGTCTTGTTCTAGATGGTTTAATATTCTTATTTTGGCTTAAGCTGTGACAGTTTTTACTTTTAGTTTCATTAATTTAATAAATGAATACTGGACTTAAGAAATAGTTTTTAAAGTAGTTAGTGACTCTTCACATCCAATGGAACATTGTATTATTTTTAGGTTGGGATTTGGACTTTACTTGGTTTACACCTCATATTACACTTTAAAACGATGTACATCTTTCTATTTCTTAAGTCCAGTATTTATTTACTAAGTTAAACTTTCACAACTTGAGCCAAGGCAAGAATATTAAACCATCTAGAAAAGGACCTACATTGTAAATGTTTGAAACTTTAAACCGGCGTAATTTATTTAAAGAGTGAACCTTCTAAGATCGGATTTACGGCGTTGTACTCTACTAATAAAGACCTTTAATTTGATCTACTACTCGACCTATGCTCTATTTCAAGATTTACTTTGACTCTTTGCTGGTCATCTCTCTGAAATGACAAAAAATGGTAGTTACTTCCAAAAGTAGATTTATAGATATGAAATATACCACGTTTCATTGTTTTACCTGTAATTGTTCGGGAAATATCAAGTCCGTGCGGGGCTTATTTACACCCTGTATATACTATAATATATAGGTAATGCAACTAAATACTGTAACTATACACAATAATAATTTACTGCTATCAATATTATTATTACTATCACCGAATTTTAATTCGACTTTATTTTATTTTTTTATTTTGCGTGATCTTGCTATGTATTCAATTAATTAACTTACGTGCAGATACTTACTTTTTTATTTTTATAAAAAAGAGAAGCCGATCCCCTTTTAAGCCTTGTTCTGTCCGTCGTCATGGGCCACTGGCCTGTGCGAGGATCTTATCAAACAGAATAAAGGGGATAGTCTATACAGTACGAGGTTGATTGTAATGATAAAAAGTGCAACGGTCATAGACAGGATTTGAACCTGCGCTATCTAGAGATAAACAGACAGATTTGGGGGGTTAGAACACAGACCCAAAGTCTAACGACTTTGACCGCTCGGCCATTGTCACTCCTTCATTGCTGATGGGTTCTAAGCTACTTTTTAACATACTTGGATTTTAAAAATAAGTATAATCAGATAGAAATGTTGCACAATTAATGAAGCTAAGACACAGTTGACGTGTGTTATAATTTATTTCTATAGTACATCCACATTACTTGTAGAAAAAGTTAAACGGATCGTCTCCAATGTGTAAAGGTCAGGTAACATCAATAGCCGTAGACTGTAATATCGTATCACAGGGACCAGAATGCCACATTCCATACTGGCATCACAACTATTACATTCCTGTCTGCGCGCGCGCGTGTATGTGTGTGCACTAAATGGCATACCTTAACAATAGCATCGTATTTGTTCGTAACACTATCGTCGTCGTACATTGTGGTATGCTTTCGTACATCTGTACGTGCAATAGGGCAGTAGCATTACTTATAATCATTAACACTATAACGCCACCATAGTATAGTTTTAATTTATTTGTATAGTCCTTAAATAATTCTTTTTAGTGTTTAAACCCAAGATCTTAGTACAAAATTATAAAGAATCACGTATTTTTTTCAAGTTAATTTTTATAAAATATTCACTTTAAAGATTGTATATGTATTGCCAGTTTGTAGTTTTCACTTCCTGAGAGATAGTCGTTTTAATTTGTAATATGAAAATTATATAAACAGCTAATATGATCGAAGAAAACTAATACACCTGTTTAGTAACTTGTAAGGTTTATTTCAAATAAATATTTCCTCCATCCTTTGTATATTAAAATGTTTAGAAATTTTGTTTGTATTCTCTCGAACTGAAAAGAAACTAACTAAAACTTCACTGTCTGGAATATTATTACACTGTCAGTGCCAGACGTCTATATTACTCTACAATAAATGTAGATGCCAAAATCTTAAATCTTCGTCTGAGGCTATTTAAAGCCATGTTAATAGCTGATATTTACAATTTAAACTTCTCTACAAATTACTTTAAATTAAATAAAAATTAATTGATATTGTTAACTAATAAACAAGTGCCTCTAGATATATCAATTATTTCATTCCAAATATTATGATTATTTTCATCAAATTTTGTAAATGGTGTTTATTTTACAGTAATTATTATTTCCTCTGTTATAAGTGTTTGTAAAGCATAACACTTATGTACCTAACTTGTATTTTATGTGCACTTTTCCCTTTTTCAAAAAAATATAGCGTTTCATGAACATTGAAAAACTGTTCTAATAAAGTACAATGTAAATTTATTTAATAATAAGGCTTAATCACTTTGATCATTATTATTATTTGGGTTGATATATTGATGTAATATATGAATGGTTACCATACCTAAAATGGGTGGAAAAGAAACTTTCTGCCTAGTGTTATTCCTTACCCCCAAACTCTTTGGTATGCAACTCTCGAAGATAATCCGTCCACCCGTTACTACAACCCTGGCTGATTTATTGAAGAGAATGTTGTGAATAGCTCAAAATAAGTAAAGAACCTCATTATCTACGAGTTCTTGAAGAAATATTTTAATTTTATAAACCTAAACGCTAACCCTACCATGGCATCGTTTACGACGAAATTTTTGGTTACATTATCATAATTTTAACAATCAAGAGAAAGTGATAAGGAAGGATGTTATTAAAGATAATATGAAATCCCATGTTTTAAACGAGGACAGTGTAAACCTGTTACTAGCGTTTTTAATGATTTTCATTAAATAAAGCACAAGAAGGAAACCGTTGTATTTTGGAAAGTACTAGTCCAACTTCCTTCCTGCCCATTCCCCTACTTTGTTTTGACTTATAATGAAATAAAATATTTAAAAATATGTTAACTCTAAACATATGTATGATTTTCTTTTGTTATTGTTGTAAATGGCATTACTGTAATTTGCATTGGAAATTCAATTATCTGGAACAGAAGTAAATATTAGTGAATATTCAAGCTTGGATAGTACATCTACAATCGGATACCGTAGCGGCGGTCACCCAACAGTTGGTGAGGCAGTTACAGATTATTGCCGATAACACTAAATTTACGGACCACAGTCAACTACAAATGTGTATTTTAATGCCCGCACAATGGATACCTATCGTACTCTGTTAATGAAACATTTATCAATTCTAACTGTATCAAAATTTTTCCCCCATGATGTTGTATTTTATTGTTAAAAACAAATTAACCGGTTTCAGACCTGTCATAAATTCAAACAGTATCTCAATATAGTAATACAGGAAAGAACAATAATTTTCTACAGATCTAGAGGTTTTCATTTTGAACAAAGCAACATTATTACACTGTTGTGTACATTAGAGAACATTGTGTTGGTGCTTCCATCTAATGAGAAATTCTAAAACTTTTTCAGCCTGTTTATTCATTATCCCTCGGTTGTTCCCATTTGCAATTCTGTGTTTATGCTTTCGATGTTATTTATTTAGTTATGTTATTTGGTATTCCTTATTTATTAACCCTTATAAATCCAAAACCTTTATAGGAAAACTTTACAAGCCACCGGCAACTGTCTGGAGTTCTGCTACTCCAATATTGAAACAATGGGCACTATGAATTTAAATGAGAAAGTATTAGCAAGTTTAAAGATACTTTGGTATATTTTGAATATTTAAATGTTCCAGAATTGAACCCTCTTGTTCTCGTATGATTCTACCTATAAATTTAAAACCTAATCATTTGAGTGTACTGAATGAATGTACAATATTTTAAAATCTGTGTATCGGTGTATGCGTGAAAGCAAAACAAAAAAATAAATGCACTTTCGAGTTTATAATATTACTAAATTACTCACGGCTTTACACGCATTTCGTAGGTTTTGCACCAGTATGACCACTTCTGGTTCTAGTGGGTAGGTTATATTTTCGCGGCCAATGTTGTTTCGTTTCTTCCCAACATTAAGAAATATCTTGAAAAATTGTATATTTATGGTTACTGTAATTTACTTCAATGTTAGTATTTTTGTTCCATTGCTGATTTTACCTCTTTCCTGTCAAGAATATATATATACATACATATACATATACATACACAGCTGTGAGAAGCCTCTTTTTGTAAAAAAGATGACAAATTTAGGTCTCATAAGCATTTAAATGTACAGTAAAGTAAAAGTTGGAGCAAATTGTCTCTTATATCTGCACTGCTAGTAGTCACCCGCTCCTTTGCACGAAATTTAGTAGGCGTTGCACGTGTGTGACCACTACTGGTTCCAATGAATTTTATTTCCGACGCCATTGTTGAGTTAGCCCTGTTTCCCGATTAAGAAAATATATATATATATATATATATATATATATATATATATATATATATATATATATATTTAAAAGTACTTCTGTTAAAAGTTAACTAAGATGAGATTTATATCAGTCTTTAAGTTTATAGTAAAAGTTAGTATAATGATCTTTTAGATCTAATACTTAATATAAGTGCAGTTAAAAGTACATTAACAATGACGCTACCTGTTTGTTTCTCTATACACTGAGAAATATTGTTAATATTTTAGAACACAGAATTGGTACATTATTTCAAAAGCACAGTCCAGCTTTCCTCTACCATAGTTCTTGCCGACTGCTTCAAAGGGAGTCTTCGGTATCAAATTCTAATCATCTTATGTTAAAGGGTATTTGGTAAGGTAGATGAGTACTTACCTAATCACTGAATTCTAGATGGTATTCCTAGCAAGGCGTTTAAAAGAAATTCTCTTTACATCCGGGGTTATTGTTCAAAATTTACAATGCACAAAAAAATCATTAGCAGAGGGAAATGCGATCCTGATCTGCTGTCGTCTAACAGGCCTTTCTCTTGTCATGCACTACTGGTAAGGTCTTAGAGAAGTTGATCCGCTCCCACCTGACTATTGCCTTAGATGTTGTTGGAGACCTTTCTCCTGGTCAGTATGGATTCTAAAGTGCAACAGGCTGCACTTCTAGTTTGTTCCGCCTACCGCACAGTATCCGACCCTACCGTCCTGGTGGTTGCTGGAGTCATTCCTGCCAAACTCTTAGCTAGGGAAAGGAAGGCAATTTACATTAGACAAAGCGATATCGGTAAGGACGCTGCCAGACCAGAAGAGCGTTCGCAAACCTAGTGGCAACACAGCTGGGAGAAAAGACTCGGGGATGTCGGGCTGTGAAACTCATGAAACAAGTCCAACCATGGGTGGAAAAGCAGCACGATAATTGGCGCTATTACCTTACCCAGTTCCTCACAGTTCAGCTAACTCAGTCTATACTTGCACCAGAGGCGTAAAGCCGTTTTATCGGACTGAATCTATTACCCGGGCATTCTCGACGTCGCGGAACACACTTTTGCCGCTGTCCATCTTAAATGGACGCAGAGTGCGGAAATTTCTTTTCCAAAGTGTCGTTCAATTAAAAAAGACTAATCTAAACCGAGAAGCGGACTATACCAAATAATCACTCGGCTTGAAATGAAAAGATCCCCATGGGGGCGTAAGCCAAATTTAGACCTTACCTGAAGTAGCCTAATGTGAAAAACAATCCTAGGTTAGATCCTTAAAGAGTAGAGTAGTTTTTGTGGGTAACCCGTGAGTTCCATCCCAACGCTTAGAGCAGTCCCACACTATATGCTGTCCATATATGTGCATAAAGCATTTTTCCACTTCAGGCTCAAAAACATTCCTCGTGTTTCTAACAATTGCTCTACTTTTTAATAATAAAATTATATTCTTATCTTTAAAGATTTCTTTCTAAAACAAAGTTTTGGATGAGCTAATGCTTGTAATTAAGGTTTTGCTGGATACATTACCGCCAATGGCAACTGTGTTATGCGCTTAAGTCTTTTTTTAAAATGGTAATTTTGTTCTATTTCTTTTTTATATTTGATATATAGATCATAAAACCTTTTGCACACTACTTTATGAAACAGTATTAAAATGCTATTAAAACGGTTTTATCGACTGTTTGTAACCAATATGTTTACAGAGTTAGACATGGTGCCAACTTATATTCTTAGTCATGGGATTATGTGGGTCGACTGCAATTCTCAGAATGGTCTTGACGTATAAGTTACAAAAAGGCAACCACAGCTAAGTAGTTGACACCTGAGGGCATTGTTTTACAATGGTTCCAAGTTAACAACAAAGTTGGAGTATTCAAACAAGAAAACCGAGATAACTTCAAGCATACTTTGGAAGAATCACAACTGGGTACTTCGTATAAACAAACAAACAAAAGATAATGAGCTTTATATTCATTAAATTTAATCAATACCCTAAGTTAAGTACGTGATTTTTAGATTTCCCTAAGAATGTGATGAAATACCTATCAAGGAGTTTATGTTGGTGGGCTTTATATAGATGCACAAAGAATGCATAAATAGTGAATTTTATTAGGACTATTTTATAAGGTGAATGTAAAAGTATAAACCTTCTAGAACTTTTTATTATGTTCTTAATACTACAAATATTAAGAGGAGACTTCTTTTAATACTAACCGATATGTGATGCAGAGCTCGAAAGAGATAATACACCTGGGTGTACCAACCTAACCAAACTCTTTTCATAAATGAACGTAATTTTGTAATCCAAAACCTTATAATTCTCTTTACAGTTAACTGTATTTAAACATAAATAGCAACCAACACAGGGCTCTTAAATGTTTATTTCTTATAAACTACACTTTAGTTTCGCAACTCTAAATAATACGGGAACTACAAGAAAAACTGTAAAAATTGTAGAGTGGGTCCATACGATAAGTCGTTCTAAGAGTGCCACAAACAGACAGCCCGGAGGACTCTATTTACTGTGACTGTATGTCGTGTACAAGAGTCACTTCAGTGATAACACGGAACTTTAACAGAATTAACGCTATTAATAGGAATTATAACTCTATCCTATGAAATGAAGGTTGTTACAGTTGAGTAAGGATTACTACCTATGCATGTATTCAGTATCGTTGATGAAACCTTAAAGAAAATTCATTTTCATAGTTATTTCATTTCACATAAAATTATTTAATTTTTGATACATATGTATGTTTATTATGCATCAAGGGTTTGTAGTTAGCTGAAATGTTAGTGTATTTAGAGATTTTTGGATATTTTTAATTAAGTTAAAGCTGTGATTACAACAATTACACCAAGTAAGCGAGATTTCTCTTGGCCAAGCTTGGCCATTCCTATCAGAGAAGTGCTTTCTTAGGAAAGAATGTTTGAATACAAATGGCCTGAAAACTCGTTGAACCACGCGAGAAAGGAGTGTTCTAAATTGAACGAGTTTCTAAGCCAGTTCATTACAATAAGTTCACACTGTAACATACTTCGAACTTCTCTCTTTACTTAGAACATGCTTGAGATTTGTTTTCTTGTTCTATTGTTTGTTTTACTTTCTGAAACAATTTTACAACTTCTTAAATGCTATTTGAAGCGACAAATGTTTGTAGTTATATGAACAATATAAACATTATTCGAACGTTTTTATGAAGGAAGGTGATCAAGTTATTGATATGGAAAACACTGCCACCAAATGACTGTAATTTGCTTGGCTTACTCTAAAATAAACATTAACTGACATTTGCTTCAACTGATTACATTCCCATAACTTATTAAATTTAAGAATTATTACTTTTTTGTATATTGGGTTACTACTAATCAAGTTCTTTTATTTAGTTTAACAATTGGTTACTTTACCCATCATAATTAGCCCCTGGTCGATTATCAAGATGTGGCTTAAAAAATATCATTATTAATTCGAACGGATCAAAAGCAACGTAATAATAATCAGTGGTTTGGCATTAAGCCTTGCTGTTAGTTAGAGCTTAAGGTATAGATACACATATGTACATCAATTTTATTGTCCTTGTGCACAGACCAACACTTATGTATTAATAATTGTTAGAAACTGTATCCATCTTTTGCCTACATAACAATAACTGAAAGCAACATTACGGTTCAACGTCGTTGACTGTAGACGGCTCTCCAGAGCGAGACCGAAATATTTCAACATAATTGAGTAAGCAATGTTTCCACGCTGAATGATGTTAGTTAGGACACCAACAATGTAAGCCTAAGAGTTCTAAGATTTCAACTCTTGCTGATTAGTTAATATGCTCAGAGTATATGTGAGTAATATTAAAGAGAATTTGTAATAAAAAAGCCGGTGCTTCAGTTAAAACTGGATACTTTATAAATACTATACAAAATCGTAGCACTTTGGTATTTTCCGGCGGTTATTGCATTTTATATAGTTTTTCTTACTGAGGACCTAAAAACAATATTATTAGAGAGTTCAGACTTTAATTAACTGTGAAAATTACAAGTCATTATGACGATCGGTTCTTGCTTCTTGCCTCCCGAAAGGAAGTGATGTCTGCGAGAAGGAGGTAACTCTGCATCTGTCTACTATTTCTTATTAGGCTATAAGCAAATATATACATACGTACGTATTATGAACATAAAACGTTAACGAGTGTTATCTGAGCTTGAATTTAGGTTTTTATCTCCAGCGATGTTTTCTTTATTCGGCAAAAGTGCGGGGTGCGCCACCAAAGCCCGCAATTTTGGCCAGATCGTGTAACTTTTCTAACGTCAGACCACATCGGAAGATCTCACACGTGTTCTGAGGTCGGGAAAGTACCGATCGCAAATGTCCCTGGACATCAGTGTGGGGTTCGGTGGCGCCTCCCCACACTTCTTGCGAGAAATGAAAAAGATACCTTGAGATAGTACCCAGATTTAGCTTAGATTACGTGAGCGCTAATAAAGGTTATCTTTACATTTGGTACTACTAATAACATATTTATGATAACCTAACCTAAACCTACTTATACTCCGCAATAACAAGAAGTAGATAGATACTTCTCGCCTACATCGCTTCCTTTTAGGAGGCTGAAAACAAGAACAGTAATTTTTACAGTAAGTCAAATGAAGTATGTTTTTTTTTCGAATAATGATTTATTAGTTCCCCTGTAAGAAAACCCGTTCTAAAAATAGTGGCCCACGAATAATATCAAAGTACTAAAATCATTAAGGTGATAATATGATGTTTTCCTTATTGCGATTTGATCTAAAGGTAGGTCTAAAAACAAAACTATTACATGTAAAGACCTATTTTACAGGTATCACTCCTTTATTCTTGTAGAGCATCTTCTTATATATTTAAGTTTTAATAATATATATGGTTTCAGGGGTAATGCAAACAATTAGCAATATTTCAAAAACTCTTTGAAAGATATATTGAATTTTAATCGCAAAAAACATTTTCAAACATGCAATTTCCACTAATATTCTTGACTACAATCTGAACTCGCACAATATAATATTAAGAAAGTTAAGTTTGCTGGCTTAACTTACATTTCAGAAGACAAGTTACAAAGTTGGATACTTCTTCTCCACAGTGAAGCGGTTGTTGGTTATGAAGTGTAAGGCATTCCTTCAACGCTCCCTTTATTACCTTACAGGGTACTTCGTAGTCTCTCAAAGTATTTTCACTTGTAAATGTAAAATATCTCTCAACGTCTTGATACATTCTTTCGAATTCTTCTTTACCGAAACCAATAGCAGTTGGTGTACCGTTGGGTACGTGGTTTCGGAGAAAAGGGACACGCAGATCTCCCATATTACCTTCGGTACTGTGAAACCTCGGCATAAAAGCTAATCTTTTCTG
Organism: Homalodisca vitripennis; assembly: GCF_021130785.1. Lineage (NCBI taxonomy): Eukaryota > Metazoa > Arthropoda > Insecta > Hemiptera > Cicadellidae > Homalodisca > Homalodisca vitripennis. The sequence continues at coordinate 66,052,330 of NC_060210.1, read as the reverse complement.
TGGAATTTTCTTTTCTTGAGAAACTACCTGAGGTTCTTTTTTGTTTGCTTTACCTTCGTCGCAACTTTCTTCCACGACATGTATATCAGGAGGCTCTGGATTTTCTACATGAATCTTTCTAGTTTTGCTCGGTTCCTGTCCCATTGCAAAAACACTAGTTTATTGCTTTAGCTGTGATAATTTCAAAGTAAAGTTTAATTATGATCTATAAAATTTACAACCATAATGTGGCTAGAATCTAAAATAAACAATATGTTTTTCCTGTAGTACAATTTGTTTTTAACTTATGTTTATTGACAAAAACTGAATATTCAGACACAGACAGGTGATTGAACGAAGAATTTTATTGAACCTTACACTTTGGACAGAGCCAGCTGGTAAGAGCTACTCTGTTGAAGCTATTATTATAATGTAATATAATACTAGATTTACGGGAACACACGTGTTGATACGACTGTAATAGCAAGAAGATGCTCAGATAAAGGTCTCAACGTCTTCAGTTCAGTGGTATAATTTCCATGATTGAAGAAGGATCAATATGTTCTATAGTCCAAATTATAATTATAACTACGAATAAGAACGTGGTTATGTTTATTGAATCATTATTTAGTTTATGTAACAATTGGCTCAAAGTTTTGCTTTTGTGTACTCTTGCTTACAGAAGTGGCTCCAGGCTCTTGCGACAGTGCCCCCAAGGGGGCACAGCCATTTGGGGAAGATTATAATGTAAAATGGACCTCAACCTACAGTTACCTTTGACAGAGGGTTGATACCACTATATCGTACCAATAGTCTGATGGGTTCAGGAAAGCCTACGCAATACATGTACTACCTTTACTTTCCGTTGTTATGAGAATGATATAATAGACTCCTCGCTCTCTTCCCGTTCGCAGCTAGTCCGCGATTTCGTAATTGAATGAGTTCAACACCAGAGTAGCGTCGAACTACTTACTTTTGTGTACTTGACCATGAGACCCTCTTATTCTAAATTGTTAAAGAAATAGTAATACCTTTTGACATGTGTGAATATTACTTATAAAATGAAATAAAACACATTCTATGATTTTTTTAGTTTTAAGAACTAAAATCTCTGAATTTAGGAGTTTAAGGTTTGTCTTATTTAATTTCTTCTAAGTCATCTATATATCGATTTAGCAGTGCCGCTGACTTTCGCTCGGGCGAATTTAATACCCAAAAAAGTCAACCTGGATGGTAGTGATTTGAAGTAATCCGTTAAATTTAATTTTTCGAATAAAATCCCATAATTTTCGTCATAAGCACGTTTATGTATACCATATAAATCAGTAGAAAATTTGTACTTTAATTAAAATCTAAAATTATTAATAACCAGGTATTGATATAACTTGCATGTGTTAAGCTTAGGAATTGCATTATACAAGCATTTAGGATCCGATTCCGAAGCATTCCCAAAGCCTACTTCCAAAGATGTAAGACTAGGAAAAATACGTATGTTTGTTAGTTCAAATTATTAGTCTACTACATTGGTTACAATTCCAGGGCCCTATTACTCCCATAAGCGATGGGGAAGTTTGAAAGAAACTTTCCCAACTTCTCGAATTACGCAACACTGGAAGTTGAACAGTTTCAAGTCACCAACACTGAAGATTAGCTGTCAAATAGCTCAAGCAGTGAAATGGATCTGGATTTTAATTACCATGTACCATAACAAAATCTTATGGAACTCTTGAAAGCGATTGAAAGACTTCATTTGAAGAATCGAGGAAAAATAAACTGCGCTGAGTAGCAAGAAAACGCTTCAAGTGGCTTCCAAAGAAGGTAATCCTAGGAGAAGAGGCTAGGAAGGAAAGCATTAAACCCTCTGCCTTCAGATAGAAGGACCAAGCGGTCAAGATCAGAAAAAACACCCCAGAATCTAACCAGGAAGGTTAAGGTTACTGAAAAGTAGGCAGGCTTCTTGCCAGGAAACAGCTCTGGGGAAATGTTCAGGCAATCGGTCTAAAGTACAGTCTGGTGGAATCAGCTAAAACACTTGACTAAACTAACTAAAAACACTCGCCTGTGGGCGAGTCTAAAACAGGAAAGTCTAAAGAGGCCCTAAATTACTAAGGTGAGAATTATGGTCACGACTTTACCAGAAGAAAATCTGACCAATGATCAGATGAATCAAATTCAAATTTTGATATTCGAACAATTGCGATGGAGGGAGGACCATATCCTCTTTTTAACGCTGTAGCTTTCGTCTTAGCTAAGTATATCATGCGTGGATAAGGACATCTCAGGGTGGCTAACTGCAATAGGAAATATAAGCTATGGGAATGGCCGAGCTTGAAAGCTGTAGAGGAGTAGAACAGGCCAAAGAACCTGAATGCATGCCTTCCAAAGCGCAGATCCGATCCAATCGAAAAATTTTGAAATTGGTCAGAGTTTAAAACTCTTCCTTAGAGATGGCCGAATGGTGAGTGGCGAAAGATAGTGATGAAGGCATTGCTGTTTGTATATCTTCTGATATCTGTAGACCAATACTTCAAGAAAGAAGACTATTATAAAACCTTATACAAATGCTTAATAATAAACATGCACGAGTATCAAACCCAAGATATCTACAAAACCGACTGTTCGGAAGGGTGACTGGAACAAGTTAAGAAACTCGGCTGTCTCTTCAGACTCCACAGACCAGCAAGAGGCTACAGCGTCAACAGTGGAAGAGCCAGGAAGGTCGAAGGCTGTCACTACCCAACAACAACCTGTCCTCAAGCCTCAAGAAAAGCTCACAGGCAAAGAAAGAACTAATCATAGATTCAGCCTACTTCCCTGGCGAAGAGGAAACACTGTCACCTGAATCAGTTGAAAAACTAGTTCACTACTGCAAAAGAAGGAAGAGTAGCCTTGTCATCGGCTGCGACGCCAACGCTCGTCACACAATAGGGACAGCAGTGACGCTAATAAACGAGATGAATAATGGAGTGTTTATTTCTGATTGGTTTATACTTTCCAGTTGAATCTATACTAGATACAGCAAACCTCGATGCGTCACTCATATATCTAGGCAACCCTATGGAGCCGCACATCACTGATCATAAATGTCGATATCTAGGCCAAAAGGATAGAACCTCCCAGTTTTGCCGCAGCGAGTAATTCTTGGAGTAGTTGGAGCTCCCTTATTGTTAAAGGCTGTAGCTGTCCTAAAGATGAGGGAATATTTCCCCTGACCCGTTTTGTCTCAAAGAGGCTGGAACAAACACTTCCTATTATGTGACATGATTGAGATATAGTGTGGCCAATCTCTTCCCGATGTATATCCGACAGGAAGTGGTCCCTATCCACCTTACACACCCTAAATGTCGTGTTACTTTGGAAGCAAGCGCAAAAGTTCTTTTAGCATTAAGCGCAATGAGAGGTTTCTCAGATTGTTGTTCTAAGTGAGTAAATAGTAATATAAATTATCTATATTACAAGTTAACCATATATTTTGTTGATAAAAGGTATGATAAATGGATAGATCAACGAAACATGAAAGCTGTGCTTATTTTCCCCGCCTTTTATTGTACAACTATTTTTTTAGCGATTTAAACTGTTATAAATCAAGAAGGTTGTTAAGTGTGAACAGTTACTGTTGTGATATAAATGGCGTGGAGATTGAAGCAGATGACGACCAGACCTCAAAAGCTGTGTGGTTTCAAATTGTCCGTACAACTGTGCCACGAGATTGGACTAATTAAAAGGGTCAGTATTGCGAGTCTCAGCGCTTTTCGCTATTATTTTTCTGATCTATTTCCACAACTTTCATTTAACATTAAATTCATAGCCTACCCACTCCGAATTTAAAGATTTTTTTTTAATGGAATTTGTGGTAAATTTTAAGAAAACAATTACTTTTACAGCGGAATGTATTGTTTACCGTTATGTTGTCGTTTTAATGTGAAAAGAACTCGTTAAAATTAAAGAAAAGCGTAATCTTTCAATTTTTAACTTATAAATTACAATTTGTCACAACTCGCACTCATTCGGATGTTTTGTGGTCAGACGCTCTGATGTATTGATAAGTTACCTGATAGATCCTATCTCGAGGATGTTTTCCGTTCCATATAAGTGCAGAGCAGACTTGTTATAGCTAAACATAATCAAAAACGTGGCATTGAGAATTTTTATTAAAAAATTAAACATTGTATGTTGGTTGTATTTCCAGAGTGTTAAATATCATTCCTTGTCTTTACACTTTATGCAAATTAAAAATATTGCAAATTCGTTTCAACAAAATAAACACGAATACGTTAAAAAAATATTTTTTTAACCTTAGCGGCAATCGATAAATAAATGTTGACCCTCCTTTGCCAATGCATATTGCTAGTAGTCGTGTTTAAATATGTAATTTATTTTCATTAATATTAGTAAACATTAGTAATAATGCGTTCAGTCGTCATTGGAAATTCATGTGTTTGTCTGAGGATCGGTAAAAAAAAGTTTTCCTATACATCAGATGTTTCGTACATGAAAACGTCAAAAAAGTCATGTCTGATTGGTGTCTCTTCTTAACCTTAACTTGTGTGAACCTTGGTGATTTTTGATGATTGAATAAAGATATTTTATGTGTCTAAAATGGGCGGATCTCAAAGTACACGTAAAATAGGAATAGATAACGATGACACCGCGGGTTTAATTAGAGTTTCCGAAAACGTCGCTCAACGGTTGAAGAATATGAATAATTTCAGAGATGGTGAAAACGCTAGTAGTACTAACTTCTCAAATCCACAACCAGTATCGCCTTCACCTGTCAGTGGTCCAATCGTAAGCCAGCAGCCTTCCAGTGGTTTTTATGCGCCTCAGCCTTATATTACTTCATCGATGATTCGAGATCAGATTGAAAAAGAATTGGAGAAGAATGACCGTTATTGGGAAAGAAGAATTAAAGGTTTGCAGGAGAACCAAAACCGCATAACTCAAGTAATGGAATCAGAATTTAACAAAGCTTATAAAGAAATTGAAAATAATTTTCCAACCCTAGCACCAAAGGATGCCACTATACCATGCCAGGATTACAAGTCCATGGTCGTTGATTGTTTCAAGAACAATGCCAATCATACATTGAATTGTAGTAAACTTGTCAATGATTTTGCAGCCTGTGTTAGCAATTCAAGAAGCAAGAGACACAATGAGAACCGAAGTCCATAATGGTTAGAAGGTGCATTAGTCAACCAATAGCATGAGAAGTGATGTAAGTATTGCTATTAAAATTAGCCCTAAGGGTTGTTATTTACCATCATCATGTTACGTAAAACACCATATATTTACTTTTTTATCCGCACCAGTAACAAGATTTGCATTTTTAACCTACTGCAACAGTAGTGTTGAACCAAACAGTATAAGGTTATAGCGAATGAAAATGACAAATAAAAGGAATTTTAGCTTAGAACAACTTTTCTTGGAAGATAGTAGAAAATTATGGTTAGGTGAATTTACAATTTATTTTTTTCTGTCAAGTTGTGTTTTCTTAATAGCAATAGTGACCAGACCATCTAGAATTTGATCTTGTAATATAGGTTCTACTTCAAAGGATGTTTTTCGTATTTCACCATCAGCACAGGGCAAGGTGTTACCAATGCCCACGCGGAGCACTTGTGTCAGTCTGATTTGAACTTTTATTCTTAGAAGGTCTAAAGAATCTTTATTTGGGTCACATTCACCTGATTTCGGCATTATTGTTATTTTACATGTACAAAGATGGTGGAAATGCTGATGTTAGCAGCAAACAATACAAGGTTCAATCATGATCATAACAAGACCACGTGACCCTCCTTAGAAGAAAATAATATTACTATGCATTAGAAAAGTAGTTCCATTTTTATTGTTCTATAAGTTTCTCATAGTCACCCGCTTGAACCCTTATATTGTTGTTTTAACCTACACTACGGTTGCAGTAGGTTAAAAATTCAAATCTTGTTACTGGTGCGGATAAAAAAAGTAAGTTCAATAGCAATACGTAACATGAAACTCGTCTTTGGCGACTCTGGCCATTAAGTTCACAATAACCAATAAAAATCCTTAAAAGAGAAACCAGAGTTGAACAGACTGACACTAAGTTTCTGACCATCAGTATTGGCTATGGTATCATTTTTATTCTTCCCTGCACTGAACAATTACAATGAATGTAAAACATACCTTAAGATAATATTTGCTTAGTAGCAGGTCAAGTTATAGAAGGTTGGATCACAAATGCACGAAACATCTGGAAAATTTAAACTCACATAGCCTACCTGTAACTTTTTAGGTAGTACAAAGAAACCATAATTTATTAAATGTTAATATTATTATTTTGCAGAAGTAGTTTCTATGGGCTACTTCATACTTGTAGTTCTGATATTACAATAGTTTATTGTAGAAATGAAAATATACTGTCATGCCTATGTACTTTACCTGGACATTAGATTATTTGTTGTCTTTTCAAAAGGAACATTTTTAGAAAATAAATAGCAAACAAAGCAATTAGGATGTAGAAAGTTTGAAAAGGTTTTAAAACCCCAGAAAAAAACTAGTTTAACTTGGCAGTTGAACACACAGTAATGCCTTTGGCCACCAGTTTAGGGAGTACTTCCCACACTGAAAATAACAAACAATTAACATCCTTCAATATAGTATTGTACTTGTCTGTAAAATATTAAAATTCCAGAATGTTAGTTCATGAATGCTTAACTGAGGTACTGGTGACGATTGCTGCAGAGATGGTAATCACTCTCAACAACTAGTGATGGGTAGGGTACGATAAGCGGACCCAGTTATTTTTATATCGAAGAATGTAATCATCGATACCTAATATTCACATCTCAAATGCTAGATTATCAATCGATATAAAAGTATCTATAGACCTCAATAACAATCATAAGTTAAATTTAAATATGAATTTAATATTTACAGTGATCAAAACCAAATGCACTGCAATAATTGCACCTTTGAGATTCCCAGTTGCTATAATTAAAATTATGAAAACTGAAGACGACCATATTTGCTCCTCTCACAGTTACAGTTGTTTCTTTCCTGCAATTTTCACGTAATGGGTTGAAACCGGGTCCGCTTATCGTACCCTACCCCTGGTGACAAACATCACCACAAAAAAGCCACTTTATAAAGTAACTATGATGTTTTTTTTTATGAAATTAATCATTCAATAGCGGATAAATCAATGTATCAATTAGTATGAAGTTCAGTACCTTTTGATCTTTGATACAAGTTGAAGAGAAGAAGAATATCATTCATTTCCATTCTTGTCATTGCTTTGCTGTTGTTTACGTAGTTTATGTTGCAAGTTTGTAATATTATTTGAAGTTATTATTCAGTCAAGTCGTATAAATATGTTTTGAAAAGTATTTCTCTTCACAGGAGTAATTTAGTGAAACAAATAATTATTGTTTTCTTTCAAAATAACCAAAGTTTTGTAATTAATGTAGGCCTAGGTTAGGAGTGTCAAATTTGTATTTTAGCAAGTTTTATTTATTTCTATGTTAAATCGTACCATGTTGGAGTAATATCAATAATGAAATACTGATGAAAAGGATGCCAATTGGGGCTATTATTAGGCCTACTATTAGGCTATTTAAAAAGGCATAAAATATATAAAAAGACATAAATTAAAATAATTCCAAGCAAAAATAGAAAACTATGAATGCAGCATTTACAGTTGAAACACAGCAAACGTTATTCAGCAGCAAACGTGTTGCCAATAATACTCCAATTGGCGTAATGCACTAAGACCATTTGACTTTTATTTTTGAGAGGCTTTAGCTTCATCATTCAGCAATAGTAAATGTTCTTAAATTCTTTCCTGGTCTAGGGGAAGGTTTAGGTGTAGACTGTTTTTGTGCTTTGAAGTAAGGAATTGAGAAGATTCTTTCAAACACTAGCAGAAAAAGTGGTAAGCATAGCAGTTCCAGCTTGAACACAAAAGTTACCTTATTTGCTGTTCATATAATGAACTTTGATTCTATTTCACGTAACAATAACACTTTTTTCTACATCTAGATAACATACACTTTTTAGTCCGACTCTAGCCTACGCACAGGCTGCTTGCCCATGTAGGCTAATTTCCATTTTAGAACATATGTTAATATGTAATAAATAGTTTACTTAAATTATATAAATAATATTTATCCAACTATTGTACTTAAAATTAAATTGTTTTATTTTATCGCCACTTAGTGAGTACAGTAAAAGGGTAATTTACTATTTATCAAATGTAAATAAATCTAATATCTATGTGTATATGTTTTTAGAAATAAAAAATGTTTCTATTTAAGCAATACAGTTGTACATATCCAACTGGAACACTACATGGAATTATAGTTACATATAATCAATATACATATAGAATGATGGTTTCTAACATTACCACGTTTACCACTATGGAGTAATCCTTAATTACTGAATGCTAAAATTGGAAATATCAGACTCCACCTCCCTCCCTTTTAATGGTAACTCTAACCCACCTCAATAATTACGTAACACTGCCACAAAATCCCCTTTCCCCCACATTTTATGTTGCCCTAAAAATTGTTATAAATAAAGATAATTTATACTCCAAAGTAAAACATGACTTATTAATGCATTTTTGTAATTTAAAACAACAATTAGAACAATTCTTCCTTCTACATTTTTAGACATTTTAACTCAAATCTAGGCTATATACAATCATAATGTAGTACGACAATCACTAAACACTCACACAGCACGGGACTCACTGTACAGTTTTCAATACGATACACATAAAAAACTGCTATTTTTCCAGTCTAATTTAATGTGTTCATACAAGTAGCAAGTGAGTATCAAAATCGATGAGGAACAAATCGTCTGTGTCAGTGTATTGCATTTGCTGGGTTATATGTACAATATGGTGAAGTCTTTAACTGTATAACTTCAGCCCAACATCAGGCCTTTTATTTTGATTACTATTTTTACACCTGATATTGTATAGAGCTGGGCTTTGCTCCACATCCACAATACATTTTTTTGTGTCGCATGATGCACCGTGATATTCTGCTAGAATTGGGCTCGTACAGTCAGACACACTGAATTAACATATTGCTTAGATATTGTCGTTGGTTACATAGGTCCTAATAGCCAAGCTTTTCTGCTGTTAATTTTCGTTCGTTATATTTTGGTCTTTATAGTATTGCTACAACTGAGCGCATGAGTGAAGAAAAGACTTTCTCCTATCAAACATTCTCAACGTTTCACTCAAACAGTACTACTCACTACTCAGCCAAAATGCTCAACACATAGAGATTAAGCAGAATGCTTAATTTAGATGGAGGATTCAGACTTCTTTTCATTTGCTTTTATGAGAGGAAATTTATTATACAAATTTTAATTAAATCAGGAAAATTTTTGAACGAATTCGTATAATTAATCGTTGAGGTTTATTGCTGCATCCAACCCCTCCACTCTTCTGCAATGGTGCGAATAACTGCCCCTTCCCCCTTGGTACGTTACATAATTTAGGGCTGTTGAACTTATCTTAGATACACGTCTCCATTCATTATAGTATTGCTAATTTATTCCAATTTTATCAATCAGCTGTAATAAGGTGCAATATAATAGGTTTATTATATTTCTGTAATAAGGTACAATGTAATAGGTTTAGTACAATATGTATGGGAAGAGTAATAATATGTTTGTCAGATAGCATCATATGCATGTAACGCAAGCAGGATCACATTTAGAGAGCTCTGGCTAATAATATCCATGGGTCCTACTTCAATCTTGTTGTTGGCCTATAAACTAACAATAAAAGAACTTTATGTCTTTAATATATTAGACCACAATACAGTGCATTTCAAATCTAAAAAATATTCCTTTCATTTCTAAACATTCATACATAAAAAAATTTGCTGGCAAATGAGGAAATCAGCAATTTGTAAGTTGCATTTTTTAAATCTAATTTTTTAACTTGGTGTTCATATCGTTATGTAATAATTGGAGTTTCACTATTGATTGCCCGAGTGTAAGCAAAGCTACTGACTTTGGTGACTGAAAAATTATGTTTGTCCGCTCAAAAATATATTTAGGACCATTCAACCTACAATTTAGTATGAAAGTATATCTTTACCATTTAACTAATTACATATTCTTCCTTCTCAAAGTAGAAAATGCAAAAAGCATGTAGGTTTAAAGTTGCATATTAATTTAAAGGGCTTTAAGCTAGATTTTTGGATGACTACAACAAAAATTGCTGCTGATATTTATCCTTACTAGTGGAATCCCATGATAATTAAGTTATTTTAATAGAGTACCATCGCCTAATTTTTAGTCAGTCTGACTCATGCCTTATTTGATTTTTATTAAACTGTAGAAAGCAGTTCAATACAATCCACTCAATCCATATAACTTACCACTGGATTTAAAGTATTGCTAATTTTTTTTTTTTTTTTTTTCTGTAACTAAATATAACTGAATCGTTGGGGAAAAAAATCATTTAACCAAAGTTGTACAAAATATTTGAATATTACAGCTAAGGTAGCTATGGTGGGAAGGGTTGATGAATGCGAATATTGAGTTCAGCTTCATTTCACCTTCCACGTAGTGCAGTGGCTGGAATCTGACACTGTCACAGACTTGACTCCTGGAATCTGAAGGGCCCACGTCCATCTGAAGAGATAAAAAAAGTTGGTGATGAAGACGCTTATCATCGGTTGTGTTGAAACAAACTCTGCATTGTATCAACACCAGAGACACATAGACTACAAAATAAAGTGTAATCCAGATGACATTGTCTCACAGGTGTACAATTGAGTACACTACAATGTTTTAAATGTAGCGATTCCAGATTTGAGGAGTCAAGTTTGTGACAGTGCCAGACTTCAGATGGTGCACTAAGCGGAAGGTGAAATGAAGCTGGACTCAATGTTTGCGTTGATGAACTCTTCCCACCACAACTATGTTATGTGTAGAAAACCCGGTTGCTGCGACATTCTTTGAGATCGTTTCTAAAACACTGTAGTGCACTCAAGTGTGCATCTGATGAGACAATGAGAACAATTGAACCCTTCAGGTATAATCATTTTGATGGTTGTATCCAGCGAACCACCAATTTGACTACAAATAGTGATCCGTAGAAACTCGAAGGCTTCATGCTTGAAACTATGAAGGCGGTTTTGAAACTATTTCTTTTTCTTCATCAGGTATCAAAGTTGTGAGTTTTAAGTTATTTTGTAGTCATAATGTGTTTAGGATGCACAAGTTACAAATTTTTCTTTGGCAAATACAAACTTTGATTTGTGTAAATGTTTATTAATTATGTGTTGTGTCACTGGAATAAATAAATAAATGTATTCGTTCAGTACATAAACATCTATTCTATTAATATAGTATAAATTTTGTATATATTTAACTATAATTTGTTACATCTGTATTTACAGGATGTCTTTTTTTACCACAAACTACTGGCACATACTTAATAGAGTAAATCCCCTTTTTGTATAGAAATTTAAGATAGATCCTTTAATCGTGAATAGTTTTACTATTAGAAATAATGTGATGTAAATTCCCAACTGAACATTTATTTTTTTAGTGTAAATAAATTGAGTATTGAAGAACTTGAGATAATATAACAACATTGCATGGTTAACAGTTATTATCTGTATATGATACTAAACTAAGTAAATTCATCACAAATTAATAGTGTTGGTACCTTACTGCGGAATGTCATACGGTTAACGTTAAAGTATACTCTGTTTACTAATTTGTTCTGTGTTTTTTCTCATTGTGATCATGGTTACCCATAAGACCAGTGTAAAAATTTTGTTTGTTCCTTTGCTGCCCAGTGATTATTTGATTCCAAATTCAATAGTGTTCTTCTTTGGATCAATATTCAACTCTGTAGGACCTTTCCATCAAGATTTATTACACAGGGAGACAGCAACACAATTTTAAGAAGAACCTGTCAGTCCATAATACAGAGTCTGTCAAGTTCGCCAAATGAAAAATCTAAAGATATGATTAAAACTGAAACATAAGATGCATTGTGAGCTGGCCTAAGGTCAAGCCTTGGTAGCTTTAAAATGCGAACCACCCAAACATGTATGATATATCAGAAATCATTACAATAATGACCAACCATTGCCTGTACAGTATCTTATAATGTATCTGAGTTTCAGCCATATTTCATGTTATAAAAATCTAAAAAGAGTTATATACTAAATAAATTAGCTATCCTTACAAAATTGCTATAACTTTTATGAATTTAAAGATTTTGCCATATTTTGGATGTTTAAAAGCTTCTCGCTCGAAAATCAAAAGATAGAAAAACACAAAATTACATTTTAACTAAAAGTGTTGCTTGGTACAATTTTCATACAAAAATTTGAGAAATCTAGGTCCAAAATTATATTTTATTGGTTAGTTTCAAATGGGATCAATCTATCAAGTATTCACACATTATGTATGATCTTCACAATGTACACATAACATTGGGTAAGAAGGGTTGATTCAATTTGAATGTTGAATTTAGTTCCATTTAACCTTCCTTTCATTGCTGCGTCTTGTATCTGACGCTGTATCAGACTTTACAGTATGTATGCACCTCAAACGGTTGAAAACATAATCCAAAGGTAACATTGATAATAGTAAACTGTACATATGATGATGTATTAGTTATATATTGTGTACTAAATAAGAAAATCTACTAGTCCAGAGCTCTTCAAGGATCTCATGTTGACTACAGAAGACACTTACAACGCAGAGGCAGAACTAGAGTGTTCAAGATTACTTGCTCAATATAGAGCCACATCGGATGCGTTAAACTATAGGATGCTTCTCTTGAAAAGTACTTTTTAAGCAAAATTTATTTACTCCTCTAAAAATTTACTTATTAAGCAAAATGTATTTATCTGTACACTAATGATAAATGAAATGATAAGCAAAGTTTAATCTTATGTTGTTGAATACTTTTTACTTACATATTGATATAAAATTCCTCACTAATGAAAAACCACTGTGCACAACCTCATAACAGTTCATTTAAACACAATACAATTTGAAACAGTTACTTTACAAAATGATAATAATGTATTTAAATATTAGAATATTTGTTTATTCCTATAATAGAGTAGTCCAATTGTTAGTATTTCATTAACCATTGTTAGTTGTTATTATATTAAAAGCTGTAAATAACGGGTTTAAATCTTGTTTCTGAAATTGTTTGATCAATTACAGTACAGTGTTGATTATTTTGAATACTTAAGCATTGTTTGATTGTTGAAACTGAACTTGATTACTACAATTGATTTGGACAATCAATTGTACTGCAATTTCCATCCCCAATTCCATAGCCCTGTTTGCATCTGGCTAACTATTGAATGATGAATGGACCCTTTAATGCATCACCATATCTCTTCAATTACATGTATAAAATTATACACAGAATTACTTATTTTTTAAATGTCTACTTTATAATGTTAACATAATGAAATGCACATACTTACTTTTTTCTTTCTTACACATATGTTGAACTTAATATATGGAAAAACTTCATAACTCTCGTATTCGTAGGAATAGTCAGGGTTGTAAATATTTCACAAAAGAGTAAGAAAAGTAATTTCAAGGGTTCATATATTGATTATTCTGCATCTGAGAGCATTTTTCAATAAAAACTGCCCCAAACATAGCGTTTTTTATACATTAGTACATAAGTTAGTACAAAAGTTGACATAGATTAGTACATAAATTTAGGTATTAATAATTGGAATCCAAATACAACTTCAGCAGTTCAACAAACCGCCGAAAACAACCTATCAGGTCCTCCTGGGAAAATTCACCACCCCTATCCATGCTACCAAAGATGGCATACCGCTCTCTTGCTATTACAGGGCAATCAAAGAGCAGGTGCTCAGCAGTCTCCTCCTGCTCATTACACCTTCCACAGAGCGGATCCTCCTGAAGGATGCCAACTCTGTGTAGATGCTTCCTCAGGTGACCATGCCCCGTGATGAGACCAATGACCTTAGAAGACATTGATCTGTTTAATGAGAGAAGGTCCGAAGCCACCTTGGAAGAAGGTGACTGTAATACCATTCTACTCACTCTCAAACCCGGATGCAACCTCCACCTTCTCCCATGCTCCGCGCAAATCCATTTCGAGACAACCCTAGAGGATTCACACCTTGGAACACCGCAGAACGGTTGAGGGCCCGTCATAATTGTTGCTGAGCCCTGGTTGGCCAGGGCATCAGCTCTTTCGTTCCCAAGAATCCCCTCATGACCAGGAACCCAACAAACGATTACATTGTTGATTCTGGCAAGGGAGGAAACGGTCTGATAGCAATGGAATCCAGCGCTGCCTGACTGTCCGTGAAAATGTTAATCGTCTTGCCCCTATATCGCAGACGAAGATTCTCACGAGCACATTCCATAATGGCTACGACCTCCGCTTGAAAGACTGTCGGATACGGACCCATAGGAACCACCAGCTCCCTACATGGTCTCACTCCCAGAATTCCAGCGCCTGTGCCGCTTTTTGTTTTGGAGCCGTCTGTGTACCATTCGAGCTCCGCTGGTGGAAGAAGTTTCTTCCCCTCTGACCAATCATCCCTTGAGGGTAAAATAATCCTAAAGGGTTTGTCAAAGGAAAACTTTTGTGGCATCTGATCAGAGATCATGTGCAAAACATCCTCCTGTATCAGAGTGCTAATTCTGCAGTGCCCACCGCTGCAGCCCGACCAGAGTCCCATCTGCTGAAGACAGTAGGCACTCCTCCTGGCCATAGCTCGAATGACAATGTCCAGGGGGGCGAGGTTAAGACAACAGTCCAGAGCCGCGCCTGGCGCACTGGGAAAAGCCCCAGTGATAGCGAGGCAGGCCATCCTTTGGATACCCGCCAGACGTGCTACCACCGTCTTGGCTTCCGTTTTTGGCCACCATACGACAGCTCCGTACATTAGTGCAGGTCTGACCACGGAAACATAAAGCCAGTACAAGAGTCTCGGCTTCAGTCCCCAGGGCCCACCTATCACACGTCTGCATTGCATTAGAGACCACTTACCCCTGGCAATGACCCTTTCTAGATGAGGTCCCCAGTTTAGAACCCTATCTAGGATCACGCCCAGGTACTTGACCTCAGGCTTCAGCTCAACGGGTTGCCTTTAAATAGAAAGGGACCAATGCCCTCCATCTGTCGCCTCCTGGTAAAGGCAACCACGGCAGCCTTGGTGGGGTTGACGATGAGGCCAACCTTATCACACCAGTTCCCCACCATGTTCAGAGCAGCATTGGTCAGTTCCGTGATTGTTGTGTTGAACTTGCCACTCACAAGAATCACAATATCATCTGTGTACCCTTGTGCAAAGACACCGCTGCTATTCAGAGAATTTAGCAGGTCATCCACAACCAGGTTCCACAGAAGAGGAGAGAGGACGCCGCCTTGCGGACAGCCCCTCGTCGCCTTCGCACTAACACTTTCGTATTTATAATATTAATTAGGATGTCTCAGACTTGAGGCACCTCTGCTAATCAGGATTTTCAGGCAGAGGACTTCTGGTCCTCTGGGATAATATTTTTTCCAGTAGAAGTAATACATATGGCAGCCTAAGTTCCCTTTGGAATTTCCTCTTCTCTAGTTTATTAATGGTTGCTATTCCAAATTCTTTGTTTCCATTTTCCTCAGGATTAATCATTATGATATTGTTCTTTTGGACTTCAGTTTACTTAGTTACAGATTCTTAGGTAGAGTTTTAGATTAAAGAATGTTTTCTCTCTTAAAGCTACTTGTTTTTTCAAGCATATTGGTAGTACAGTTTCAAGTCACTGGCAGTAAGGTCCTTGGGCCTCCTACACCTCAATCTTATTGATTCCAAGTGTTTTGATTTTCCTATTTTCTGAATGGTGTCTGTATTTCTGATTTTTCATTTATTTTCCTAATATGAATAGATTGAGTATGAATCAATATTTTATTATTACAGTTTTAACAAGTTCTATAAATTCTAATTTTACACTAAAAATTCTTCATATTTGTGAATTTAAGTATTCATCGTGTTTGTTAGGTTTATTCTTCAATGTCAAGTTCTGTTATTTTGATAAAATAACAATGTGTATTTCACTATATTTTATGTTGTATTAAAACAACATAAAATACAACATAAAACAACATTTTTTGTTGTTGTTTTTTTGTTTTCATTGTTGTGTGACAACTTATGGAAACAATGATCAAGTTTAATTTTAGATTTAAATGTTTCAAATCTCTTATCATCTAGAAACATGTTCTACATTTGTCTAAGCTCCACTTCAGAATTCTAAGTATAGGTGGTATATACCGTTTTAATTTTAAATTAATACAGTATATAAGAGAACATTCAGAAACAGTTTTGCGAAACTCATTGTAAGTTTGAAACCGTTCTTAATTATTTTTATACTTATATCCAGTGCTAGATTCCCAGTGATTTGGGGCATAGAGAGTCTATGAGATGAGAATCTGAGTATCCTCGCACTCAAAATTTTGAAAATGTGAGGTTCAAAACTGTTTTTATGTACTTCTGAGGTGCTTCAAAAAGTATATTTTTTTACAAATAGAGGTACCGGAACACCAATCTGGCATCAAGCACTACTCTTTATCATAAATAAACTAAATTTAGACACCAATGTTACATATTAAATATGGTTTATATGAAAACTGTACACAGAAATATGCCCCCTTTAAAACTTTACAGTAGCTGGACATCAGTGAGAGTGAAATTTTCTTATTAATGTATCGCTTAATAATTATTTTCTTATTTTTCAGATGTTTATCATTTTAAAACTGAGGGTTGGAACTCCATGTCAACATAAAATGAAGAAAGCATATATTCAAATAGGTATCAGAAGATGTATGACAAGATAAGTTTTAGTTTATATTTTTGTTGATTTTTAAGTCCACTTATTTTAAATGATGAAATTTCTAAACAAGAATATTGTTAATAATTCCAAGGACTGAGCTTTGACTGTTCTTAAGTGACTATTAGTTATTCAGTCATTACAATGTAACTGATGTATATATATAGAAATACATGTACATAATCATTTTTGCTGCTAGGTGGTTAACATTAAAATAATAAACGTATCCAGAAAATGTTGTTTGTACTTTTTGTGTACCTGTTATTAAAAAATGTGTGTTTGTAAAATAACTATTGTAGTCAACCTCATAGTACAACCTGAATCTGGTGGGAAAGAATACTTATTAATTACAGTCTTCTAAAGTTACATGAATGTACATTATTTCATTAAAATTTGATGTACAAAAATGACTAGCTCTGGTGGGACTCAGTCTTATTGAAATGAAATTAGGATTTTGGCTTATATATATGTGTTAATTTGTGTGTGTGTGTGTGTGTGTGTGTGTGTGTGTGTGTGTGTGTGTGTGTGTGTGAGCGCGCGCATGAGGGTCTTTTTTATCAACCTCCAATCTCACGCCATGATTGTCACACGTGGCAGGTCTACAATGCGACCAGCACTAATTCGCAATACAATGTTTGTCACTGCCAAGTTCAAGTAAGCTAGATTGTACTGAGTTGCAGTCACACAAACATGGCCGCCTCTATTTATTCTCCCAGCAAATATTAATTGAGTGTTATTCGTTTCCTGCAAGAAGAAGGGGATAATGCAGCAGAAATCCATCGGAGAATGTGCTGTGTTTACGGAGAAAACATTATGAGTGAATGTCTTCATCAACTATTATTTTTGGAAATTTAACTTAAATTATCATTTTCACATCAGGTAGAGCAAGAAATTAATTTTCTTTGGCCTAAACACCAGTTGGTTTGTTTTTTATGTGTGACATGTTAGTATTATATTTTTTTATTTGCTTGATGGGTTTTACAAAATTAGGAATATATATTGATAAATGTGTTATCCAAAAAATTATATTTATTATAATAATAATATCATCCACTACTGTTATTAGCCATAACATCAACTGCCATTGGCAATGTCGTTGAAAAAATTAATATTTCTATCATTAACACAGCTTTTTTTGATCAAGTTGCTCAATAAAGTTTCATTGAAAATTGGTATATAAATTTTGAACATGGAAAAGTGATAGTTAGACAAATATTACAACAAAACAATATCCTACAATTAAATTATAGCCTTCATCTAAAAGATTTGGGGGTTTCTTGGGTGTTCATGGAATATTAAAGAAATATGTAATAGTTTCAGATCTTCTTTCATAAATGTTAAAAATGCTGTCCATGTCAAACATATACTGTTAGAACTATATGAATTTAAACCACCCTGCATTGGCAGAAAACTTCATTACCACTTGTGGACTGACCCTTGAAGAATTTCTCTTGAGGAACCTGCGAGGACTGGTTTGAGTGAAACACAAATTTGAAATTTCAATATTCATTTCCGCAAACTTCTTTGAGCATATCGCTAGTGACAAAATTTGCTAAACTACCGCAGCTTGTGGTATTTCCTGCAAATACAGCTGGTGACAATAAACCTTCACCTTTCCACTTTGCATAAGAGTTACATAAAGTATTACTGTTGCTTATTTGGTTTTAAAATGGACTAGAGAATTGGAAAGTTTCGACTGGGAATTTGAAAAGAGATTTTGAGTGGCCACCCTGTATTAATATATGCCTAGACATAAACACTAATGAAGTTGTAATTTCTAGGAATTATAAACTATTAGAGCAAATTTACAAATAATGTATTGACCTTTACACCAACTTTGCTGTAAGATGAAACTGGACAAATGAATATGACATTTTTTCAGAAGTTGCATAACATACTGACATCTGATACACTTGTGCACTTTAGAGAAGACAATATCATTGTTTTGGCTGATACATCATGGACATTTAATACTGCAGAATGTATTGCAAGATTGATATAGAAGCACTTTCTCAGATTTTTGCTGTGACAAAATTCCAACAATACTTCTACAGAAAACATTATTTTAAAATTATGCACAGACCACTTCTAAAGAGATACAAATAATAACAGTAAACAAATTGACACAATGGGCTATCTATCACATTATGCACTGTTTCCTGCTCAATTGAATACATACCAGGTGTTTACCATTTATCAGCAGACACCTTATCTAAACTTCCTGTAGAGGATTGAAAAATTTGAAGAAGAGGATCGACCATACAACTACATCATTATGGAATATCAGTAACAAAACAACTGCACAGGATGAAGAGCTAAAGAATATATGTTACTCTGTATTAAATAGATATACCTGATACCTTACACACTTATTTTGAAAAACAAGTGACAAATTAATTACCTGTGACAATTTTTTTTACTTTGGTTGTGTGTCTGTTACACAATGAATTTTTGAAAATGCTTCACGAGGTCTTCCTGGAATTTCAGTGATGCGCTCTTTGGCCCAAAGATACACTTGGTTGCCACCCATAGATTCTTACATTGACCAGTATGTGAGAGATTGTACCCCAAACAAATAGACATAATTAATCTGAGGTACCGCTTCATTCACAGAACAATCCTCCTGAGGTTGTCTGGATGGTCAAGATTTCGTTCACAACAATAACATGTCTGCAGGACGAACTTGCATATGAATTACCTAAACGCATAGTCACGGGTAATGGCCCACAGTTTCGATCAACAGAGTTCAGGGACTTCTGTAAAATCAATAACATTATTCACATTTTTTATCACACCATAACGTCCATGACATGAAGTAATGGCTTAGTAGAAAGAGCAGTGAAAACTTTTTAAAAAAATCAGATGAGTTCATCGAAAGGACAAGACCACTGAAGTACATCGAAAGGACAAGACCACTGGAGTAAACGTTTGCAGGAGTTCCTCCAATGCTATAGAAACACACCTCAAGTCACTACTGTAAAATGTTGTTTCTGGGAAGAAGACTCAGCACTCGACTTGATCTCAAGCCTGATTAATTTTGGAATATAAACAAGAACCTAGTCAGACAAGCTCTAAAACAACTGAACAGTAGGATACGTATTTGTTGAAGAAGGGGGGAGAGTATGGGTTTTTAAGACACCCAATATGAACTGGGAAAAATCATAAGGAAACTGCAATGTGGTCCTATAGGACCTTGTGAATGGCATTGATTAAAGAACGCACTCAGACCATATTTGCTAGGAATAACATAAAATAGACCAAACACATTCGAAAATGTAGAAAGAGAAATGATATAAAAATTACTTTAAAACATTTATGTTTACTTAGATTTTGTTTACGAACCAAGCTCTAAATTGTTCACAATGTTGATATTTGTTAAAATACTTTAATTCCTTTAGTTATTTAATTATATTACAGCTGGGAAGGGTTGTGATTTAATGTGAACATTGAGTACCTTGATTTCACAATCCACTCTGGCATCTTTTTTTCTTTCAGTGTAGCACCTGAAATTTGACACTGGCACAGACTTTAACTCCTGGAATCTGGAGTCCACTTCAAGAGATAAAAAACGGTCAATGGCAAAGACATGAAAAACAAACTCTTTGCATTTTTTTGACATCAGAGACACCTAAATTACTAGTGTTCTCTCTGGTTCATCTTGTGCAATCCAGATAAAGAGGTGTTCTTGTTATCTTATCAAGTAAACAATTGAGTTGGAACTAAACTCAACACCCTAGAATGTTTTTAAATGTATTATAAATTGCACATGCAAACATGAAGGATTGGTGTTGAGTTCCCATTATCTGGCCTTTTATGATATGTATCTTAATCACATAAACAACTAATACGCAATGTCTGGTAAACATAGGTATGAAGACGGCACCATTGTACTGTTGACAAAATAACATTGTCCCCAATGTGAAATTTACTATTGAAACAGAATCTGGTGAATTCTTTTGATCTCACCCGAACCAAAAACAACAAATTTGAATATAGTATTTACTGCAAATGTCAACAATAGACCAAACAATTCATTCAACTTCATATAGCCCATACACTTAATAATGGCTACTATAAATAATTGTATAATTTACTGACTTCTCAAAATATCACTGAATTTATAAACAATTAAATATTGTAAAATATATTGCCAAGGCTAATTAATGGTTTCAGAACTCATGGACTAGAGCGTACAAATCAATGTACGACGCATGTTCATTCTACTGCGACCGTAGCGCTGCAATCAGTGTTCCATGCCATGCACTAGTCATCCTTGTTCACTGGCTATCAATTCATGCCATTTTAGTTGTTCTACATTGTGTTTTCAGTTTTCTCTGAACATTTAAAATGTTTAAGACGGTCCGATTCCGTTATGTGCCCCAACGCTTAAACTTTTTTCAATGAACTTAGAACGTTATAAAACAATGTAGTTGAGGAACAGAACTAACATTATGCCCCCAACACTAATTTTTCATTTACGGATGATTATAATGAATTAAAATTGTTTACTAGCTAAGAAAAAAGGATACTTATGTATTTTATTGACCACACCCCTACATTTCTCCAAACACAAAAATTCAACAAAAACAAACATTACACAAACAAAAACTAAACTCTTTATTGAAAAAAACACACAATACTTGTTTTTATTCTTGATCACACTCCGCCACCCACAATGCGAGTGCCTCCGGCCATCAGTGCGGGCTTCGGCAGGGTGCTGCCCCGCGCTGATGTCAACGAAAGAAAAACATCCCTCGAGATAGTACCTATCAGTAAAATATCAAATTCTAGAGGGGCTGATCAGAAATATAAGTTGAATTGTAATGGCAATTACAACCAATTAAAAAACCAAAAAAACCATGGCAATTATGTACCTTGTAAAAAACTTAAATAATCATGTGATGCCGCGCGGCCTGCCGTAATCGGGATTCTCGATAAAAATAAGATAACAGTGACAACAATACCGACCGCAATACCTGGAAATGCTTGTTGATTGATGGAATGTTAGTTCTGTTACTCAACTACATCGTTTTATTACGTTCTAAGCTCATTGAAACAAGTTTAAGCGTTAGGGGCATATAACGGAATCTGACCTTTAAGATGATTAGTGTCCCGCCGATTGTAAGATTCGTTCTTTAATAAGATTATTGAACGCAAGAAATGTGAAACCAGCTGAAATTTATCGTCAACTTCGAGATGTTTATGGAGAAGATATGATGAGTGAAGGAATCGTGGGATATAGAATGTTCCAATGGCGGTCGAACAAATGTGCATGATGAGAATTGGAGCAGTTGGCCTTCACTCGTCACCGATGATCTGGTAAGGGCAGTTAGGTCATCACAAGCTGTGTTCCTGATGGGTTCCAAAAATGCTTACCAACTTGCACAAAACCAAGAGACTTGGAAGTGCTTTTGACTTTTCTCACATGGTACAGTGATGATGGCGAGGAGTTTTTAAACAAAATTGTGACAGGTGATGAAACTTGGGTCCGTCATGTCACACAGGGATCCAAACAGCAGTCAATGGAGTGGCGACACACACATTACCCGAAGAAACAAAAATTCAAGATGACAATGTCTGCACAAAAATTATGTGCAGTCTTTTGGGATTGGAACGATGTTTTGCTGATTTTCTCCCAAGAGGTGAAACCATTAATGCAGCAAGTTATTGCGAGAAAACTAAGGCAGGCAATTCAAAACAAACGGAACGGAATGCTCAATAACGGAATTGTGTTGCTCCATGACAATGCTTGGCCCCATACTGCTGGTGACACTCAAACATTGGTTCACAATTTCGTTGGGAGCAGTTTGATCACCCGCCCTACAGCTCTGACTACCACTTGTTCCTGCACATGAGGCATGAGCTAGGTGGCCAACGCTTTGAAACCAACGATGAAGTGAAAGCTGCTGTGGAGTCATGGCTACATTCGTTGGCGGGAACCTTCTACAAAGAGGGTATAGACAAATTGATCACCCTTATGACAAGTATTTGAACATCAGTGGAAACTATGTTGAAAAGTAGTTTAAGGTTTGGGCTTTCATGTTGAAAAAAATTGTTTTACTTGTTTTTTTTTTTTTAACAGTACTTACTTTCTGATCACGCCTCGTATATAAACTAACCTTTCTCATTATTTAAATTCTTTGAAATTCTTATTATTTGAATTTATCTCTCTAAAGATTTTTAACATTCCGATAAGGATTTTTTTCTGAGGGAAAGAGACGGTAGTCCCCACACGTAGTCCTAAACGGACCTTTGTGCCTCCCTTACTTATGTTTGTGCCCTCAAAATCTGAGACTTTTATAGAAGCCAATCAATTTTGAGGGCTCTGATGTCCTTGGGCCAGAGCATTTAGTCGAGAACTGAAAAAATTGTCCAAAACCAGTAATTTTGCAAATTAATTGTAAAAATGTAAAATAAAAAAAGTAATTGTAAAAAGCAAATTTCATTGTTCACTTAACATTTGATAGATGAGAAGTACACAATAAAGTTAAGAGTCTCATACTTCACCATGTGAAGGATATCTTAGTAGCTTTTACCATTTATAGTGAAACCATCATTTATCACTTGGGCTGAGACAGTATCAGTTCCAGCAGAAGTCTTAGGTGGTGGGTTTTTTTATTATGTCTCCAATTTCCTTTTTATCTTTATAGACAAAGTTTAGTAGTGCAGCATTTGCCGTTGCTTCTGTGAAAGTTATAGGTCTTTTAGAATAACTAGTTGTAGAAGAGAAAACTTAGGAACATTAACAAAGGAAGATTACATTTAAACACTTTTTTTAATAATAATAAAACAAAGTTTGTACCATCTTCAGTCGTCTTCTATATCTTACATGAAAAGTATTGGGATCAAACAAAATATGAGCAATACTTATTTACAAATTAATGTATAAATCATTATATAATAATTAAAAGAACCATCAAGTTGAATAGGCAACTGTTACGTTTCTTTCTTGTACACTATTTCTAGAAAGAACTCTTATTGTAATAACTGACTAAAAATGTCAGTGAACAATTTAAAATATCAATATATACAACATAACTGTAAATATTAACAAATACCTGAATTACAACTGATAAGTTGAACCTGTAGTGTGCTTGTATGTGCATGAAGTATTTACATAAGTAATAATCTTATAATTTATTACTGTTTATCCAAGCATTTTTTAATTCAATTTAATTTATAGTAACATTATAAAAAACAATAAAAACAAAACATATACACAAAAACAACTTTAACATGTGATGCTTTAACAACTACCATAAAAATGGTACTGTTTATTCAACAGAACAATATCAAATTTAACCATACAAATAACATATTAGACAATTAGATATCTTTTGTTCTATGCCGAGTCATCAAATTATGAATAATTTTCATTGTAAACACAATGTATAATGTATATTTAAAGCCTTCGCTAAATCTGAATAGTGTGTATATACTATTCACCAGTTATGCAGTTTTCTTTTTTATTTACCATATTATAAAATCTGAAAATATATTTGACTATACTAAATGGATAAAACATTCATAGATATGTTTAAAATCTTTATAATGCAACAATATAACTTATACAAATTTACAAACAATAATCATAATTTTTATTTATTTTATATTGATTTCAATGGACAATCCCCACTCAATAAACTATTGAATAAGTACGCAAGGGCTGAGTGAGACAGTTCACTACTCAGTACAAGCAGCCTGCTCCGTTACTCACTCTCTTGTCCCTTTGGCTTCTCTCCTCTAAGGGAAGGAACACAATGAAAAACTTACAGGGCTTGTTGCGTTTTTAACAGTATTTTCTGGTCTTTTCCAGGTGATTTATTCTAATCCTGTTCTATCGCTTGTAGTAATGCTGTCTCCAGTTGCATTGGTGTTTTATATGTCTTTTAGGCTTCAACACCTAAGTGCTCAAACTCTCACTTTGCAAACATGAAACTAACAGCGATTTAATAATTACTTTAAAAGCGTATTTTAACGTTTTATGGACCTACAGTACCAGACATGGTTTTAACATAAAATATTGCTATAATATTTTGTTACAAGATTTTGTAGTCATAATATGCAACAAAAAGAGGTAAAAATTCATTATCATTGTATTTAACATAAATGTTTCGACTCTCGTCGATGCAGGTGTCAATGTGCTGTGGAATCGTGTTGGTATGCGGTTGTCCAGTAAACGTACCAGAACAGCTAACTAAAACTTTGCAGACAATGATTGCTCTTTTTACTCCTGTGAACAAATTTAAAAAATTATAAGATATATAATATGATTTATTTTATTACAATAAAATAATGAATAGGGTTATTCCCTTATTTCTAAAATTGTAATGTTTTCTAGGACTTGATCTAAAACCATCTGAAAATGGGTTATTCATATTATGTTTTATGAATATAAATAAACATATACAATTTTCAATTGTAATAATTTTGCGAAAACAAAATATCTAGATAGCTATTTGCCTGCAAATTTTATACAGTTTATAAAACATATAAAATTTGTTGCATTATTTAGAATAATACAGAAGTAGCAACACAAATGTGAAAAAGTGCATAAAACTGAAAAAGCTTAATTCTATTATGTTTCATATGATTCTCGTTATAAAAATTTGGAATACACAGAGAAAAATATCATGTTGTATATCTTTCTTTCTCAATGAATGTCTAAATATTGACATTTGACATTTTACTAAACTCAGACTATATGCTAATAAATTTTATTCATAGTCAGATAGATATATGCTAGATAGGCTATTCTAAAGGAAAAGTACAGTTTAGACCTAGAGTAAAAACAAACATTTCAGTAAAACTTTATTCTTCCTACTAACTATTTATTCATAGAAACAATAGCACAAGCATTAAGTAAAATCACAATACTATTGTAGCTATGATAGGAATGATTGATTCAATTAATTGGAATGTTGAATTTAACTCAATTTTACCTTTCGCTCACTCAAGTCTGTGACAGCGTCATATTTCAGATACTGAACTGAGCAGAATATAAAATAAAACTAAAATCAACATTCGCACAAGACTAAATTTTGATATTACACCATAAATTACCAAATGAACACAATACAATTTAAGTTTTCCAATCTGTCAAAATGGCTGACTTTGCAAAACAATGTTGTATTTCAAATGTCCTGGTATAAAACCAACAAAGAAAACTAAATATATAATGTTTTAAGTAGCGCTACAATCAAGTCAATAGATTCATACTTCATTCTATAAGAAATTAGAGTCAGCACTTGATTACCACAAGGAGGGTAAGAGAAATTGTTGCTTTTTAGATGGATAGATGCATCATTTTCATAAGTTAACTGTTTTCTTTCTTTTAAAGACACGATGTATGACAATATCCCATGAATTTATTTTTCTTAACACAAATCAAAACTAACATTTTTGGGCCAGGTTCTTTTTTTCAAGAACTTTTTGAACTGAAAACTGCCATTAAAAACCAACATAATACTGTTTTCCCATATGAAATCAAACTCATCTATGGCAAAAATGTAATCCAACCAATCTGTAACCAAAATTAAATTTAAATAACTTACCACAGTTGGGGTTGCAAATGCTATTAGCACGCATGGCATCTGTGGAGAAATATGTTCCAGAACCGAACGCACGCCTGGTTACTCGTCTCCAGTCCAGATTGTCTTTGATAATAGAATGGATGTTTTCCTGGCTTGTTACGTGCAGGAGGTTCAGCTCCTTACAGAAGCCATGTCGGGAGATATACTCTGCTTTGGTAAGCTGATACATGCCCTCAAGGAAATTATTGTTCACTTTTCCCACGTGATAGATATCCAACTATTAAAAAATAAACAATTACTCTTTTTGAAGTGATAATTTTCTTTAATTAACATTATGTTAACACTTTTGGACAATAAGTGGCTACCATATCACTGAGGTTTAAGGTTGAATAATTGTGTATCGACTTTTTTATGAACATAGATTTGTTAGTGCAATTTAGATACAGAATGTATTGTACCAATTTAATATTATTTGTATTTATTTTAATATAAATAATTATTATATGTATTATACATAAAGTGTAAGATCTTTGTCTTTGATTTGTATTCTTTATGTCATTGTCAGGACTAAATTATTAATAAAATTAGCTTACAGATGACCAAACCATATTTTATGAAGAAAAACAATCACTTAATAAAAATAAATTAGAACACTTAAATTTTCATATACATTCTAGTTCTCTCCAGACAAAACTTACTTATTTCAAGGTTTATTTGGAAATGAATAATTTATGATAAACCAATACATTTATGCTTATTAGGATAGGTTAAACTAATTATACTGAATGTAAGATCATTTTTTCACAACTCATAAGGCTCTTGTGTGTGTGTGTGTGTGTGTGTGTGTGTGTGTGTGTGTGTGTGTGTGTGTGTGTGTGTGTGTGTGTAAGTGTGTGTGCACGCGCGTGCGCACATGATTTTTGTTGCAAGAAGTGATCTATCAGAAATTGACTTGGATTGTGAATTAATGGAAACTAATGAGACAATAGACAATATTCTTTACTAAACAATATTATTGAGATATGGTATAGAGTCAAAAGCATGTATTCATGTAAATTGTAGCACTTTTCAGAATAATAGGTTTCAGAATAGCTATAGTCAAGTCAAAGATTGTCGTTCCATGAGTAGAATTCCCCGTGTTAGATATATAGCATAGTGTTGGTTCTATGGCCAATCTTGAAGGATTCTCTTCATGGTTCTTGGGTTGTATTCTTTCGGGTTGTCAGGCAGCCTCATTCCAGCATAGGACGGCTTTTTTTCGAATAAGGCAGTTCGGTGAAAAGGGAGTGTATACTCTGTTTGTCTGGTAAAGTGATGGCTTTGTTCTGCAGTGCATAATGGTTTCCAGAACAATGATAGAGGACACTGTCAATAATTTCCAGTCTTTAAATACATTTCTGCAGCTTTATCTGGGTCCTATTCCTGCCATTATCCTTAGTGCTTTCTTCTGCATAACTAGGACACAAAGAAGATTTCCAACCGAAGAACCACTCCAGACAGTTATTCCGTAGCATAAGCGGCTTTCAAAAAGTGCATGGTAGGCAATTTTCATGGCTTCAGAACTACTGGTCTGTTTATTTCTCTTCAGTGTGAATAGATCTGAGACAAGTTTAAGGCATGTGTTGTCTAGGTGACTTTTCCAACTCAGCCTCTCATCAAGTGTTATGTCTAGATGTTAAACATCGTCAAATGCTTGGAGGCCTGGCAGTTCACTTATATGAGCTTCTTTACTACCAAAGGATATTGGTTTTGTTTTATTCTCATTGAGAACAAGATCATTTTTAAGTGATTTTTTTAGTGATCATGTGACCAAACTGAAGTCTATGAACAAGTCTATTTCTAGTTGATTAGTATCATTATTAGCTGTGAGTAGCACAGTGTCATCCCTGTACATCAGCATTTTACAATATTCTCTTCGATGTTCTGGGAATTCGTTAATGAAGAATATGAATAGGACTGGTCCAAGGACTGAGCCTTGTGGAGCCCCTCTTTTAACTGGTTTAGACTAGACTGAACTATACTTGTGAGCCCATTGACTGTTTCTTTTAGTTCCACTGTCTGACTTTGTCACTTCAGGTAGCTTTCGAACCACTGGAGTGCTGTTGGTTGGGTCCAATTTTTTTTAAGTTTAGTCAGTATGAGATTGTCCTAGGCAGATAAAAGCCTTACTAAGGTCAAGGAATAGAGTAGTTACAGTGTTATTTGTTTCTGTGTTGTCAATTATTAGCTCAATAAGGTCAATAATTGCAGTAGTGATGGATTTACTAGAGTGGATAAACTATGCTGCTTGTCAGTTAGTAATTTGTTACTTCTTTAATACTCTATAAATCTAGTAATTATAATTTTTTCTACAAGTGCTAATGTTTTGGGGGTCCCCTTGTCTGAGTTTTGGATAGATTTGACCTATTTTTAGTTTATAATTATTGAAAAAAAAATGTAAGTGTATCTGTAGGAACTGCTTGAAGGTTTTGAGTGATTGTGGATGAATAGTTGTTTATATTGTTGGCTTTAAGTGTTTCTCTCACTGTTAATGATATTCCAGATAGCTTTGGATTTATTGTCCGCTTCTTGTATGTATGTAGTGTTGGCTTCTTGCCTGCTCCATTTAAGTTCTCGGCCATATGCTTCCTTCTTTGTTGCAGTAACATGTTTGTCATTTCCACGTACAACAGTAGGAATTTGTTTTGTGTATTTAAGAATTCTTCTTTGAGGGTTGGAATTTCCTTTAGTGTAATCGATTCATTGTCCTTTTTTTTGTTTCACCCAAGACATTCTTAGGGCATGTCTGGTCGAGTGCAATTTTGATTTTTGCACAGAAGTGTAGGTAGACTTCATCTACATCTTGTGTAGAAATTTACAGGTTTCTAGGCTTCTGATGATAGTAAATGTTTTAGGGACAGTAGGTTGCTATGGGTAAGTTGTCTTTCTAAAATGTAGGATTTTCTCTGTCTTCATAGGCACGTTTAGTAGACAAAATTGCCTAGCCTAGTATGGTCCGAGAGTACCATTATATAATTCTCCTCCAAATCTGAACATCCAATGTCAACTGAGGACACTGAAGCCTTAGTAATTCTTGGTAGGTGGTAGATCAATTCCGTGGATGTTATATCCCTTTAGTAGTTCGTCCAGTGCTTTCTGATCTCTTGAAAGCTCTTAAAGGTTGTCAATATTTATCTCACCCATTAAAAGTTTGTTACCACTTGAGGTTGGAATTTGTCAAGGACTTCAGGTAAGAGATAAGAGGGGCTTCGTGGAGCATAGTGTCAAGGTTGGAACCTGGTGGTCAGTATACTACCAATACACATAAGTATTTTTTTGGCTTATTTTTATGGCTGAGACTTTGCATGTCATCTCAATAATGTGTTCTTCTAGTTCCAGACTTTTTACTTTATAAGCATGTTGGTTGTGCTTGTATACAGCGATGCCTCCTTTCATGAGTTCATTCATACCATGTGCGCTGAATAGTATGTGTCTGCCAGTCTGGCGTGTTTGTTGTATTCTTTTAATCTGTGCTCTGTATTACAATATCTGGATTTTTATAGAGCAGCAGATATTCTAATGTTCTATTTTGTTGACAATTCTGTCCATACTTTGGTATAATAAAAGGACATGTCTAGCCTAGCTTCAGATTTGGCTATGGGTAGTGGTTTTTTTGGGTTTGCATTGTCTAAACAATCCTGTGGGAGAAAGGTTTCTGTCTTATCTGATGTCTGGTGGGAATCTGGTGTTGTTCAGGGACAATTGTGACTATGGGTACTGTAGCAGCTTTTTCGTAGTTATAGTGTTTAGTTAAGACCAAACACTATAAATATTGTTCAAAAGTTCTCAAAACTTTCTTGGCTGTCTTTTGAGTTTTTTTTTGCATTTAAGAGTAGATCCTTTAATGTCTTTAGGTTTAACTTGGACAGATAAAACTGAGGGGTTGATTGGTTGGGATTGTGATTGTCGGTTTAAAAGTTGAATTTCTTATTTTCAGTGACAAGTCAACTGGTTCTTCGCTTTGGATCTGTTGACTGGTGGGGCAGTGGTAATTAAAAGTTATACCCATTCTTGGACAGTAGCCAATATTTCAACTTGCTGGGACTTCATTTGGGTTAACTATAATGTTGGGGACTCAATACTTAGCGAGTTTTCATCACCCATTGTTTGAGTTGCTGTGCTGATGTTATTGTTTAGCCCTGCAAGCATTAATATTGTTTTAAAGTTGTCAGTCTGAGTTGCAATATCCTTGATTACTTTTAAGCAAAGACTGTCAGTGCGTTTATCAAGAGTGCTAATAGTACTGATTATTGAATTCTGTTGGCCATTTCTAGTAACTCCAGTTGTTTTGTTATGTTGTGTGGGCTCTCAGGGTTCAGACAAGTTACTTTTATCTAGTTCCTGCTTATTCTTGTTCTGTTCATGTAGTCTGCATCAAGTCTTTATTGACCTCTTTTTTTACAGAAATTGCACAGCAAACAAACCTATCTGCATAGCAGACAATTGATTTTGGTGTACTTTCTGATAAATGTCGGCTCAAATCCTGGCTTCCCACCAGCCAACAAGATTTTTGGGCTCATAATATGGATGGGATGAATACAAACACCTAATACAAGTTTGTATTGATTGTGGTGCTGAAATGGAAAAGCAAGAGAGAGTCATGATGATAACTCCTCAGCACACTGATGAATGAGAAATTTCTCACAGGTGAGGAACCAAATTAAAACCAAAATGTGTGGTGGATTATAACAAGGCTAAATCTTTCATAGATTTGTCCAATAAAATGGTTTTATACACAAGGTGTCTTCAAAACTGTGTTAAGTGGTATAAGGAAGTAATGTTTGAACTCCTACTAACACAGCAGTGATGAACGCACTTCTTTTATACAGCCTTGTAAACGAAAAAGAAACGCAAATCACCCAGTTCAAATATGAAATCACAGTTTCTTTTAATTGATACCAAATAAGGAGAGGACGATAAAACACAAGTTACAAGAACTCTCAAATATAAGCTTACTGAACTCCAGGGCCCTAAACGTTCAACCCATCGATGTTGTGGTAACTGCTACAAAACTCTGTCAAAGTATTATTGTAGTAAACATGCCCAGAAACACTGTAAGAGAGTAACAACAAAATGTGACATGTACAATCTGTGTTTTTGCTTGAACTGCTTCAAAGCAATTCATAAAAGCCCATTCATGTAATATTAGTGCGTAATCTAAAATTATGACTACAATTAAAATGTACTTAATACCATAAATTATTTTACTCATAATCTAAATGTACAAGACTACAAAAGTTTTATGGTTATCATTATTACTCATGTAATAAAAAAAAACTTAAAACTGGATTTATTCCTATCGTGTAAACCGCAATAAACAGAAGCCAAATTTTTAGCCTATTTTCTTAGAGCTGTAAAATTGTTATCCATTTACCATTTGCCTTTTTTCTCTTCAACTAACAAGCTTTCAGGTAATATAAATATACTTGTTGAAATATTTTACTTAAAAGTTAAAAAAATAAATAACCTGAGAGCCATCAATGGTCCTCATGGCACAGAAAAAGTTCATAAAATTAGTCCTTGGCCCACAGATGCAGCAAACATATATTCCCATTGGCCTTAAAAGAGCTTACTCTCTAGCATATAAGACATGCTTTTCGGGTTAGTCAAATGTATAACAGTGTTATCAAACTAGGAAGATAATTTTCAATTATTTTAGAAATATTTCATTGATTAGTGAATTTTGAGCACTGATATGAAAATTTTACTTCTATATACAACTACATGCTTTACTAAATATTATGAGCATCAAAAAGCACAAGGTATCAAATATTAACTACCTCATTTGCTTTCCTTAAATTACAATCTTGTGCCGTACATCTTAATTAAAAAATGTTTAGAAAATAAAATCTACATTTTATTTCCTGCATAAATGAACTGATGCATAAACAACAGTTTTATTTGAAATTTAAATGGTGTACAGCTATTCTTGTAGCCTTTAGTCAGTGAAGTGTAAGTTGAGGCGTGTCGGAAAAACAGTAACAGACAAGTGATTTAGCTAACGCTTACCTTCTCTGAACACTGTTGCATAGAAATATGTTAGGCTTACCTGATGTCTTCTTCATTGACCAGCGTTGCTGGATTGAAAGCGTCACAATAAAATAAATAACTAACTAAATTTTACTATGTACACTATTTACAAATGCAAGTGGCGGCAAGGCTAGGCTATGCTGCTCGCGTTCCCGAAAAAATCTCTGACTGAGTAGAGAGGGTTGGTCAGGGACCACTTCCTAAGCCTGCATTCAAAGTTCCTGCTCTCAAGAGCTACACTCTCTGCTTATATTCAGATACTTACATTAGGCATAGTGTCGTGTATCAGTCCCTTCACATATTCTTCTTCCAAGTACAAAGCTTCTGTGCAAGTCTCTTCAGATCTGTTTCTATTTTCTTTCTCCAATATTTTTAGCAGTTCTGCCATTTTTCTGCACATCAAAACACATTACAAGTTTTATGAGTCATTCTTTTGTATAATATAGTTAGTTTTCTAGGTAGGAAATGAGAATATTTAATAGCCATTTCACTCTAATCCTTCTTGAAGTAAAGTTTAAAGTTCATGGTATTTGGTATTGCAATTTTTGAGACTACAGTAACTTCTACTTAATTTTAAAGATCAGTAGAGCGAAAGAGATGAGTTCGAGAACAAAATGTCTTCCAGTGAGCCACTCAAGATTCTTTATTCGTCATTAGATATCAGTTCTGTTACAACAGACTTCATCAGCATTCAAACAATACAAGTAGAATAAAAACAAATCAAAATAAATAAAATTAGCATTAAAATAATAGTAAAAGTTGACAAAATAAGATTCTAATGGTGTTTTGTATTGGTAAAGCTGAAGATAAATTACACAATCAGTCTATAATACACATAAGAATGGATGATGGATTATTGTCAATACCTGAAGACAGTGTGAGTTTCAATGAGGTTAAAATACTATGTATTTCCTTAAAAGTTGTAGGTGTGAGATTTTTGTAAAATCTTCTCTGCAATGGTAGAAAAGTAATCATTTTTTATGATTACACCAATTGTGATTGACACCTTGTAAATTGACGCTTTACGCCAATTGTAAGGTGTCTTCATCTTTTTTCCAATGACGTTTAGAGAGGAAAGGTGGGAGAACGAGTTTTTGGAGCTTATTCACTGTTTATAATTCTCCAAACTGCTTTACTTTTGTTCGATGCTTCAGATATCTATTGTGCATTCAAGGTTTTATGGATACTTATTAATCTTTTTTATTGCCAAATGTCTTCTTACTTATATTAGCTACAAGCCTATCTTCTTCCTTATCACTCAGGATATACTTTTGCTTGGTATCTAGAAAACAATTTTTAAATACAATCCCTTCTAGGTCAAAATATTTCTTCTGAATTTTACTTGGACCTCAAGACTTTTTCTGGGTAAATTATTTCGATCACTACCACAATAGTATTTATAACCTGAGAGGAGCCCTCATCTGTTGCACCCCTCACTCTGTCCCATGTTTGGATTTCCAATAGATTCT
Organism: Homalodisca vitripennis; assembly: GCF_021130785.1. Classification (NCBI taxonomy): domain Eukaryota; kingdom Metazoa; phylum Arthropoda; class Insecta; order Hemiptera; family Cicadellidae; genus Homalodisca; species Homalodisca vitripennis. The sequence goes on along the minus strand of NC_060210.1, from coordinate 66,018,432 downwards.
TAAGCTGTTTTAAATTTCACTCATTGAGTTGATCTTTGATGGCTTCAAGTTTTGATGGAGTTTTTATTTTGCAGTATTGGCCTGTGTGATTTAAAATTCCAGTATTCATGATCTCAACTGCAGTATGATCTAAAGGCATGTAACAGGAAAAGAGATTGATGAGATTGAATTCATTGTAGTTCTTGTTGTTTCTTTATTTCATTGAGTTTGTTGTTTTCTCTTTCTTTTTCCCATCCCAGTCAATGTTGAAGTCTCCTACAATACAAATTGAGCTGTTGGCACTTGGAGGTCAGTACAGACTAACTATGTACAGCCAATTGTTCTTAAGATTTGAACCTTAACTTCTGCTACTTCTAAAACTAGCTCTGCACTGTGTTCACTTGTTAAAATTTCTTTGGTTGTATTGTCCATAATACTAAATTTAAATATGGCCACTCCTTCCTTGTTATGATCAAGGGATCCTACCAAATACAACTACAAGGCTGTAATTGATTAGTTTCACAGTCAACATTGTATCTGCATGTAGCTCATGTTCTGAGTAAGATTTGAATTTTGAAAAGTTCTGAATCAAGTTCTCCTCAAATAGCTTATCTCTCAAAGATGTCGGTTTTTGTTAGAATTGGATTTAGGAGTGGAGAATTCATGGATGTATCAAACTGTAAAGATGAACCATTTTGTTCCAAATTGTAATTTAATTGTTCAGTCAAAGTGAGTTTGTAAAGTTTTTTAGACATGGATTTGTTGGCTCCCTCAGTAGTATTTTTGATCAGATTTTTTGTCAGGGTTTGACTGACTCCTTCATTCAAGTGGTGATTACCTCTTCAAGTTATTTCCGCTAGTTAAAACTCCTGGCTATTCAGTAAGCCAGTCCATATTTTTGATGAAACACTCCTCATATGTCTTTCCTTCTCTGAGTGACTGAGCAGTATATGGTGGAGAGATGTTTTCCTATTATGGGTTTTTGTAACAAGTGAATGAGTTTCATCTTTGTTTATAGTAGTTGGATACTGTTTTAGGATATTAATGTTCTGCTGGTAAGGACTGTTGAGTAACCCTGTTTTTCCAGAATAAGGTAGCATGGTTAGCTTGCTTTTGACATTTTGTACAGGAGTGCTAAAGTGATTCTTCTTTCTAAGTTTCCTTTTTGCATTACTCTTCTTAAAGTAAGAGGAAATTAATTGAGTAAACTTGAGGTACACCAATTTGAATATTTTGTAGGTCCGAGATATTTTATGTTTTTAAATACGATCTTAATAAGTCAAATTCTACATCCTTCACTTCACAATAGTGCAACTTATTTATTAGTAAATCATGGAAAATACTGTTAAATACCTTGGACAAATCAATCAATGGTTTATATGATAGAATTTGATTCTCCAAGTTATCTATAATAACATGAATTTCTATGTTGAAGATGGAGCTTTGTTGTGCTAATCCTGTTTGTGTTAATGTTTTCAATTGTTTCAGGTGTTGTCTTTGACTTTTTCTCATGTTTCTTTTTGCTTTTATAAAACATACATTCAACAAAATCTCATCTATCTCCATTAAAAATATCAACATGTTTTATATACTGAAGTTCTTTTTTACTCTTTCTTCTGATGGAGGTGTATTTAATAATCTAAAAATAATAAATTAAAGCTGCTCTTTTTTGTGCTGGTGGATGATTTGATTCATTTGTTATAAAATTATCAGTGTTGGTTGGTTTACAGTATGTATCAAACTATAATAATTGCTTTTTGATAACAATGCTGTTGTATCTGTTTGAAATAAAATAGGTTTTTGAACAGAAAACCATCTTCATTCCTATGCATAGATTAATTAGAAGCATGTAATCTTCAATAATTTCTTTGCATGTTAAATCTACTGATTGAAGACAATCCCGTGATACTTGAACTATAATCTTTACAGGTACATTAGGTTATAGAAGAGTAACATCAAAAGATACTATGTAATTCATCATTTTAAATTTCAATATTATTGTTTTACTAATTTTAAAAATTCTGTTTTTTATCACCAATGGTGGAAATTGTGGTAACTTTATGTTCATTGATGAAACTATAAGTCTATTGTGAACTTTTAATAAACAGTATAATTGAGGTAGAATTGGGTTTATATTACAAGCTTTTTATAAATTTTATTATTGATCAGTAATGGTGATAAAAACCCAAAATGAATTAAAAACATCACTCAATCCATATGTGGTAACAATACTCAAATACCTGGTGATGAAACTAGTACAAATATAAACATTTTACAATCACTGGATTGTGTGTAGCAATGATAAAATCTAACTATAAAGTACCCAACGATTACAAAAAAAGAATTTTACGACCTCACAAGTCCAAGAAAAAGTTCAATTAGAAAATGTACAACTAAACTTTTATTCAAAAAATTAAATTCTGTAATTCTTTAACTACGGAATAAGCAATCCTGTTAACTTTTTATTAAAATTGAAATGCAATGTGATGACGGATTTTAAAGGGATACAAATTGTAAGATATAATTGGAGTTTTGATTGGCCGATTGGTTTACCCATAAAAATCGCTCAAATTCAGAGATATATAATTTCTGGGCCAACAGTAAGGAAGCCAGTAAAACCCTATACAAAAATTAAATGAAAACACTAATGCAGAAGTCCATCAAATTTTGACTGGGCAACTGAACAAAAATTTGGAAAAAACTATACCTACTACATCAAAAGAACTATTAATCACTATTTCATAATTCAACTAGAATACCAAAGTTTTATAGAGATGATTCAAAAGGACAAAAGCTCCACTCAGAATCTCTTAAAAACTTCCAACTTCATTCACCAAAACATAAATGAGCTTAGAAAAAAAACATCGACTAAACCACTATTAATGTGCCTTCAGAAAACTGTTTAGCTTTAATTTCAGTTAAAGTTCTAACAATTTAATGCAAGTTATGCATGTCCTATGATGAATATTTAAAAAGACAATCACATTGGCCATTGACTGTTCTACAAAGGACACTAGGGCCGATTATAGCTGTTGCTGGCAGTTCTAAGTATGATCAGTAGGGCCACACCAATTGATCCTTGGCAGCCAAAGAGTAAGTCACTGGTAACTTCTGATTTTAAAGCTTAATTTTTCTGATTTTAAACAAATGACTAGATGAATACACATTCTCATTCTTAAAAATATGATGTTTAGTTTTATAATGAATAACTTCTTGTAAATCTTATAACCCCTACACAGTTTTTATTAATTATTGAAATTAATCATCTTTTCAGCACTGTAACTCCCATTTCATTCCATGTCCTACTTTGTTTCCGATAAGTGTTCTCCCAAACCCTTGTAATGGGCATGGTAAATCGGATAAAATACACTGTTCGGGGAAACATAATAGACTCCTTAATAACTTTATGGATCTAAATTTAAAAAATATCTCCTGGAAGATAAAGACATTGAAAGAATTGTCCAGAAAGAATTTTGTCCTGCTGGCGAAAATTTCAAAACGAGGTTGGAGGCAGTTTCTGTCACTGCTAGCTGTCCAATCAGTTTGTCTTTTTATGATTCTGGTGTTATTTTTTTAAGAGAAAATAATGAATAGAATATAGGCCAGTAAAAACATATTATATGTAAATAATTGCTTCATTTCATTAGTTAATAACTGATTTTTTATTTTCAAAAAAAGAAGGCTGTTATGTTTACGTTTCACATTACATCATGTATCTTTTTTAATTTTTAGACATATCACAACACATGAGTATTTAATAGTATTTATTCACTTCTTAATATTTTAAAGGATAAACGAGTCTGACAGTTTGTGATACAAATAACGCAAGTTTATCAACATTGTAGTTGTAGTCATAATTCAAATGCCACACAAATGATTTTACATTGCTTTATATTAAAAAAATACATTAAATTAAAAACACAGCTACCTTAAATTAATTGTAAATAATTATTTTAAAAATTAGTTTCTATTCAATAGGTTAGGTATTTCGGTACTTTGGGATTATACCGACCACACCAGTATGAAGAACACAAAAATAGAAATTTATAGAAACAAACATGATAGAACGAAAAAACAACTCTTCAATTACAAAATTACAAACTTACAAGCATTTCCAGGTATTGTGATCGGTATTGTTGTCGCTGTTATCTTATCTTTCTCGAGAATCCTGATTACGGCAGGCCGCGCGGCATCACGTGATTTGCACGGTACATCATTGCCTTTCCATTACAATTCAATTTATATTTCTGATTAGCCCCTCTAGAATTTGATATTTTACTGATAGGTACTATCTCGAGGGATGTTTTTCTTTCGTCGACATCAGCGCGGGGCAGCACCGAAGGTGCTGTCAATGCCCGCGCTGATGGCCGGAGGCACTCGCATTTTGGGTGGCGGAATGTGATCAAGAATAAAAACAAGTTTTGAGTGTTTTTTTAATAAAAAGTTTAGTTTGGTAAATGTTTGTTTTTGTTGAATTTTTGTGTTTGGAGAAATGTAGAGGTAAAACACGGAAGTACAACAAAGCGATGCAACCAGCTGAACGGGCGGCGAGACTCTGCAATCACGTTATCTACTAGACGCTCGACTTTGACCTCTGTCTGAGGATGGGGAGGTGTTTGCGATAAGACAATTCCTGTTTTATATTGACGAAATATTGTTCTACGCTAATCTAGTAATCAGTAGAAACGAAATGTGAAATAACGATTCATGTCTGGGTGTGGTCGGTATAATCCCAAAGTACCGGTATTTCTAATCGATTATTTAGTTCGCTGTTTCCGATTGGTGGCCGCTTATTATGCTGCAGCCTTTAAGCAACTCGAGTAATGTATAAGACGTATACTCATATATTTCAATATGAATTCATAAATCTCTTACACAAAGCTTAAAAATGTACATCACAAAATAAAAAATTATCGTCTCTAACTTAGAAGGTTATTATCGACCTCTTTCTTGTTACTGTATTAGGTTAGGCCAATTATTACCATAAAGGTGTGTTCATGAATAATGACTTATCAAACAGGATATAATAATTATAACTACTGTTAATATATATATATACCCAACGTAAAAACGAATAACCATACTCACCCTCTAACAATGCTACGTATACGACCAAAATAAACAAAACGGACTAGGCCTACTTAGTACAAACAACAGAGCCATAATTATTGACATCCCTTCAAATTAAACTAACCAATCACACAATCCAAAGCGTAACTTAAATTAACACAAAGAGTAAAATAAAAATGTATATACCATTTTTAACAACATTTTATTTATTTACAATCTGTTGAATTTGAGAAGAACAGTAAGTAAATATTATATACAGGAACAACATTAACATTTAAATTGAGTTAGATTTTAACCATTGTTAACACTAACATAATTAATTCAAGAACCTAAAAGGTAGACCCAGGTTCGGTGAAGTCTGTACACATTTTTAGAATTATCAAGTAGATTTACCGCAAGGTGGTTTGGATGATCTAATCTTGAAAAATAAATGCGACTTAATAAGTAATGAGATGCTCAAATACTATCTTTATGGACTGACAAAATTGCAGTATCATCTGCGAAAGTTGAATTTTGAGTATATTCATTTTTTGGGAGGTCAGCGATTTAGAGTAAGTATAAAAATGGACCAAGTACATTTCCTTGAGGAACTCCGGATTCTATTGAATGTAGCTGAGTAAGAACATCTTGGCACTTTATTTGAAAAGATCGGTTTGAAAGACATGATTTTAGTATTGAAAAATAGAGTGAGGCAAAAACGTCTTAATTTTATAGTAGACCAGTATGCCACACCTTATCAAACGTCTGACTGACGTCTAAAAAGGTAGCCGAACAATACATTTTATTTTCTAAGCACTCCCGTATCATTTCAACTAGTCTGCCATGTTTTCTCCTAAAACAAAACTGATGAGCAGGTACTACAGAATCTTCATCAATAATTGATTAATTATTAATGATTGCAGTCACCTCAGAAGAAGCTTTTTTAACAGTTTTGAAATAATATGTAAGAGGCTTATTGGTCTGTATGAGATCAGCTGGGTGAGGGGCTTCCCTGATTTTTGGATGACAGTTAGCTGGGCTCTTTTAAATTGAATGGGTATGTATCCTAATCTCAGTATGGCGTTAAATAAGAATGTTAAGAATATAATCGCTTTTCTTGGACGTTCTTTCAGTGTTTTTCCAGTAATACAGTCATAGCCAAGAAACTTATATGAGGATTGAGATTGTGAGTTATAACTGAGCGAACCTATTGTGGTTTGAATTTTCATAACGGGAAATTGTATTTCCTCTTTGTTGTTTACAAAGTTGTTCGGAAAGATTGGTGAAATATTCTGGCAATGCCTCAGATTTTTCAATGTTACTTTTGCCCACTTTCCATCAGTTTTTAAAATAGAGGAAACTGATATCTTAGGCTGCTTAATTCTTTTAGTTACTTTCTATAACGAATAGTCTGTAGCTTCAATTGCTGAGAGAGACTGTGTATACTCTTCAAAAAACTGGTTTTTAATAACAATAACCTTTTCAGATGTTGAGCTGCCCTGTTAAAGTTTGCCTTATCAATTGGATTTCTACTGTTTTGCCATATTCTTCTTAATCTTCTTTTCTCTGTGATTGTTTTCCTTCGATCGATTCAAGCAAGAAATTTTCTGTGAACGAGTTCTTACACCGTTTGATCCAGCCTTACCAGTTCAACTCGCCTGCGATGCCAGAAACCAAGCTTCATGCATTAAAACCATCAAGCATAAAAAATAATCATCATTAAAAAAAACTACTGCAAGACAGTACAAGGTAGAAGTCAGATTCCAAGCCCGCTATTATTCACACAACAAGAATCTCTGAAAACCAGGAACAATATATCTTAGTGAAATACGGACTCCTATACTACCTCATCAGAGTAGATTGCGGCAACACTTTCAAAAGACATGTCAACCAATTAAGACTTGGTGGACCACCAATGAAGAGTCCCCTTTTCTCCTAACGTAACGATGCTCAAGAAGCGTTTTTTTTTTTTTTTTGTTTTTTTTCTCTCTCTCTTTTAAGCCTCAGCTTTACGCTATGCCGGCTTCGATGTTCACTGGTTTTATTATTATTATTACACTGATATTTATTTGCAAAGTACACTAATCCTGTCTATGCCTGATTGGACCTCCCCAGGATTTGAACCCGTGATCTCTCAGTTAGAGAGCCGAGACTATATCCATTAGTCTACGGAGGAAGCACCAAGACCAAAATTACCCATAGAAGACATGACCATATTACCAACTCAACAACGCCAACCCCCTCTTCAAGACACTGAGCAACCTCAACATGAAACTAGAAATGAAAATCAAGTGCTGTGCCGCTCTACTAGAACACATCGCTAGCCTGCTTACCTGAAAGATTTTGTTACGATTTATTTTTCCATTTTGTTGTTTTTTCCACTTTGATTTTTCTAATAAGCATAAGAGAATTATATTGTCTAAACTAAATGTTTAAAATATTATACTATTATTCATTTATGTTGGCTCAAGGTAAAAAAAACGAAACACATGTTTCTAATAATATCAAAAACCATTATTATTAACTTCGTCCATGATTATCCAAGTCACCTATTGTTTTCCAAATAATGTTAAGTTGACCAGTTATGTACAATGAACTTTTATATACATCTTCTCAAATTCAGTACATACACAAGTGCACCACGCCATGAGTCCAAACTGCAACAGAATACATCGTATTGATGGAAACCACCTCAGAGATGAAAACAATAAATAAGAATAGGCCCATTACTTAGCCTTGAGTAAATCCCGAGATTTGATGGAACTCATTGGATCGTGAACCTGGCAATTTCACTCTCATGCGTTGGCTCTGCAGGTAGTAACTGAGCCAAGAGAGTATTGAGGCTTAGGTCCCATAAGCCTCCAGTTAACATATGGAGTTGAAATGGAGTTGTCTACTTTGTTGATGGCCTTGGCAAAGTCAACAAAGGCAACATCTAGCTGTTTTCTTGCCCTCAAGGGTATAATACACTTTCTTTAAAAAAACAGCAAGTTTGTTAATGTTGGTATGGAGGAGGTAAAACCATCTTGACTTGGGCAAACTAGAGGTCTGAAAAACATGTAAGTCGAGACAGTACAAGCATTTCACATACTTTCCCCACTGATGAGAAGATAGTTATAGACGGTAGTTCTCAACCTTCGATGGAGTTGACATACACAAATTGAAAATACAAAACATCCCACAAGTTGACCTTGTGATGAATCCCAACATCCTGTCTGAATGTTTCTACATTTCAGTATAGGGACGATATGACCTATTTTGAGGTTCTCAGGAACTAGTCCATGAAGAATGGATAGTTGAAAAGAGTCGGCAGAGGCTGGGCTTCACTGCAGTTTCGAAGGAAAAGTGGTGAAATGATGTCGGGACCCGTACCCTTCTTAACATCAAGTTGTTTAAGTGCTTCCAAGACTTCTGATACAGAGAAGAGAAAGTAACAAAATTGAAGGGTGGCTGCGAAAAGACGGAGACGAAGAAGTCGGAGAACATATCTGCACTCTCCTGCAAATCCTCTGAGAAGCGATCACCAATAGTAACCTTAGGTGGTATTCTAAGAGATCCTCCTACGGAACGAACAAAGCTCCAGAAGCTATTGGGGTTATGTGGAATTTAATGTTCTGTAGTTCAAAAGTAAATCAACTAAACTGCAAAAAGTTATTTTTTGGAGCACTCCTGAATGCCTGGTTCATCGTGGATGAATGATAAATCTACAGCGAGAGCATTTCATGATCAGCAAACAGGTTGCATTTTTTTCAGATTAAGGCAAGTGAAATAACTAATATAAAGAAACACTCGTCCAGGCAATGAGAAATATAAAGGAGGGTGAGAGGGATCAACTAGAAATAGGTGATAATCTGCAGAGTCGACGGTTACACTTTTAATTCTTTTGAAAATTAGATGCAATGTTACTTGTCTGAGGTTCCTCATATGATTTGTTTGGTCTAAGGAATGCAGCTCTGCAAGATTTCGAAGAAGTTCCTTCTAAGCACGATCCTCAAAAGTCCGTTCCAAGATAATGATATCATACGATGGGATGTTGAAGTCACCAGCGAGATCTCAAAGAAGAAGATGGTAAATAGAATACCATTACGTCTACGGAATTACATCGTAAATGGAGACAGGCTGGATTGGAGGAATATAGGCACAGATCAGTCAGGCTATCCCTCCCAGAACGTTAAAAGAAGATCAAGAATTCATATTTCTTGTAAGTAGGTCCAGCAGTTAAGTTACTTTAAACTGTTCTATGAAGATAGAGAATCACAATCAAGTATTGCATCTAGGTACCTACTATGATGTAGAAAATGGTTTGATGTGCAAGACAATAATAAACTAAAACAATATGGCTATCTTGGACAGCTGCTGTTATGTTATTTTTCAAATATTTGTTTATTCAGTATTAACTTTTAATTAATAAAGGGTTTCATACAATAAACTGTTGTCTAAAAGTAGTGTTAAGCCATTATATTTTTTTAACTTTTTGAGGGAGCAAGTCCGGACCCTCCTTTTGGTAGTTGTAACACCCCTTACTCTTGCTATGGCCCACCATGAAATAATTTTTAGGCTACGCCACTTAGATCAGTATCAGCCGGTTTGCAGGTATAGAAATAAACAAGCTCTCGATTGGTGAGTCATTTGTAATTTCATGTGAAAGAAGACGATTGCTGACTCACTAATATCCCACCGCCAGAAATCTTTTTGCTTAAGGAGATATTTCGATCTTTCAGATATATCTTATAATTATTGGTTAACTGTAGCTCAGAGCTATAAATGTCAACACATATGTTTCTTTCACAAAGTAATAATACATCATACACATTGTAAGCCCAAGTATGCCTCAATTCAACAAGTTTGCTGTGTAAGCCATTGACATTCTGAAAATACACATTTAATTTTGTTTTGCAATTGGAAGAAATTGTTTTTATGCACAATCTTTGGAACACCACTTACAAATTTTAATAGGTAAGCCCAGCTCTTCTGATTCTGAACTGGTTTTAAGAGTCTCCCGCAGACCTGACAGATATTGTCTTTCCTTCACGGTTCGATCTCGGTTGAGAGAAACATCATTTAACCCTAAATCGGCGTCATTCTTAGAGCCAAAATATCTGAAAAGTGTCGTGGCCTCAGTTTCAGACGAGAGGCAAATAAGCTTGATCGCTCGAGGTCTGTGTTTTGTTACCTCTTAATTTTAAAAACCGGACTCACTTAAAGATAATTAAAATTATAATACCACATCATGATACGTTCAATGAAACCAAATTGTATCGTGTTCCTTCGTACCTGTAAGTAAGGATGATTTACATTGCTTTAACCCGAGAATAATCACGTTACGTGAGCGGCGCTGCCTATCGTTTATCTCCTCTAATATCTGCCTCAACAGGCATTTCGTGAATCATATCATCAAAATTTTTTTCTTAACTCGAAGACTTCCTTTTCAAGCTTATTGAGGCGTGGCTCCAAGTGACCAAGTGATTGATAATTTATAATTACGACGTTTATGTCAGTTTTAAATTTTTTGTAAGCTTTCAGTGACGCCCCTTACCTCTTCCTTATTTGCGATGAGCGAAAACCTATTTAGCAGCAATTCATCAATTTTCATCATAATCTGTTGGGAAGGATTAGAATTGGCAATAGAGCAATACTCTCACTTACTGTTACCATTTTTGTTTACATTGTTGGAATATTGAGACTAGTCAGATTTGGTTATTCCTACACGCTTTGTATGACACCATCCCGGTCCAGAGTTACATTGGAGTCCACCCAAGGAATTCGATATTTTCTTCATACAGATTTTACAAGTAGTAGAATCGGCCATGCTGGATTTTCTTGTTGGTGTTCAATCTAACACTTTTGACTTCTAAAGGTTCGGTAACCCTCAATTCACAATGCTTTGTTTAGATACTGTAGCAGTACATAAGGATGATTTTAAAAGCGGTTGTCCATAATCAAAAATGTTATATTTATAGTCCAATCTTGATCACAACTCGAAATTCAAAATGATCACAATGATGAATCAATGGGAAAATATTAATTTATTACCACTAATAAATCATTACAGATTTTCCAATCTAAATTTTATTTCGGAAGAAATACACTTTAGAGTAGCACCTAGAACACAATTTCCTAGAAACAATTACAACCGTTGCTTTATACAGGGTGAGTCAGAAATATGGTAAAATATTTTAAGACGGGATTCTAGAGCTAAAAATAAGAAAAAAATGTTATATAAAGGTAGGTCCGGAAACGCTCCATTACTGAGTAATGGCTGGCGAAAGATTTTGCTTTGTTTTTAGTTCACCTGGTGAAATTAAGTGATTCTGAAAGGTTTTGTTCTTACTTTTTAACTCAAATAAGATAGATGTATAAAGAAAATCACCTGAAAAATCAAATAAAACCACTCTAGAGGTTGTAGTGTGAACAGTTTTTGAGAAAACGTATGAAATTTGCCAAAAATCTAATAACATAAATACCGTCTTAAATGTTTGATGTCGAATAACATTGTTAAATGACCAATAAACAAATTTTTTTTCATAATACAGATTGTAGAGAATTTAATTCTGAAAACAACCATAATAAACAAAGTTAACTAAATGTGTAAAAAAGTTATGATATTGACTCCTCACGTATCACACTACACAGCAAACGTTTGCGGTTTTATAATAAGGAATGAGTATCTGATTGGTAACAGCTGGTGAAAAATAAACAATTTTTAATTCAAAGTTTTATTTCTAAATACAATAAACATCTACAATCGCTTTTAGTCTCACCGGAAGATTAAAAAGGATGCTCTAAATGACCTCCATTGTTCAAAATGCACGCGTTCAGGCGTCTTCTCATCGAGTTTCGGACCCATTCAAAAACTCCAGGTGTCTGCTTAATGGTTTCTATTCCATTATAAATGTTTAATCGGAGTTCTTCAATGGTATCTATTGGGGAAGAGTAAACTAATGTTTTTAAATGTCCCCAAAGGTAAAAAAAGTCCAAAGGATTTAAGTCCGGTGATCTTGCTGGCCATGAAACTGGTCCACCTCGGCCTTTTGATTGATTTGTGAAACTCTCATTTAGGTGTCCACGAACAGCCAGAGAGTAGGCTAGTGCGTAGGTGCCCCGTCATGCATAAACCACATGTTTTGGCGCATATGCAGAGGTACATCATCAAGCAGGTTAGGTAGCTCGTCTCTTAAAAAGTTCAAGTACACCACGCCATTAAGCCTGGGAGGAAGCACGAATACGAGAAAATGATCTGCTAAGATTCCATCCCAAACATTTACTGAAAACTGATGTTGCGGGCGATTAGGTTTGATAGCATGAGGATTTCTGTCTGCCCAAATGTGGTTGTTATGGAAGTTAATGATAGCTGTTCTTGTAAAGTGAGCCTCGCGCAAAATTGTATTCAAAAAGTTTGGATCAGCACATTTTAACAGAAGCCATCGACAAAAACAACATGGGGAGCATAGTCTTGCGGCAAAAGAGTTGCTGAAACATGGAGTTGCTTGGACATGCTGGAAGTGGTATGGGTGTAACTGGTACTCGTGTAGTATTCTCCGAATACTAGATTGGCTGACATTGAACTGTAGTGACAATTCTCTAGTGCTCTTTTCAGGATAATCATAAATTTTATTAAGAACCAACTCTTCTAATTCAACAGTCCTACATGATCGGGCGATGCCTGCATTACTATGCTCCGAAGACTTCAAAGAACCTGTTTCAGATAGGCGTTGATGAATAGTGGCAAAAATCTAGCGCTTTGACACCTGCGGTTAGGAGAGTTCTTTTGCTAGACAGACGTCTTGCTGAAGTACTATTGCAGCGTTCCAAACCATACATTAAAATGCATGTCTGCTAAATCAGAGTTTGAATACACATGAATATTACCTTCCATTTTTAATAAATGAAACACACAACACAACATCACTAATAAAATGGATGGAAATAACTAGTTAAAATACTTAACACAAGCACATAGTATCTTTACAGTTTGTTGTTTTGTTCAACAATGATGACATATGTCATCTAATAATAAATGCCTAGCTGATTATTTATTATTTAAAAATGTTTAAACAGTTGTTGTTTAAATAATTAATTATTACCAGCTGTTACCAATCAGATACTCATTCCTTATTATAAAACAGCAAACGTTTGCTGTGTAGTGTGATACGTGAGGAGTCAATATCATAACTTTTTTACACATTTAGTTAACTTTGTTTATTATGGTTGTTTTCAGAATTAAATTCTCTACAATCTGTATTATGAAAAGAAATTTGTTTATTGGTCATTTAACAATGTTATTCGACATCAAACATTTAAGACGGTATTTATGTTATTAGATTTTTGGCAAATTTCATACGTTTTCTCAAAAACTGTTCACACTACAACCTCTAGAGTGGTTTTATTTGATTTTTCAGGTGATTTTCTTTATACATCTATCTTATTTGAGTTAAAAAGTAAGAACAAAACCTTTCAGAATCACTTAATTTCACCAGGTGAACTAAAAACAAAGCAAAATCTTTCGCCAGCCATTACTCAGTAATGGAGCGTTTCCGGACCTACCTTTATATAACATTTTTTTCTTATTTTTTGCTCTAGAATCCCGTCTTAAAATATTTTACCATATTTCTGACTCACCCTGTATAGAGATCCTCAGATGGTTGCTCCATAAAGATTTTGGAAAATTTTGAAGTTTTTTCTGTTAAAACTCGTTGCACTTTATTATTTTTGGTGAATTCAACATCGACGTTTCGAACCAAACCAACTCCTTGACCCAGTGGCTAAGCGATATTATCATCTATATCGGTTTAGTTTGATCCGTGAATAGGCCAGCACAAGTGAATGCCACATCGAGTACGGCCATACACAACGTTATTACAAACATATTATGCGTTTCGGTTTCCGTTCTGGACGCGGCTATCTCCGACCACTTCCCGCAGGAATCTGTGATCGGGAATCTCAGTCCGAAAATCGAACTTCTTTCATTAAGGATAAGAAGAGAGGTTAAAATCTAAAATCTTAACAGATATCTCCAGAAAGAACCCTAGTTGTTGATAGATCGTTTTTGTCATGCGGATGAAGCGTTTCCTGTGTGTATAGATTGTTTTAACTTTTATTTAAACATCACTTGCTCCTATAAGTCATTCAAAGAGCGAACGGAAAAAAGTTGGATTAATGAAGACATTCTCAATTTAAAAGAAATACGCTACAATTTTATCTTTCAATTTAGGCTACATCGAATTAACAAATGAAGGAATCCAACAGTTTCTTACGAGCATACAAGCTAAATTGTCACAAAGAAATAAAAGCCACCAACGCTCGGGATATCGAAAATAAACTAATAAATACTTACTTTAAAATCGTGGAATGTAATTAAAAATACAACAGCTCAAACACAAACTTCAAGTAATTTGCTTCGGTTTCGAAGCTCAAAATTGGTTCCTATTAAAAGGTCCAACACAGTAGAAAAACTGTTTAAACTCAATAGCTACTTGATCCATTTCAAATAGAAATGAGTTTAATTATTTTTAGTACAGTTTTCAATTATATATTCCACAGACTAGAGCAAAATAAACAATTCTTGGCCTAGTTAAGGTGAGTAATCTTTGCTGATGACAAGAGTGTTTATTTTTACATTTTTATAACAAAAGCCGAGTTGCACCTCTGTTTCCACCCATGTTAGTGTTGGCATTGGTGATGTCTCACATCATGCTGCGGTCGGTCAGTTTTTGCTCACTCATTGTGAACCATTCCATTTCATCTAAATACACTACTAACCACACTAATACATGAAGAATTACTATGAGCTGTATAGCAAACAACCTGGTGAGATTCTCGCCCATGTGAGCTAGGCCTAACTCTTTTGTCACACCTCTCACCCCCTTCACGCTCAGTCATATTTAGTTGTCAACTTATTACAGCTGCAAACTTCAGTTTAGTAGTCTTCGGACCTTGAGAGTTTTCTCTTCACACTTCAATAATACTGCATAACAAGGGGCGGATCCAGGATTTTTGTGAGGGGGGGGCGGTCTGAGATTTTGGGAGATTTTTTACACATATGATTCATGTTGGTAGTCAAAGCTCTGTAATTTGACATATAATGTTATTATTGTATACTAATGAAAAAAAGGGCTAAAGTGATAAATGAAAACAATGTAATATTTCCAATAAACTGTATATAATCTGACAAAAGTTGTAAAAATACAAAATTTTATCTTTTAAAGTACAAAATCGAGTCTTCTGTTTTTTTGGCTTGCAAATCTGTTAATGACTTTTTCGGGGCATACTTCGATGTCCCTGTGCACGTTTAGCAGAGCGAGTCCAGTCAACCTATCCTCTGCCATCCTTGTTCTGATCCATGACTTCAATTTTCTCAGAGTTGAAAAAGATCGTTCTGCCGTTGCTGTTGGAAAAAAACAATAAGTTCTAACAGATTGGCAAAAAAGGTCAAATGTTTCATACCAATGAAAAAAATACTTTTTACTAACAACCACACGATTTAAGAAAATACTATTAGTTTTACTGGTTTTAGAAATTATCTGCTAATAAATAATTTTGAAAAAATAGTATAAACAAAAATTACTTACCTATTGAAATTGGAAGAGTAAGCAGAATTTGTACCAAAGCCCTTAGAAGAGGGTAGCTGGTTTTCATTTAATGCTTCAAAACATTTCATTGCTTTAGTTATAGTCTTAAATTCATTATAATTAGGAATGTTCTTGAGGGAGCATACTTCGTTCATAAGTTTCAGTAGCATCGTGTTTTTGTTCAATGACACTAAACTGCAATACTTCATACATATGGGCTCAAACTAGATTTCATATCCACTATTTTGTCCAAGTTTGTCGGAACGGTTAGGTTCAGCATATAACACTCCAGTGAATCGCTTGAAAAATCTATCTGTCATATCTGCAATAATGTTATCCAGGATTGTTATGTATGCGGATTTTTTCCAATGTTGTATTGTACATTCCCGACTGTCACTGGACGTTGAGGGGTAGTTTGGTCTATTTACTTGCTGTCCCACAATTCTTGGAATACGAACTTCTATGCCCATTGACTCCATAGTCTTTTCAGCAGTATTGAAAATCAGAGAAAGAATTGATCAGGATTTTGCCTTTTATTCTGAAGTACTTTTATTGTGTGCATTACTTTGTCTCTTGCTGAACACAAGTCTATGGTTTCTCTGACTGAAGATATTTTACTAAGAACACAGGTTGCATCCGTTATTTCACTAAGACAATGCATTAGTTATTATAAACTCGCAAGTGGAGATAGAGCACAATAAGCAATTTGCTTTGCTTGCTGTTGAGCTATCATTCCACTTTGAGACAATTTTAAGTGCCTCGGCTATTTTTGTTAGGTCTTCTGTAAACTCAAAAATTGATTCATGCCGTTCTACCCAAACGGGTCTCACAATATTCCTCTCATTTGATGTCCCAGTACTTTTTTCAAAATAGAGTTCCGTTTGGCCGAATAAAGAGGAGGTGAAAAATCTAGAAATCTCTTTTACAGTGCCTACTGCATTTCTCACGCTTTGGACTTTATTGCACTTTGAAATAGCCAAATTCAATGCATGATTACTGCAGCCACATAAGGTGCTGTTTATGGCAATTTTTTTAATTTCTGTCACTGCTCCTCGCATGTCAGACATATTGACAGAGCATCCATCACAACCGATCCCTACACAGTTATTCATGTTCAAACCAAGCTGTTGCATGAATTTTCAGCACAGACTGTCCTAAAACCTCCCCCGTGATAACAGGTTCAACTTCTTGATCAGAATAGTTCGTACCCGTACCGTGGAGATCAACAAAACCTACAAAGTCTTCTCTTATAGCATTGTTATACAGGTAACGTAAACTAAGGCTTAGCTGAGGAAGTATGAGACGCATCTGTTGATTCGTCAAATATTATGCTATAATATTTAGCTTCTGATTACTCGTTGAGTTATCACTTCCAAAATTTCATCAGAACAACATTTTATAAGGCAGTTAGCTGTTGTCTTGCTGATGTTAAGTGGCGTTTGCTCCTGCAGACTTCAAATGATCTTCAAGCTGAACATCCCCGCTATCTATTCTAAATCGCAAAAGTGCCCTGAAATTGCCGTCATTTTGTACTGGATCATTTCTCCAACTTCAATCAAACTGCCATCATCCCTATGACCTCTAAGGGGTATGTTCTGCCTACCATGCAACAAAATAGTTTTTAATTATTGGCACAAGCCTTGCACGATTCTGCATGGTTTGGGCCTTCCTATTTTCGTTTAACAAATTAAGAATTTCTCCCTCAGGGTTTTCAAAAACAGAATATAAAATGTTTGGCGTCAATTTTCAGCATCTTTGTGATATTGTGTCGCTGCGTGACTTTCTAAATCTCCGTCCTTGCCTGAGAGTTTAGCATTATTTCTGTAGAGGTTCAGTAACTAATTTTCTTTAAAGAAACTGTATGCTGTCCTCCAACTAACTTTTGATGGCATAGTACTGCACAAAATTTACAAAATAGCCCTTTGCTTAGCTTCTGAAAAAACTAACCATGGATACTTTTCAAAATGGCCAATATTAGCTTTTCTTTGTTCTTCCCGTCCTCGTTTTACATGAGAGGATGTAGGAAACTTAAAGTCCTTTTTAGGCTTCCAATGATTAGTAAAAATACTATACTTAGTATGGTCACTCATCTTAGAGATGTAGTTAATGTGAGACCCGATGTCGAAAGAGCACATGTTTTCGGAGATACTAACTTGTGAATTGGAGGATGATGGCGCCGATTGTGGTGGCAGCGGCACGTCTGTAACCTCATGCTGGGTGGAAACCTCAACATTTGAAGAAGGAACTTCACTGCCTGACTTTGGTCTTTTAAACAAGATAACGATCCATATTGCACAAAAATCTGTTAACACTCAAAAAGCTATTATAAACACAAAGCGAACGGGTACTTCACGATATTCACGAAACGTACGCACTGAATCAACTGAGTGGCCGTAGTAGGCGGTGTGGTGTAGGCCTATCGTTGGGGCGGGCGGACTAGGACGACTCATGCGCACGCACCGCTCCCCCACCCCTTCCGGTGATCATACGCACTGTTACCACCTCCCCTCTACTCATACACGAATTAAATCTACAATCTTAAGTACAAAATGTATGTTTGAAACACCCGACAGTACCAATTACGAATAGTGTGGCCGATGAAAGCACCCTTTACTAACGAACAATATAGTATTACTTTAAGCTTAAATCTTTTATAAACAAAACAAAAATTTGAATTTGTGACTACCGAGGGGGGGGGCGCGCGCCCCTCGCGCCCCCCCTCTGGATCCGCCCTTGCTGCATAATAATTGTTTAGGAGTTGTCTTAGGAGGTTTAATCCAAAGACCTACTTAACTTGATAACTGAAATCCACACACTATAGTTATCAGAATGGTGAGTACAAGCTTCTAGCCTCAAAGTCATGCCCTTAAGTTAACTTTCAAACAGAAAAAAATAAATCCTGGAATAAATAGGTAGATTAAAAAGTTGTTTGATAACAACGTGATACGACCTTGACATTCCTATTTTGCCTGTTAATCGTATGTGCATTCTTTGGACCTGCCATTTACCATGCCAAGAAAAGTAACATATGATCAGAAATACAGGTAATACACTAACAAATTAAGAGAATACTTTTGGAACTAATTAAAAAATATAAATTTAGTCTAATAATAAAGGTTGAGTAAGGGTATTTTCAATTGTAGCCTTTCTTGCCTTCTCAGTCTGCAAAAACAAGAAATCATCTACCAAATGGTTATGTTAATACCTTTAAAGTTATTTATTTATTTTTCAAAGTACTATATAATGTCTTATCATTGGAAAGGATTTTAAAATTTGAATTTGTTCTTTCAACATTTTAAAATTATACAGTCACACCTTGATACACCAACCCCAAAACACACAAATCCTTGCTTTCTGTTTCCTTGAATACTAACATCTTATTGATATAAGGCTCTTTTGAGGCATCTTCATTCACAAGACTTGTTTTAAATGGGAATACGAGCACTGATGGTGTTTATTTGATACTTTCTTCTACTCAAAAATTGCTTCAATCATAAAGACAGAATATAAAAATATTACTTTATGTTGTGTTGAAAAACATTCTTCTGGTATTTGGTTTAATTGATCTTATATTATAACCTCGGCCTATTTGTTAAGTAACTATTTAATGAGGAAAGAGTAAATAATTTAATACTTTTAATTTATTAGTAAATATTTGAACACATATTAAAATAACAAAAAAGTTTTCTGAAATTTAAGTTTAAATTCTTGAAAGCCCTCTACTTATGCACCTACATTTCAAAATTTGTCCAGGGGTGGATCTCCAGCTCTCCTTATATGTCAAGCCCCTTCTCCAAATGCACCTTTAATCTGCTCCTGATCATATTATAAATAAATTAAATAGGCCTAATTCTAAGAGAACAGTTAACTGATGTATTTCAAACCAGTAGGAACGTTGCTATACATACTTTTTTAACATTTTTTTAGGACTTTTGAATGATTCTATCCCCCCCCCTTAGTTATACCCCTGGTATAGAGCTGCAGTGAAGGTATTAAAACAAAAATTAAAGAATTTGCTCTGCTAACTATTTAACTCATTACGGAATCTAGGATCGCATATCTATTTATCTCCTGGTTAAAGTAATCTGTTGAAGTCCTCAAACTATTTATCCAAATTATTTAAATCTACAATTACATGATCAGCTTGGATTTATTAACTTCTAAATGGGTCTTACTCAAAGAATAATTTCAATTTGAAGACTGAGGAAAACAAGCTGTAATGCCGAAGCTACAAGTGAAAACTGGGAAAAAGTGCTTGAGCAATGAAGTGTTAGCATTTTTGTTCATAAAGGAGTTGGAGTAAAAACACTTAACTTTAATTATATATGATTTATTTTGGATGTATAGTGTATAAAGGACATACCTTTCAAGAAAAATTATTTAATCCTCACTAAAACATATAACATTAAAGGACATGCAATGTTTTACATGATATGTTATTATTTAACAAAAATATAAAGTTTTCTGAAATTGTTTCTTTCTAAGAAAATAAACCTTATTGATATGATAGCTGCCACAAAGAACAAAACTGCCACATACAAAATATACAAGTCTTTTGCAAAGTTATTGTTAAATAAAAATAGTTTTTATTTGTTAAAATATGTTGACAAATGTAATAACTCTTGATGTTACCACAAACATTTTCCTCAAAGTAAAATGTCAGTGGACTCTTAAAGTTGTCATCAACGTTTGTACTAACCTTACTTTTTAAAACCTTAATGTTCATTATAATACAATAGTTGAATACAGATTTTTAACATGCTCTATCTATCCTTAATCAATATATCCCAATCAAATTTTGTATATGTATTGATAGTTTTTAAGTTATGAGATTCCCTTTTGTCAAATTTTAAAAATACAGCTATTATAAGACTAATTACGCTTATTTTGAAATGTTTCGTCATCTTATGTAGTTAAAAAAAAACTAAGTAATTTCAATCAAATCCACTAAAAAATATATCATATTTTTCTACATATCAACAATGACAAATAATACTAGTAACAAAAAAACTTAACATATTTAAAGCTTTCCACTAAAAAATTGAAAGCTGAACACAATAAACAAACATCAAAACGAATAAAATTGTATTTTACTAAAAACAGTAAAACACTAAATATGTCAAAAATATAATTATAAATACTGTATAAAAATAATGTCCAACGGAAATAAAAATGTTACACATATTTTGATACTGCAATCTTTGTTAGTCGATTACATACAAATACTAACAATAGTTTTATTACTATAATAAGAAATCTATATTATTTTATTCAAACTATTTACAACTATTGATTACTAAATCAAAATTATACCATCACATTTCAACAATACTTTGATTACTATATTACAGCATTTTAAAGCCTGTTAAAAATATTTTATTTGAACATTAAATATTAATGAACAAATTTATAAACTTTTTGTTGGAAAATATTGTTATGAAACCACATGATGATTCTGAAAAATGCTTAAATCAAAGCAGTCACTGGTTATATAAAACTTCAAATTATTAGTCTATGGAATTAAGCTTAATAAGCATAAGGCAAATTTTATAATATGAACAAAAAAGTGGTTCACCAATACAAATGTTTAGTATTTTGTTTAAGGAAAAATACAAATATCTTAAAAGAAATAGTAAAACTAATTTAAAACATTAGTTTATATATTGACAATACTATTAAACACGTTCGTTGCGGGCGACTGTCCACTGTGTGATGATAGTAGAGTTATCTCTTATTTGCATTTCGATTTTATTTCTTTTTCTCTGCGTGTGTGGTGTTACATTACTTTGATTATACAACAAAAAGTAATAATCGTCTGGGACTGAGTAGTTTAGTGGGAATATTATCTGATGATGAGTTTGAGGATATGTTCTCTACTGATGAGGGCGAGTTTGAATTATCCAGCGACAATGAAGACCCCCGCCTGAATGGCCGCCAATGGACTGAGGCAACTTGATAACAGACGAGAGCAAGGCTTATGGTTGATGTCCCTGATAAGGGTAAGCTAATAGAATTTTTCAATTTACTTTTGGAAGTTATTTTTTTAGAAAATATCGTACGGTTTATAAACCATACTGCATTTACTATACTTTTCTCACATGGCCTCTTCAAAAATTCCCAATTACAAAATGGAAAGGCTTAACAGTAAATGAGCTAAAAACTTTTATTGCTCTTCTACTGGATATGGGGATTAAGAAACTCCTGAGAATCCAGGACTAGTGGAAAACACACGGGCTGTTTGGAAATACATTTTATATCTCAGTTCATGAGATGTGACAGGTTTTTAGGTACCTGTCCTTAAGAACATAACATTATCCAATATGATTATTTTATAACCTATCGAATCAAAATAAATTTAATGGAAGTTGTAAGTTCATATTTTATCACATCTCAAATAATTATTGATGGCTTTTGCCGCAGAAAACGTGTTATGTATTTTAAAATTAAAATAAAGCAGATTTCATACAATAATTTAATAAGATAATAAGTCTGTATTAAGTAATATTAAAACAAAATCTTTTGTTTTGGCTATTTTTTCACATTATTGTTAAGTAACAAGTACAATATACAACATTACAGAGACAAGATGTATCTGACATCAATACCCAAATTTCAGGATTGGGTTCCTCTCATGTTCATACTTTCAAAAATTGTCCTAAAATTGTATTTCCTATAACACATTTTGATCTACTTGATTTCATACACAATAAAAAGCTTAATTTTATTGAAAAATACAATGCCAAAGTTTGGTAATAATATTTTAATTTTGAAGTGATAAAATAGACAAAAAATTGAAATAAAACTCTACATATTTAAATGGAGACTATTAATAAATATATACAAAGCTAAATAACATTAAAAAAGACACAAATAGTTCTTCTGGCTCATTCTGAACAAATAGGTAGATTTTGTGGCAGCTGAAGTAATAACAATTTATTTCTTATGGGATTTACATGTAATCAATATCTTACAAACTGGTTTCAACCAATTAATTGTATGTCAAATGTATGTCAATACAAAAAAATGGTTAGTTAGAAAACGTTTATGAAAAGTTAGAACTATTCAAGAATACTATATTCTCTAGTATGTTCACAAATAATAGAGTTGTGAATTTTGTCAAATGACAGCTATATTAGAACAAAATGGTGTACCAAGCTTGTCAAAGAACTTAGCTAAGATATTTATTCATAAAATCATTGTTTGTACAAAGTTTTATATAGAACAAAGATAAACATAAATTTTGAAACAGTAGACAGTTTTGGGATCTGGAGATTATGTTTGGTGAAGTTATGTAGAGATTTCCCTTAAGTGCTACCATTAGTCTGGTTTTGTATACAATATCTACCTAAAATAATTCATAAATAGACAAATTTTCAGATTAAGGTGCAAAACTATTAGGTATTATCAAAATCGAATCAATAAGCAACTGAAATAATTCATTTGTATATTTAACCCTTCCAGTGATAGGTGTAACGATCGACAGTTGCCTAGAAAGCAACAGTCACCATTTTTCACATATGGCTTACGCACCTTATAGATAGATGTGTTCGTGTTATACAGCTGCTACATTGTGTGTGTGTGTGTTTTAATAAATAAAAGTTTTCACAGTTTTTGAAGGAGACTGTTGTTATTCTAATGGTGTTTTAGTTATTTTTACTGACTTTGTATATTTGTTTGTTATAATCCAGATGATTCAAATTTTGGTGAATTTGTAAGTAATATTATGAACACTTCATTCAGAAGTGCGCTCGATTTTGATACTGAGGACAGTAAAGAGGATGAAAATCCAATTCTCTGTAAACTAAGTAAAAATGATGAGAACATGGATATTAATGATGGACTGCTTCATTCAAAATAACTAAACCACAATCAATCTGATTTTTTAATTTTTGAACAACATAGTTTGAATGTATTTTATGTGCAATATTTTGTGTGTATTTTGTGCTTTGTATATTATAACAATTTGATCATACAACTCTAATTATTTTACTCTAAATTAATAAGGTTTTATAAGTACAATATTTCCGTTTTTCCTTTATAGGCTACCATAAAAATTCCACATTTTTAAATGCAAATATTTTGCACATTTTTACCAAACTCATTTGTGTATACTAATTATGCAGAAACTTCTCTAGTATAACCTGTCATGTAGTGTTTCTTTGTGCATTATCCTGCAATGCTGTTTACACCCAAATTCTAATTTTTTCATTACATATACAAATTTCAAAAATATATAGAACACATTTTAATATTTTTTACTTGTAAAGGTAATGCCAAGGAATCCAAAATAAAAATTAGCATTGTGATTTTTTTAAATGATCTTAACATTTGGCAATAATTTAAATGAGTTTTTTAAGGTAAATAAGGTATGGTTGGTTGTGATTTCATGCTGCACTTACACATTTAAATATATTAAGACTAGATTTTAAACTTTTCTTTGTGATCATAATTGTGTGTTGTAATAATATAATGTTTATATTTTTATACAAAAAATATCTCAACTTACTTTGACCCATTTGCATATTATGACGAAATTTAACCACCAGTAAAAGCAGTACTACTGTCTCGCCATGAAACTTTGACTAATAATTGTATTTGTTACATGATAGCAGCAACAGTGAACAGGATCCTTATTGGCTTAGTGTTAGTGATAGCAAAGTCTTGATAAGGTTCCTTATTGCCTTAGTGTCAGCGATAGCAAAGTCTTGAACAGGATCCTTACTGGCTTAGTGTCAGCGATAGCAAAGTCTTGAACAGGTTCCTTATTGGCTTAGTGTCAGCGATAGCAAAGTCTTGAACAGGTTCCTTATTGGCTTAGTATCAGTGATAGCAAAGTCTTGAACAGGTTCCTTATTGGCTTAGTGTCAGCGATAGCAAAGTCTTGAACAGGTTCCTTATTGGCTTAGTGTGAGCGATAGCAAAGTCATGAACAGGTTCCTTACTGGCTTAGTGTCAGCGAGAGCAAAGTCTTGAACAGGTTCCTTATTGGCTTAGTGTTAGCGATAGCAAAGTCTTGAACAGGTTCCTTACTGGCTTAGTGTCAGCGATAGCAAAGTCTTGAACAGGTTCCTTACTGGCTTAGTGTTAGCGATAGCAGTCTTGAACAGGTTCCTTATTGGCTTAGTGTCAGCGATAGCAAAGTCTATCACTTGAGGAGCTGAAAAAATTTCATTTGTCTGTCTGTCCGCACAATATCTTGAAAACAAATTAACTCACATAACCATTACGGCAACAAGAAACTAGCAGAATAAATAAATTTGTAAACAAACTGAGTACAATCATGTGAGATTGTAACATGTTACATATTAACACATGTAGCTTATCAATCAAGTTGGAAACATTTTATGTCTGTCTGTCTGTCTGTCTCTCCGCACGATATCTCGAAAACAAACTGAACTATAGACTTGAAATTTTGCAAGAAGCCTACATTTTTATACAGGCAACACTAATTAGTCTTATGGGTAACCATGATGGCAACAATAAAATGTAGAATAATAAATTTGTAAAAAAAACTGAGTACAATCAATTATATGAGAATTTATTGTGTGAAATTTTTATTCATAGAATGAAATTAAGAAATAATAGAGTGGAAAGTTAATGTTACATGTCGGTGACTAGATTTGATGTCAGCGCACTCTTGTGTTGTAGTACCCTGCCTAGCTCACCAGAATTTTTATTATTAGACACTGGTACAAATATAAACCCAACAAACAAAAATGTGATATGTGAAGATACCTAGATATCTCGAGATAGATTTCATCTATAGACTTTAGATTTAGCATGAAACTTTATTTTAAATACTCTGCTATGAAACCTAACTACAACCATGGAATTTGGCTGAGCGTCATTTAAACCTATCACTTAGTAGACTGGCACATGTTCTCTTATGTCGTCCAAGGAGATGTAAAATTTTATTCGCTGAATGACTGTCTATCTATCCGCAAGACATCTAGAGAAGGAAATGAGCTATGGAATTCAAATTTTGCACACAGCGTCAGTGAATCCTGTTATGCGACACATAGTGTGGCATACTCCTACATTCTCCATACAGTAAAAAGAAAAAATAATTTAGTGGAAAATCAATGAAAAGATTTGATTTCAGTGCACTTGTGCGTTGTATTACGCCTTCTACCTATCCAAACTTTTATTATTTAGACACCAATATGAAATATAACTCAATGAAAAAACGTGAATGTGAAGCCTTATAGCTAGATAAATTGACAAAGATTTCACCTGTAATATTTAAATTTTGCATGAAACTTCTTTTCTACATAGACAAGAGTGGGTTCTATGATGTGTGTCAAACCATGGAATTTGGCTGAGCGTCATCGAAGTCTATCACTGAGTAGGCTAACACAATTTTTCACAAACGTATAAATTTTCTGTAATCATACTTATTATGATTTGAAGTATTTACAGCATTATGAAATAATTCCTGTCTATCTGTCCGCAGGACATTCCGAGGATAAAATGAGATATAGACATGAAATTTGGAATGCAACTTCAGTGAAGCCTGTTACGCAACATATAGTGTGATGTACGCCTACCAAGTTTTATTAGCCAGCTGTTGTTGTTTTGAAGATTACAGGGAGAGGGAGGGACTCATACCAGTATTTATTTCCTTCAGAGCAGGATCATCATTATCAACCAAAGAATGTATATTAAAAAATTGACAAGCAGCATATTTAATTTATAAAAAGACAGGCAGACATAAAACCGTTATGTTTCTAACACAATTTTGATATATGAAATATGTCCCTGAAGTATGGACATTGATTTTAAATACACTCTGAATGGTTTTACTGATAAATTCATTAAAGGGAGCAGACCACTTTTATTTTAACTCAATACTTGTACATGTTAACCACGGTACACTTTTCTCAGGAACAGCTGGACTTTGGTACACTTATAAAACTAACTCTTACACAACTGGACATGTAGAATTTGTAATAGTTTGCTCTAAAAATTTGTTATGACATTTTACGTTATGAGATGTTAAAAAAAAATATTACCCCTCCTCTATAGACTAATGGTTATAGTCTTGGCTCTCTAACCGAGAGATCATGGGTTCAAATCCCGGGGAGGTCTTAATCATGTACTTTGTACTTTAATAAAAACCCAGTGCACTACAAATCTGGCATAGCTAACGCTGAGGCTTAAATGAGATTAAAAAAAACTTAAGGCATGTGTAAAAAATTAACACAAATTCAAAGTGAAGCATATGAAAATTTGTACATGTCCAATTGTGTAAAAGGGGGAGTTCTAGAAGTGTGCCAAATTTCAGTTCTCTAAGTCAAATGGCTCCTGGCAAAAGTGTATTTAAGTGTGAAAAAATATAAATTTAAGAAAACGGTAAAAATTGCCAATTAGTAGTATCCTGGGCCGGTCTGGATCTTCATTTTCTTCAAACTCCCTTCTATCTTTCTTGTTAGCTGCCTTGACAGACTTGTTAAGTTCATGTATTATCCCTTATCTGCTTTTTTGTTATTCTTCAAAGGTCAAACATTGTCATTGTGGGCACACAGTTTTCCCCAGCAGGCAGACCCACTGGAAAATCAGGCACTTTGTAATATTTCCTTTATTGTAGCCTCCTATTGCATCTTATACATCTAAATGTAGGGTACCTAGTCTAACAAATACTTTTTTGGAATTCTGTTAATGTTATTTAGCGATTCGCTAATATTCTGTGTACCACCATGAGCACACTGCAAGTATGACTGGATTGGTCCAGGAAGATGGGTTTTATTTCTGGTAGTACTGCAGGAGGAAGATGTGTATCCTCTGAATTTTTGTATTCAGTTCCCTCTATTATTGAATTTTGATACTTATACCAAGTATAGTTGGCTTTAGAGCACAACTCATGTTCAGGTTTTCTTCAGATGAACCTAAATGAAAATATTCTGCCCATACTGCATATTTCATAGCATTAAATTCTATTGTAACATTTTTCCTGATGGCTAGGCACCATAAAAGATTTGGATTTGTCCGTTGGTAATAAATTCCTTTTATTTTTTTAATTAGCTACTATTTAATGTCACTGTAATAAATAGTTCAACACAAATTTGTAGACTTTATGATATAGACTATGAACACTATTTACATGGGAAGCTCAATCTTGCAACTGCTGCAATCCAGATGGTCAAGGCTGATTTCAGACTCTTCAAATGATTATTTTTCAAAATTAAGGTAACTTTAACCATACTGTATTATATATACTTTTAAAGAGGAAATCAAGCTACCCGAAAAATATAAAAAACTGAAAACCCAATAAAATTCCATTTCAAAATGGTTTGCTCCCCATCCTAACTCTTACAGAGTAACATCAACTTCAAATTAAGTAGCAAATCAATAAAAACTTATTTTACTAGTTAAAAATAATATGTATTATGTGATTTTTATTGTGCTTATTGGTCCATTTAAGAATAAAACCTACATATGCATTTTTATTTAATTCATCCGTATGTATCACTTTAAAATAAAAGCTTGTGTTTTAAATTAAGTTTATAGTACATAACACAAATCTGTCTGTTATTGTTTTGAAGAACATCATATGATGCACAAAACGATGAGTGCACTTAATTTGCAGAAAGAACCCATCATTAATTATTAAAGAGTTCTGATACTACAAAATCTAGTACAATACTAAGCCAACTCCCAAAAATAATTGCATTACATTAAAAAATATAAAATCATTTGAAAAATGAACAAGTTTTATTATGCACCATTATGAAGCATTGTACTGACTAGAAAGTTGCACACAATAATAGCTTTAGTAATAATTATAATTCTAAAATACAATTTTGACTTAAAATTAATGCTTATTTTTGATTAAATAATCTAGTATATATAAAAAATAAGAAAACAAGTTTTATTGTGATTCAGATAAAAAATAAATATAAAAATAAAGCATAATATATATATATATATATATATATATATATATATATATATATATATATATATATATATTAAAAGAAACAAACATGAATAGTCATAATTCCATGTGAAATAAATTATCTATTCCTATCGTAAAGTTACAATTAGTTACAATATTATAGGTATGGTTGAAATAAGTAAAAAAAAAACTAAGTACAAAACTTTACTTAAAAGAAGTATTAATATCCATGTTTATTAGTTCAATGCTTTGATCAGACACTGATATTTCTGTTTGACGCTGCTTGAAGTTTGAAAAATAATACTGGTCTGGATAAAACTAATAAAAGATATATATATAATTGAAGTTTAGAGGGAGGTCAAGATCAAAGGAAATATTTTACTACACTTTACACATGTGAATGTCCTACTAAATTTAGTTTTTTGTTCGTATAACTATAAGGTCAGGAAAATATTAAATAATATAATAAAAATAAAACCATAATTATAAAAAGAACTTATAAAATTTACATTTCTAATGTTATAGAACACCAAGGATGGAAACTGTGATGTAACAAGGGTCAGGTTGAGCGCGCAGAGCGGAGCAGAGATTGAAGATTAGACTAGCTCAGGTTGCAGTCTGTTGTAAGTATTGCACCAATCTAAGTGGTTCCAGACCAAGCAATATTTGATATCCCATGGCAGTCAGTTTTGTTGCTGAAACAAGGTAACAATTATCTCACAGAATTTAATTAGCTGACACAATAAGATACTGTGAGTCAAATTTCTATAAAAGAAGTTAAATATCATTTCTGAATGCAAAAAACACAATTGTGTTATACTTTGAAATTGAATTCTTAGTTTAAGAAGTTATAACTGTTAATGCTTTTTTTTTTTAAAGCTTTAACAACAATGTTTAATGAGGGGCATTATTTCTGTTATCTTATGAATCTTTTTTTAAGAAGAGGCCAATCTCCTTTTATGTCTTGTTGCGCCTGTCTTCATAAGCCACTGGCCTGTACGAGGATCTTATCAAGTAGAATAACAAGGAGAGTCAATACAATACAAGATTGATGGTACTGTTTAAAAGTGAAACGGTCAAAGACAGGATTTGAACCAGCACTATCTCTAACTCTGATTCAAAGGCTTCGATCGCTCGACCATCGGCCTAGTAAATACTACTAAGGATTGACTGATTTAAAAAACATTTGGTTGTCATCAATACTGTATGATCTTTTAACCCTTTTAATGCCAGCATAAATTTTTCTTGTGTAGAAAAATATGCCAAGCCAATATCAGATTGACATGCGACAAATGCCAAGCCTATTTTGTAGAAAATGCAGAGTTTTGTATAAAAATTCATATGTTTGTAATTTATTGTCATAGGGTCATGGAAATGGTCTTGTTTTGTTTGTATTTAGTTCCATTATTGAAAAAAATAGTTGTTTAAAACTTTTCAAAAATGATAAAAAAATAAAAATAACAAAATATCATTAAAAAAAATATTTTTTATAAATTTTTAGTTTGTTCTATAATAAGATAGCTTAAAATTAATACCAACAATAATTTCAATATTTTACATAATAAACACAGTTAATTGTTAGTACACACACAAAATTTCAAGTACTTACCTCAATAAATACAGAAGTTATTTTATATTTTCCAGATATATACATATCTTGAAAAATCACTTTATTCTAACGCGTATAGTCCTATTGGTTTTGAGATCATACATTGTTCTAAGTCCAATAAAAACACAATGAAAACTCAAAAACAGAAAATTTATAACTTATTACTATGTAGTGTATACTATTGTGATGTATATTTACAAGAACTATATACAATTTTCCGTGTGTAATGTTCTAACACCTGTGGTCACCAAAGCATGTCGGATGGACACCTTTCTTACATGCTTTACAAACAGTTTTTTTGTTCTCTTTCTTCTTCCTCCAGTACTGGTACTTTGCTTGCTGCAAAACACAACAAGTTTCTTAGCAAGATCCCAGGAAGAGATTCTAGGCCAAAGGGGGGATTAGCTCCAAGATTCTCACCCCCTCCCATATCCGGGTTGGGTCGATGAGGTTGAGGACTTCTGCCTAAGCCACTCACTGGAAAGATCTTCAATTATTGAAGATGTAAATTGAAATCTTGTCAATATTTTCCCTGAACTATTTTCATTGTAAATTATGTAGGCATTCAGTACCATTCTAGAAAATAAATTGATAATAATAATAAGAAAATAAATAAATAAAATTCTAGAGAATAAATATTCTTCTTCCAATATTTGACGGTCCGACGTTCGTCTAAATAACAGTACAACATTTGGGTCGGATCCGTCTATGCCGCCCATATATACATGTTGTATGAGTTTATCATTTGAGGCTTTATTTTAGGATTGTTCTCGTTGCCTTTTTTGTCTTCTAACTTGTTTGAACTGTGCTGGTTCTTTAGTAGAAAGTAGCAAAACTGGATTTTTTTGGGAAAGCCTTCTCACGGTAACCTAACATCAACATATTTTCTTGTCTCATGTATAACTTTTTTCCAACATCAAACTTTTCTTTGAACTGATGAGGTATCCCTTTTCGATTGCTCCGTTAAAGTGCATGTCATGTACGTAAGGTTTTCAAATAAAAATTTAGCCAAAGGAAAGCTGGTAAAAAAAATTGTCCATAAAAAACGTGATAACCCTTTTTTAAATACTGTCCAGTTTCTAAAAGTTTCCGAACAACATTGAAAGCAAGGCCAGTTTCTTTATCTTTATTTTTTACTACCCCTATAGCAGAAGAAGGCCAAACAATACTTTGTCACCGAGTCGCATAACATCCACATCTTTATGCCCCCAGCGATGGTGGTGCTTGTTAGGCAAGTATATGCAATATTTGCGAGTGGCTCTCTTTGTTCCTATTAGACTTTCGTCTACAGAAATCTCCCGATGAGGGGTGTAGTGAGTTCTGAAAATCCTATTGGCAATGTTCTAACAAAGGGGCAAACCTACCACAAGGATCATATTTCAGGATGTCCTGGTTTCGCTAACAATCTGTTATCTGCAATGTGGAAAAACTGTAGGAGACACTGAAACCTGTTCCGGCTGAACATTTTTTCCAAACCAAGGTGTGCTAAGTGAGCCAGTTAGCGACCAATAGCTATCAATTGTAGGCTTTTGAATTATTCCCATATTTAATATAGTAGCTATAAAAGCTTTCATTTTCATGCATAGTTACCGGTTTCCATTGTTGAGCTCTAGATGAAGGTGATAGTGTTTGGGCATGGGATGCAATGTATTCTCGGGCATATTGATTAGTTCTAAGCACAAAAGAATTGATCAAATTTACCGTAAAAAAATAAATTGAAATATGAAATCGGTGGTGAAATCATGTGGAGGACAATGTTTTGGTCCAGGTAGTTCATCAAATGCAAATGTGGTTTGGGAGTGGGTGTCATTATTTTCCTCAACTACGTTCCAGTCAGAGCCAGGTATATTTTGATTTGGGGATATTTTGATTTAGTATATTTTGATTTTGAACGTTGTTTAGGCCTACATTATTAATTAGTACATCTGTAAAATTAGATATTACATCTTCGATAACTTCATTTACAGAAACATGGTCTTGTACATCAAGTCTACGTTTACGTCTGATATGTAAGCTATGGTTGTCATCTCCTTCGTCAGATGAGTCTTCTGATTCTAGGCCTATATAGTCTGGGTCAGCGTCCGAATCGTCATTATATTCTTCCCCTAGACCCACAGAATCCTCAGATGTACTTGATTCATTTTCAGAATCAGAAAGATTGTTCACAAAACCATCAATATAGTCTGAGTCATTCAAGACTTCAATTCCACTTCCTAACAAACTATTTACTAATGTATTTTCACTAACTGGTGATCTACTCCTCTTACTCATCTTCGAAACCAATATAAACACCAATAAAAAGAAAAAGTTTTATACATAATATCTTTATAAAACAATAAATCATCTACAATAACCTCAACACACTGAGCTGTCAGTCTCACTGAAGTGACCCAAACAACAAAAGTAAACAACTATATTTTCATAGATTATAATACATAGAGTAAAATCCAAAAAGGATAAAATGAGGTTTACTTATGTTCCATGTAACCTCTAGACACTGCTATAATACGTTTTGTGAGATTTGATGTACATTAAATGCCTGTAAAGTAAGTTTAAACGAACGATCTTTATAACGATCGTCGGCAATTTTCGCAGTGCCATTGACGATCGCTATATCGATCGTTGGCATTAAAAGGGTTAAGTAAAATATCCAACAAAGGCAATAAGAAGAGTTAAAGGTCAGGTTGGTACTGCTAATGCCATCTCAGTTTTTGGTACTGAAACTCGAGTCAGCCTATTTAGATTTCTGAAGAACAGCAACAAATATGAGTTTATTTACAAATACATTTATTTACTTATTATAACCGCATATGGGGGGGGGGGGACATCTGAACTCATGAAACTGTAGTTATAAGCATACCTCAGTCTAACAGTTGCACGTAGTTGGCAGGGAAGAGACCATAGCTGCCATCAGGAGCCATCCCTTGCCACCAGCCAGCATCTATCTGGTCGATCCTCGTGATGATGTCTCCAGGGTCGAACGAGATTTCTGTGTCATCCGCTGCAACCAAAGTTATCTTTCTTTAAGACTGTTGTACTAAATAATAGGTACATATTCTGCATAGTATACGATCAAATAAAGATAACACACTACTTCTAGTGAAGTAGGATTTATTTGTTACAGAACTTTTAGAGTATGTGTTTTTATTTCTGTTTTTTTTTAATACAATGAAAATCACATAATAATACCGAATGCAGTGCAGAAATCGAGAGAAGTAAACACAATTAATCAAGAGCTATGAATCTTTTATTCACATATGTGATAGTAGTCAATTAATTGTTGTTGTTGGTCTGATCAATAACCAACACTCTAACTAACCAAAGAACTTTTACAAACTTTCTACATATCAACATGCTTTAAGATGAATATTACAAAACATATGTTAAAATGTATTGATTTATTATATAACAATTTTATTGTCAGAGAACAGAATGGCTGAAAGATGTGCTATTTTTTAAAATTTTTAATTTAAAAGTAAATAATATTACTATCAAGAATAATATTTTTTGTTCCATAAGAAAAAAGAAAAAATAATTGTTTAAAATATTTAGTTTTTTTATGTAATAAGCCAAGAAAAACATTTATCCTTGTATGCTTCACACAAGTTTTATATGTAAAACTAAATTTTATATAAAAAAATAATCTTTAACCAATAAGAAAATAATTTGTTCCTGTACACAAGCTCAAGGAATAAAAAGTTCCACTGACCAACCAACATATTTGTACTAAAATATTTGAAATACTTCCAAATAATGTGGTTTCACTTATCTTATTTTTGTGGTTTATTTTATATTTATATATATATATATATATATATATATATATATATATATGTTATAAATAAAAATGAATAGCTACATGTGTTGCTAAGTGCTAATCTTGAAAACGGCTAGATGAATTTGGCTAATTGTTCTTTTTTTATTCCTTGAAATCTGAGGATGGTTTATATGAAGAGAAAGACCTAAACATTTAACTTCAATATTTTAGGCGCAAGAAAAAATGGTAATATTTATGATTCATAATCCAAATTCAAGTGACACTAAACAGCTGTTGACACTTTCAGTTGAAGTTTGTTAAAGAGGCAACAAATTTTGTTTACAATTTATATTTTAGACCTGTGTTTTGATCAGTAGCAATGCAGTTATCAAAGACAAAGTTACTATCTAAATTTTACTCCAGATTGCTGAATTTAATGCATTGGAAATACTGTTTTAAACACAGTTTATCCTAAAATACTGATGTGGTTATTCGTTATTTGACACCATTACACAAATGTTCTACCAGACTCCCATGTTAGAAATGTTTCATAAATGTACCAAAATACTTGTTACATATTACTGAGATTTTATCCTAATGCAGGTTGTTGTACTTAATTATTGCTTCACAGTTTTAAGTATATTTGCCAATAAAAAAAGATAACAGCATTCTTTCCAATCCTTAAGTTTGTGTAAAAAATAACAGTTTAAAAATTTGGTTTAGAAAATGAAGATGATACCATGCAAGCTTTTAACATTATAAAAATGTGAAATAACACTGAAAATGCATTTTAAATATATTTTGTTTTGGTTATAATGGTACATTTCTTATTTTGCGTACTTAACATTACCTAACATTTAAAAGTTTAAAACATAACACACATTAATTTTTGTATATATTTGTTTAATTTACCAAATTTGCTGCTTATAATTAACCGTTTGGAGACCAACTTCCGATATATCAGAATTTGGCAATAGTGGAGAATATGGTGAACTTCCTATACATCAAAGGTTCGTAATAAATGGTTTTCATTTACTCAACAACACATTTCGATCGAATTTTCGCAAAGAAGTCTAAATATATAACCAAAGTAACAAAATATACCAGTTTTGTAAATAGTAGTTGACTTTTCGTTTGTTTATTCTATGTCTGTATACATGCAATGTCGTGCGTCTGCTTCCTCTATGGTCAGACAACACGCTAGACGCTGCTTCTCAGGAGTAAACAAACAAACAGATGCTAAGATGTATTTACATTGTAAATAGCGTTATTTACACTGTGTTTCATTTGATTTACGTGAGGAGCAATGAGTGTTCGTTTCGATTATCATTGAACTTGATAAACTTCTAACAAGTGAGTTAGATGAGAGTGAGGATGAGGTTCTTTCCTCAGGGATGGCTCGTTTGTTGATGATTCTGATGAAGATCCATCATGGAAATTTATCAAATCAAATCAACCCTAATCATTAACATCTGGTAGGCGTATTCATTTCATTCCATGCAGTGATAGTGATGAGAGTTCGTTGAGACCGACCAAAATAGTGTTAGAAATAGGTCATGAGGTAGGCCTAGCAAGGGAGGTAGAGGGAAAGCTTGAGGTAGGCCTAGGGGTGTAAGGGTTGGCAATGATCATGTTCCAGATATTCCTGTTGAAGAGTATAATGACTGGAATGAAACTGAAAAACGGGATGATATGTCCTACTTGCTCCAGAATAGTGAAAATTTATGTACTTTTAACTACCTGGACCCAAGCACTATCCTCCACCAGACTCTAGGCTTATAGCCTATTTCAATCTATTTTTAGCATGGCTTTGTTGAAGCTAATGGTAAAAGAGACTAATAGTTAGGCCTGACAATATATTAATAAAATTCAGTATATGATATCTGTCATTGAAGAAGTAAGCCTACTTTCGATTGCAAGGAAAACAAATGTAGGTCACAATGGGCAAAAATAAAATACAATTAAAAAAAGGGGAAAGGATTTTCAAACTGCCTGGAAATAAGGAAAGGTGTTGTGCTGTTTGCAGCAAAAAAGCCTACAAAATGGTGGCATGATGAAAAAATCTAGAACACATCACAAGAAGTGCGAAAGAGGATTGCATAGAATATGTTATCCATATAATGTGTGCTAAATTTAACACATATTCATTTTTTAATCTTGTAAATAATTTGTTTATTGTCAGTGCACTGAACTAAGAGTAGACCTATCTGGAAAATATTTAGTTTAGTTCACATGAGTCTAACTTTATCGATCCATTGTTGGAAAACGCGATATTAGGATTTCATACAAAATGTATATAAATATGTAATATTTCTAACTGACAATTTGAAATTTATTTACCTTCTGAATGGGGGGATGTTCATGTTTTGCTTCAAATAATTTTTAATTACATAATTTCAATTGTACTGGGTTGAGATATAAAGTTCTAGATTCCACTGTTCTTCTTCTTTTGAGAAGACATTTCAAATGAGGTGTCATTTAATGGGTCTTTAAATTTAAAAATATTGAGCCCCCCAAATCCCATTTTGGGGAAATGGACAAAGTTTGTAACAGTAACTAAAAAGTTCACTTCTATTTCCTAGAAAGATGTCCTGAGTTCCATCCCTCCATCTTTATTCATCAAAAACTAATCAGAGTGTATCCATATTTTTAACCGACACTATATAGGCAAATTTGTGAATTTTTACGACAAGGAGATTAACTCTTTGTTTGAAGTTTATTTTTGACAATTGAAGGATTGTGAATGAAACAGGATTTTTCCGGACATTTGCCATCGTTCAGTGAAACAACAAAAATCAGTAACACTACGTTTCAAGATTTGCAATCTGATCTCTTCTTCAGGTAAATAACCAACCTAACACATAATTACAAACTAGGCTATAATAAACAAATCATACCTGAGCGTTGTGACACATTGAATCACGTCTCAAAGAAGACCAAACATTAAAGGAAAGAACTAAACTTCCCGTGCCAGTAATTAGAACTGTTAGAACTATGCACTCAATACAATTATTTTGAGTTAGAGGGTCAAATTTACCATCAAGATGAGGGGATGGCGATGGGTTCTCCACTGTCTCCTATGGAGGAATTTGAGCAAAAAGCTTCGACTTCAGCTCAGTTCAAACTGAAGATTTGGTGGAGGTATTTGGATGATACCTTTGTTATTTTTCCTCATGAAGACACTGAATTGAATTGAATGAGTTTTTGAATCACATTAATAGTATTTCTCCTTCCATCCGCCTCACAATGGAAGTAGAAGTCCAAAACAAGCTTCCTTTTTTGGATGTGTGTATTAAGAGATTTAAGGATTTCCTTAAGAACCGCGTTTAAAACACACAATACTATTAGATCTCTCCTCATTAAAGAAAGTAGATCAGACCAGATGTAACATCAAAAAATAACCTACCTGCTTGATAATCATATAACGCTTGAGCTCTTAGGTCCAAGTCCTCATAGTCTTCCATGGCGGCTCCGTTGTTCATGTACAAATCATCCACATAAGGCTGTGCTCTCTCGATATCTAAACACCAAGATGGATTCATATTACTTTTAATTTGATAATTGTGGTAATAATGTGATTCGCTTAACCTACAGACGAAAACATCACTAAAGTTCACCAAATGGTGCTAGGTGACCACCGAATTAATGTGACAGAAATACATTAACTGACTGGTTATGAACATGTCAAAAGAATGTGATTATCACATATTAAATCAACATTTAGGCAATTATAGCAAAATCCTATTTTGCGTTGAAAGTATAATTAATCTGAATTAGAAGTGCAGAATCTGAAATAAGAATTACTCATACTTTTGCTTAGCTTCTGGCCCTCTTAATCATGAACACTGCAAAATGAATACCTGTTGCACGATATAAAACTAGTTCCATTTTTAAAATATCATAGGACACTATCATATTACATCATAAGTGCTTTCACTAATAAAACTATGAACTTCAACTTTGGAGTTCCTCTATATTGATCTAAAATAGTTCAATTGTTACTGAAATCTTGGGAGCTATGCAAACAAATACACAGAATGTTGCATAGTAATTGTGGGGGACGACGCGGGTTAGATGCTATTATTTATTACAAACCTATATAATTAAAATCATAATTTAAATATTATTGTGCTTTTATTCGCTAGGTGACGTAGCTAAATGACACCTGATTACAATACTTAGCACAAAACAAAACTCAGATAAATTTTAATGTAGCTGATTGCTATTGTTATGAACATTTTTCCATCATGTACTTTTTAAGCGTGTTAAACCTAGTCATTCTTTTTTACAATCACAATGCACTAAAACTATTTAGAACATAATAAGTATCGAACTTACTATATGATAAAAATAACCCTACCGTTTGCTTCAGCCTCCTCATTGCCATTGACTGGAACACTGTTCTGTGGAACATGACCATTGTTTTGTTGTTCTGGAACATTGTTTTCTTGTGGTGTGGCAGGCAGTTCCTCTACTATAGAGGGCTGTGATTCTATAACCTGTAACACAGCAAAAGCCAATTGTTGATGCTTAAGTGAGAAGTATCTAGACACGTCAATTGCTTCTACTGCTACAATTAATTTAACAAACGTTACTGTAAAATAATTCTTAACAAACGATGATTGTTAAAATAATGCAGCCAAAATCCAGCATGAAAATTAATCACTGGTTTTCAAAAGCCTTGATTTCTTTTAAATACTCTTCACCTAAGTCACTGCTTTTTCCCCATATTGTAAAATACCCCTGGACAGATAACAGGAACCATTAGAGATATCCACTTAACCCACCGGCATCCATATTTGGTTTCTTCAATAATCTCACAGCCTGTAAAAAATTTCTCTTGTTCCTATTTCATGCATCTTACAAGTTTAAATATTCTACAGAAATATTGATCTTGAAATGTGCAAAACATATCACAGGAAGCTATAGAACTATTTAAAAACTAACAGAATTACTTAAATAATATATTACTTGAAAGTGTAAACACATTCTGGATAACTGCATGCTCCAATACTTCAACATCTAGAACAAAAAGGAGTTTGAATCCTAGTGTAAACATCACTCACTTTGTTCACTGGCTGACTGATACTGTTGATCTGTTGACTGACACTATTCACCCTAGCCTCAGGAACAGGTGTTAACTCTTGCACTGGTGTAGTCTCTACAGCCTGAGCAGGTGGCCACCTGACTTTCTCCGCAACAGGTGACACTTTTTCTTTCACAGGAGAAATAACTGCAAATGGAATCAAACATAATCATAATAATACATAAACCACCAACAAAACAGTTTCAAATTTAAACCTCTGGAATGAATCGCACAATTTTTATTAGAGTTTTCTGCCTGTAATAAATAAATAATCATATTGTTTTATGAAATAAAAGATACTGTTCTGTCACAAAGACTTTTGTCATACATAATAGTAATAGAGTCAAATAAGTATATATATTAGAGTTTCTGTGGAATTTTTCAGTGAATTTCGCACAACAATATACAGAAGTTCCTGTGGGATTTGTGTCTAAAAATTCCCTACTACTCTACTATTAAGCACCTGCTTATGCAATATTTGCAGTGCACTCATGTTTATGTGAAAACATAAGGGAAAACAGAAATTTTTCCTTTTTTTCCTAACCTTGTAACAAGAAATACAGCCATCCCAAGTAACACCCGAGACAGAACTGAACTTGGATCATGAACCATAATATCATCGTATTATAATACTCTCCTAGGGAGAAAAATGTGTTTGAGCAGCAAGTTGAATAAATTAACTGAAAATTAGGAGGGTAAAATTAGAGGAAGGAGTTTCCCTTCTTATGGTATTCTGTCTGAGAGCTATTATTAAGCCCTTTAAAACCATCAAGATGAAAAAGAATGTTTTAAAACCCACCATTATAGATGTGAATAATATTTATCTCAATAATATTTTTCAGGAATAGTTTAGTTCTTGCAACAGTGACAGTTCTGACATTGCTATTTATAACTATTTACAAGCACTTGAAGGATCAAACGAAAGGGAGATTTTAGAGCCACCCGTTCTTTTTTTAGACTTAATGAGTTGTTTATAGGAATAGAAAATATTTAAACTTATAAGATTTCTATTCTAATAATCTAAAACTAATTAAAAGTTGGCCGCTAAAACACTAAAACACAAAAGTACAAATATATCAACAAAATTGTCAACATCGTATTTTTGTCCAGTTATTATATTTTGGCAATATTTGAAAATGTTGATTAAATTATCAGTTTTAATGAAAATATAATGTCCTTGGTTACAAGTGAAAGAGTATCTTATTGATTGAGCCAGTTATCTACATAATGACGATACTGAGGTGAAATAGTGGATCCACTATCTTATCACTACAGAATGATTGGTAGACAGTAAATGAAATAATATGTCTACTTTAAAGGTGAATAAAACCTACATACAATCAATATGGCCAATCAAGGTGGTTAAAGTGTATTAATTATAAAGCGAGGGTACTTTTCGGAGATAGGCTTTAAAACGAAGAATAATACTTCAGCATAAACTACTATTTAACTTATTCATGAGATATTAAATTGTAGTAACTCAGACAAGCAGAAAATAAAGTTACATAAGCTAATGCTTTTGATAGACTGATGGCCTAACCATGATGACACATGATTTTTGACATGAAAAATGGTATTACATTACAGTACCAGACAAAAATAGATTGAACTATAATTTCAAAAAGTTTTTGGAACTCAATTTCAACAATTGTAATATATGTAACTCACAAAATGCAGTAATTTAAACCAAATTAATAGGAATTTTTTCATTCTTAAACGAATTTGAAAAATGTATTTTTTTGATTATATAAACGCATTTCTTAAATAATTTTCTGTACAAACACAATAATATGGGATATATATATCAAAGATCGAAATTTAAAATTGTGAGATTCATACATTACCCACACAAAACATGTATTAATTAACGTATTTATATACCAATAATGGACTAGCTGAAAAGTACACAATGCTAATACTCTCAGCCCCACATGTGAAGATTCATGATTATGATATTTACACTTGGTGTAAAGTAACATAGTTACCTGGTGCTAATTTTAATGTAATTATTACATTTTTAGCAAATATTAAGTATAGATCTAAAAGACAATGTTACCGTCTAACTTTTACTATAAATTTAAAGACTGATATAAAACCCATCTTAGTTCACTTTTGACAGAAGTAGGCTTCTCTGATCTGTGATATATACTTTCTTGATCAGGAAACCAGACAAAACTATGGGATAAAAAATACTAAGATCAGAGTAAATCACAATGACCATAAATATACATCTTTAAACAAACTTTCTTGATCGTGGGAAGAAGGCAAACTCGACATTGGCATTGGAAATATAATTCACTCAAATTAGAAGTGCTTAAACACAGGTGCAACACACACAATTGTGTGTGAAGCCGCAGGTAACTGCTAGTAGTTTTATAATTTTACAATTTAGTGTTTGCCAGTATTCCATACCCACTGTTTTAAATTATATTATTTTTATAAGCAATTGTTATCTTAGAACAAGCTTGTAGCAGCTAATTTTTTATAGAGCACATGATAAGCATGATCAGAACAGCAATCACACACAAATATAACATGAATAACAACCTGAGTATATTGATTTAATACAAAGCTTATAAAAATGTTATCAGTATGAGATTGAGATATACATGTTATTCTTGATGACTGGTTAATCCTTGCACTTTGATTTTAGAACTCATATAGTGATACACACCTTAAATTATTATGTTCATCACTCAGAATTTTTAAGACATTACTTTAAAAAATTAGATATTGAATATTTAATAATATTGTGGAACAATATATCAAACTTAATTTGTTTTAAAAAGGTGCTTAATGTTGTTTTATCATGTGGTGTCTGTGCATAAAAACTATTAAAATTGGAACAGCTATATATATATATATATATATATACGAGGGCTGTTTTTTTTTTTTTTCAAGTTCCGATAGGCCATAAATAATAAACACATTGAGATAAAAAGATGATTTTATTACCAAAAGATTCGTAATTTCTTACTTATTTTTCTACGTAGTCACCAAAAATGTTGAGGCACTTGTCGTAGCGAGAGACAAGCTTTCCTATACCCTCCTCGAAGAAGTCTGCCGCCAGTGAGCTCAGGTAGACCCTTACAGTTGCTTGAAGCTCTTCGTTGTCAGCGAAGCGTCGTCCACCTAACCACGCCTTCATTTCTCGAAAGAGGTGATAGTCACTGGGCGCCAAGTCAGGACTATACGGCGGATGGTCGAAAACTTCCCATTTGAACTTTTGCAGAAGTTGTTTTGTGACATTGGCACTATGCGGTCGTGCATTATCGTGGATCAGGACCACGCCGGATGACAGCATTCCTCTCCGTTTGTTTTGTATTGCTCTCCGGAGGCGATGTAGAGTCTCACAGTATGATTCCTTTGTTATCGTTGTTCCCTGTTGCATGAACTCAACCAGAAGCACACCTTTTTGGTCCCAAAACACTGTAGCCATTGTTTTCCTTTTGGTCAAAGTCTGCTTGAATTTTTTGGGCTTGCTAGGGGAGTGAGTGTGCATCCATTGCTTTGATTGTTCCTTGGTTTCTGGATTTTCATACAGGACCCAAGTTTCATCCCCAGTAACAATAGACTTTAAAAAACTGTCTTTCTCGTTGTCATATCGCGTCAGAAAAGTTAGGGCTGACGCCATTCGCTTCGTTTTGTGATCCTCACTCAACATTTTGGGTACCCAACGGGCACACAATTTTCGGTACCCTAGCTCGGTGGTCACAATCTTGTACAAGGAAGACCTTGAAATGGCTGGAAATTCGGTAGAAAGTTCATCAATTGTAAACCTCCGTTTCTCCCGGATCGCTTGGTCAACTCGTTCAACCAAACTTGCAGTAGCGACCGACTTGCGTCCTTGACCGCCTTCGTCATGGACGTCTGTTCGACCTTCAGCAAATAGCCTACACCATTTTCTTATCGCGCTATCACTCATACAGTGTTCACCATACACAACACTCATTCTGCGATGGATTTCAGCAGCACTACATCCTTCAGCTTGAAGGAAACGAATCACACTTCGCAACTCACAACTGGCGGGAGAATTGATCGTAGCGGCCATCTTTACTCGCCCGTAGCTCGGCTACGACTGATGGATTGGAGCCGGCAACGGCGTTGGTTGTAGTGGGGGAGCGGCGCAATTGCACAACACGCAGCCCCGCCTCCCGCCACTACGCTGGTTATTTGGAGAAACAAACGGAACTTGAAAAAAAAACAGCCCTCGTATATATATATATATATATATAATATAATGTATATATATATATATATATATATATATATATATATATATATATATATATATGTGTGTGTGTGTGTGTGTGTGTATGTATATATATACAGGGTGTAAATTCTGTGGCTGATAGTACATATGATATAAAAAAAATGTTTTGTAAACATAGGTTGAGTAATGTGTCAGTTAGCTGCTAGCCACCATTTTGCATTTTGTTTAAAAATTTCAACAGTCTTTTTTTAATGAAAACCATCAACGCATAAGCAAGCATGATCATTTTTTAGAGGTATGCTTGCACAAACCTGGAGCAACAAACATTTTGACAGCTGAAATAAGTTTTGTATCAGCTGTTTTGCATCAGATATAAACAATTTACAAGTGTTAACTATTTTGACATTTTTAAATAATTTCAATGGTACTTTTTCAACAAAAGCTGTTTGTTTTTTTGTTCTCTTATGAAAAGAAGTTTAGAAAATTGCACCTAGTCATATAAGAATATTTGCGCTGCTTCCGGAATGACAGGATGGGTAAAGTTGGGGATAGGGGCTGCCTCCTATCGAGATTCATGAGGAAAATTTAGGGAACTAATCTCAAGTCATGTTCCCTCGGAAGAAAGGAAAGCCAGCTCTGAACCAGCCTCTACAGTCAAAGCAGGCAGGGGGTGGCACACTCTTATGTCTAGGCTGGCAAGAACCTTCGACTCTTAAGGAACGAACCCTACCAACTGCAACAGTCATCTCCCACAGTAAACTAGACCTATTGAATTACACTTGCACCCCACAATCTCAACATTTGCGGTTAGTTCCTGGACATCCATAAGGTTGCCCAGATTTAAGTGACACATCCGTTTTTTCTTACACAGTTTGTGACACTCTTTTGTGGAATACCATGTGTATATATATATATATATATATATATATATATATATATATATATATATGCCTATCACACAACATTGCAAACAAATTAATATAAAGAAATTTTTAATAAAAAGTTGAAGTTTAAGGACATATGAATGTATGTTTAGCTCCAGTTCACCTTCCTTTCAGAGCAGCGTCTGGAATCTGACACAGTCACAGACCTTCCAGATGCTGCAGTAAGAG
Source organism: Homalodisca vitripennis (assembly GCF_021130785.1). Lineage (NCBI taxonomy): Eukaryota > Metazoa > Arthropoda > Insecta > Hemiptera > Cicadellidae > Homalodisca > Homalodisca vitripennis. The sequence goes on along the minus strand of NC_060210.1, from coordinate 65,974,164 downwards.
GAAAATTAACTGAAGCAAAACTCAAAATTCACACTGAATCAACCCTTCCCACCTGCATTTAAGGAAATTTTAGAAAGAGCACTGCACATTAGTGGTTAAAACTCATTGTTAAAATTATTCTATTCAGGAATCATACTCTTGACCACATAGCTACTCCTAAGCTGTCAAATATGGTAAAGCTATGGCATATTGTTAGTTTGCTACAAACATGTAGTTCAGGAGTCTGTCAAATTTTACATTACTGAATAATATTTGACTCTAACTTAAATACTAGCACTTTAAGTGACACAATGTTAAAAAATGTGTTTTTCAACTTAAAATCATGCTTTTTTACATTTAAATTTATAAAATCTAAAACCATTACTTAACCTCTTGACATTGATTAAAATCATCCACATAACTGTTTTCTTCATCGCTCATATTTATTTACGATACAGTTTTTATCAGTAGTAAATTTCATGAATGAAAAATTACTAAAAATCAATAGTTTACAAATATTTAAATATTTTCATATTATTTTGAAGTTTTAGCTTTTCTGTAAGAATTTCTCTAATAATTATTTAAAAAAACTATAAACTATGGATTCCATGACATTAGAATATAAAAAATGTAAGTTTATAGACCAATGCACTTTAAATTTTAAGTGGATGTCAGCATATAAAATGAACATTGCTGAAACTACAAGACAATGTTGTAAGAACTCATACTTTAGAATAATGATAGTTTGTGAACATGAAAGAAGATCAATGCTGACATCTTTGAATACTGTTAAACAACTTGCATGCACTGGAGACAATGGGCTGGCTTTAGAACAATGCCTGCAATATGATAATGACGAACAGAATAAAAGAAGACGAAATTTCAGATTCTGTCAGTTGAAAATTTTTATGATTTTGTCATGAATTAGAATTTTACGGATTCAAGTAGAGCAGCATTCCAAAAATAATCATTTATCGTTTTGTATTTGTTATAAAAACTGTAAAAGATTGTATACCACTGTATAAATTAACCCTGGAACTGGCGGTCATATTTCTCTCAGTGGCGGAGTGATTTTAGTACTTCATAGATTGCCTTATATTTATTTTATTATTACATGTTTACTATAAAGTACCTATATCATATCATATATTTTTTTATTCAGCATTGTTCAAGGAACATTTTTTCACATAATATAATTAAAAAAAAAAAAAACCTTACTCTACCTCTTCATGAAAAAAACTTTTTTTAGAAAAAAGAAAAGTTAGTTCAAAGTTTTTGATTTGTAAAATTGTTGTTGTGAGTGATATGCAAAATATCCAAAATATAAAAGAAAGAGCATTTAATTCTGAGTAAAAATAAAACAACACAGTTTATAAGGTACTTATTTTTACATTTGGTAAACGATACAAAAATCATACACTGACATTCGAAAGTGCTACTTACCAACAAAAGTAAGAACTTCAAAGCTCACTTGGATTTGTACGATCTTTTAACTATTAGTTCATATTAATTTTCTATTTTTTTTATTTTTTATTATGTATTTTTTTATTATATATTTTTTTATGTTCTGATTGAATGTCTAAATCGGAATCCTCATCGTTCCTTATTTCATGCACAACTAGCTCTCGAATGTCACTTGAACGATCGCGGAAATTACGATCCATTACGTAAACACGCACAAAAAACTTACTATTATTGTGTCATATACACAACCATCATTACAACGAACTCAAACAAACAATAAACCAGACAGAACACCATCCAGCTGACGAAATAACAATAGCCGAATGAACCAGTTCGGAATGAACGATCGCGGAAATTACGATCCATTACATAAACACGCACAAAAAACTTACTATTATTGTGTCATATACACAACCATCATTACAACGAACTCAAACAAACAATAAACCAGACAGAACACCATCCAGCTGACGAAATAACAATAGCCGAATGAACCAGTTGACTCATCGCTGCATGCGCAACTAGCACGGTACGCAGGAGAATGTAAACAAACAGTTCAGAGATTATAAAACGTATGGACGTGTAACGAAACGATAAAATTATTTATTAGTGTATTATTTACATAGATTGAACCTTCCTCTTTCGATTGGTATCAATACCGATACTCTTTGATCGTGTTTTAAGTACGTAATATTGAGAAATAAAAGACATATTAAAACGCCCAATATCGGGCGCTGCCATCCAGGATGCGACTAAAACGCCCGATATCGGGCGTTTGCCAGTTCCAGGGTTAAGCCATATGATCTGTAGTACGAGTAATTAAAACTGAGTGGGAGATTCTAAAGTGACCCTAATTGATGCCAAAATCTACCTGAGGTGTTTGTGGTGGGCTGGTATGACGCTCTTCTGTGGTGGAGCTGTCCTGCTGAGGTGTTTTGTTCAAATACGGCTCGAGCATCGATAGTCCTTTTGGATATCAGTGCTTGTGCTTCCTAGAAAACCACAGAACATACCATTGAGATTTTTCATATTTAGTTTTTTTGAATATTCCCACTAAATATATGGAAACAAACAGGGAAAGCGATAAAAGTAGGAGATTAAAGGAATGGTAGGAATTATTCATACCCACAACAGTGATCTCTCACATAGGGGATGGGTTCCGGCAGCTTTTTAGTCTTCTCCTGAACATAGACGACATTGATAAGGCTTTTAACATATATAGCTAAACAGTTAGACTGGCCATGGATGAAGAGTATCCTAATAAACAAACTAAAAACCCAAATACAAGATATTACAGCACAAACAAAAATCTTTGTAAAATTACTAAGTAGTCAAGTTTGTAATTGTAGATAAATATCATCCAATTGTGATGGCGGAAGAAGCCATACTATATGAAGCCTGAGTATTCACCTGGCCCGGGGACAAACGGAGCGTTTGCTCAAAGGTTGCCTCAGGCATTTATGTCTTATGCCAGCTAGTGAAATTCTGCTTGTTGGATGTACTAAAACTAGCCTGCTTTGGCCGAGTACATCCACTTTGGGCCTACAATTTGAGGCTATGATAGAAAAGTACAGTAAAAAGTAAAAGTAAACACTTTTTACTTTCCTTTTACTTTTTTACAAATTAAAGCTGTCAATATCATTTAAAAATTAAAACCCATAGTCATGTAAAATTACCTTCGTGGAGCTTGGATTATTGACCTTACCCAGGCTCTATATTTTAATGCTATCCTATCTGATATATTAGAATCAATAAACCCCAACAGTGTAAGTCCCAATTAAGAAACATTTTGTTGTCAAAGGCATTTTACGCTGTTGAGGAGTTTACAATGCTGGAATGAAAACTGCTATTTTATAATTATTTTCTTTTCTGATATCCAAAACATGCAAATACACACATATCATTGTAACATACCAATAGGTTTACACAATAACATCTGGAATTCACTATACGTATGACAAATTAAGATAGGACTAGTTTATATATGTTTAATCAATATTATGAAATGATGTTTGCAATCCAGTTTTGTCAACTGTTTACTGCAACAAAGAACTATTATTATCATTATTTTTTTTAAAGTAATTTCAATAGCATAGGGAATAGATGAGTAATGTATGTCTATTGTAAAAAACACAGGAAACCCAAGTTTAGCTTATAACTATATCGTGCAAAGTAATTTAAACCTATTTTAAAACTAAAAATTAAACTCTAACTCATTCACAATCAAAGATTGTTCATATTATATAACAACGTTTATAGATTAATGTGGACTTTTCTGAGAACCTAGGCTAAACAGCCTTTTACGTATTTCCTGTACATTTAAAATATTAAATATAATAAAGTTGAAATTCTAATGCTCTTATTCCCTATAGTTTATACTTATTACATGAAATTAAATTTCTTCTGGAAAAAAGGGTTTTAATACGACAAAAAATTAAGTTTAATATTTAGCATTACCTGACTTCTCTGCCTCCTTAATATTTCACTTCTCTCTTTTCTCTCCATTTCCTCCTTCTCTCTATCTTCGATGTCGTTCCCTCTCTCCGCTAAATTGGCAGCGTTTACCCTCATCAGTTCATTCCTCTCTGCTTCTCTCAGAACTGATATACTTTTACTCCTCTCCTTGATCCTAGCTTCTCTCTGTGCAGCTTCTTCAATCTGTCAACATATTATCAAATAAATATTTTAGTCAGTTCATTACTGTATATTACATTCTAATTACAATTACTTTCATTTACAAAATTCAAAAATTCCTTTGTATATCATTGCTGACAGAGTAAAATTGAATTGATATATAAACTGTTTACTTAAAAGGCAGAAATTTATTATTTTGGTATAAATTAATAATATTATATAATTATACTAATCTAATTACACTTATCTAATTACATCAATAAACTAATAATATTATCTTATACTAATCTAATTATCAATAGATTTTTTTAACTTGTTGGCATGGTGGAATAAACTCCTAGTCTTGAGCAATAAAAATAGGTTGTAATTATTGTATAATTTTGAATTAAATATTCATAAGCACAAGCTAGTGTCTTGTTGACCTGGAAGAAGACCTGTTTCTGAGGGGTACAAATGTCTCAGCATTGCTGTACATAGTTAGCCATCTCCAATCACACATGTTAAACCATTCCTGTTATCCAGGGTAACAAACCAACAAATCCAATTTATTATAAATAATCATCAATTTTTTTATTCTTTACTAAAGGTTGTTCAAAATAGCATAGAGCCCACTTTCAAACTAACTCACCTCTCTCTGTTTGATTTCATTTTCTAATTTCTTCTTCTCTTCTTCTCTGCGTTTTCGTTCTGCTTCCTGCCTTTTCTTTTCCTCCTCCTCTTCTTTTTGCCAGAACTTGTCACGTTCATTAGAATTTATTTCTTGCTGAGGAATAACCCTCTTATACGTAGTACCCTGATCAGAAAAATACAAGATTTTAAGCATATTTTATTTATTCCTTGAGACAAATAGTACGGAGATATGAAAATTATATGTGAAGTAAAGATCAACCTGACATGGTCGTTATAAATTATTAAGTCCACTGATATGGCAATAGTCATTAATTATTATTGTATAGATAGGAGCCTAAAATTTAATGTGGGTTCTAAACTACTTGGGTAATTGTCTCATTGTAATGGCTAATAATGATAACCAACTTTTAATTCTCAAAAGTTGGAACAAAATTAAAAGTCTGTGTGAGGACTGAACATAGTATGTCCATATAGCTACACTACGCTATTGTGGGTTTTTGGCATACCACTAGGATTTGCCTTTATTTTTATTTATTAAAATTGGTGTAGGTTATTTCACAATAAACAAGTTTCTTCCTGTTCGACAAATGGAAAAATAAAATTTTAAACTTTATTGTTTTGCTTACATTATAAAATCATATCTTTAAAGATAATTCAAGAATTAAATTTAACTAAAAATGGCTTTAAAAAAAATTACTAAGCATCTCCATTGCACATTAGAATAAGCAAAAGTCATGGCAACACAAACCTTTAAATTAAATATACTATAATTTAAATTAATAAAACAGGCTCCAAAATTTCAAATATAATTAATTGGTCACTTTAAAATTTATTATAAAAATTGGAAATCCAAACAAAGTTAGGATAGCTTATTTAAGCATTTAAAAGGGTTTTACAATATGCACGATAAATAATAGTTCAGAACTCACCCTGACAAATAGTTTCAAGGTACTTTCAAACATAAAGCAAGAAAACCAAACCAAAGAAGAGAAAATAAGTTTACTTAACAAAAATCAACGTAAATTAACTATGAGCCATTTAAATTTTCTCAAGAAAAACAAGTCAAAGTTGAACTCTTCACAGGCAGTCAAGGAAAGGGCCTTCCTGAGATTACTGGCAATGTATCTAAACTACATAGGGAAAAGGAAGCTAGCTGTCATTATAGTTGATTTTGTGAAATATATCGAGGCTATACAGTATACTATAACGCAAAATACAGTAAATATAACAGACACTGATACACTAACAGACACTAATACACATTATTAAACAATATAGACAGGATAAGACCATCGGATTTGCTCACAGCAGTTCCAGTGACCAAATTCACGCCCTATGACAGCAGGAGTGGCTGTGGTTTTCAGAAACCAACTTTTGGAAAGCCTATGGCTACACATTGTCTTACCAACCACCTGGCTCTTCAAAACAGTGATACTAGTGCATCAGTGTATAGGTTCCAAAGCAAAATATTTTGACAAGCCAATAAGACATGATTATGATATTGCCTTTAATTACCTAATCTGGGATTTCAAAAGGAGAGATCTAAAACATTTTATTTGTTCCATGATGGGCTGTGTCTGTGATAAAGTCGACTCATGCATTTTGCATATTTAAATTTCGAATATATACAAATGCTACAGTAACTGTAGTGTTCTACTTTACAGGTTTCTACGGACTACTTTGAAATGGATTATCCCCTAAAGAATTTCAGACAGAATTAAAGAAACTCTTCCATCGTGACCCAGAGAATTCCATTCCTTCAGCATCCTTCAAGCCCTGGAATTGCCCAGATAGATGAGTCAAATACCTATAACTTAACACCAAACGATTATGACAACAGTAGATGACAAGTGAGTGGCATGGACACAGCTAAGATAGCCTACTTTGCATTGGTTGAAACACATGTGCAATATGGGACAGCGCTTTGGGGAGGAGCTGCAAACACCTATTTGGAAACAGTACTCATACAACAAAAGAGAGGCCTAAGATGCCTAGCAGGACTTTAATTTCAGGAGAGCTGCAAAAGAACTAAAAAGTTCAACATCCTCACTGTTGTATCTCTTTATATCTGAGAATTAGTCCTCCATTCGGTCAGCTCAGAACAGACCAGCCGAACAGTGTATACAGCTAATGGAAGTGGTTCAGTACAAACTAATTATTTTTTAGAACAAACCCAATTTTACAGACTAACTCCTCTACAAGCAATGTAAACTCTGGCTATATAGCTGTGTTCCATCAAAATATGAGGGGTCTTGAATCCCCATGCCAATCATTAAAAGAGCTAAAACTAATCTAATTAAACCGTTAACTCACCTTATTAACTCCTCATTTATAACTGGTATATTCCCCGATAAATTAAAAATTTCAAGAGTAAAATCAGTTTTTAAGAAAGGAAATACCACTGATCCAAATAATTATAGACCTTTATCTATTTTGCCTATATTTTCAAAAATCTATGAAAAAGCTATGTATATAAGACTAATGGAGTTCCTTGAATCTAATAATTTATTTGATAGTGAACAACATGGTTTTAGACAAAATAAATCCGTTATTACTGCTGGTATTGATTTTATTGAAGCAATTGTTGATGCAGTGGACAGAGGAGAATATGTCACAGGTATTTTCATGGATCTGTGCAAGGCGTTTGGCAGTGTTTCTCATGATAATCTCATTAGTACCCTTAGTGATTTGGGTATTGTTGGAACTCCGCTAAATTGGATACAGTCTTACCTAAACAATCGAAAACAATTTGTAGAAACAGCTTTTAAAAATGAATTCAATCAATTAATAAGTGTAAACTCAAATCTAAGAACTGTAATTAATGGTGTCCCCCAAGGATCTATTCTTGGGCCTATATTATTCTTATGTTATATTACTGGATTACCGAAGACTGTTGCTGGTAAGATGTGCCTATATGCGGATGACTCGAATCTTATAATTTCAAATAAGTCTCTAAAAGAAATAGAAACCCAATCCACAAAATTATTTAACATCAGTTAAAAACTACTTTTCAAACAAAAATTTGCTACTTAATCTTGAAAAAACTAATTATATTTTATTTAATACAAGGCAAAACAGATGCTCAAGCGATCTTGATATAGAAATTTCTCAAGTAAAACTGACACAATTAGACAATGTAAAATTTTTAGGAATTACATTAGACAAAAATTTAACTTGGAACGAACATGTAAATAAAATTTTGAATAAAATAGCTTCTGGTTTATATGCGTTGAGGAGTATATCCAAATTCTGTACATTGGACGTTTTGAAAGTAGTGTATTTTGCCCACATACACTCCCATATAAATTTTGGTATTGTACTATATGGTGCAACTAGCGATCAAAATTTGCAAAGTATTCTTCTTCTTCAAAAAAAAGCTATACGGATCATTCTCAATTTAGATCTACATCAGTCAGTAAAACAATATTTTTCTGAATTGGGTATCCTAACGGTGTACAGTATGTATATTTTAGAAACGGCAGTTGCAGTTAAGGAAGCTGGAGACAGATTACCTGTTTTGGGTTCGTCTCATAGCTACTTGACCCGAAATCGAAACCAGTTTGCAATTCCAAAAGTAAACTTAGAATTTAGAAAAAAAAACCCATTAGTAGCAGGTATAAAATTTTTCAATAGTATTCCACAAAATATTAGAAATATTAATGACATTAAAAGTTTTAAACTCAAACTTAAAAATTATTTATTACATAAAACAATTTATTCTTTTGATGAGTTTTTTTCTGAATGACAATACGATGTAATTTATTTAAGTGTATATTATGCTTCATACCATTATTATTTGGTGATCATTTAGATACCATTATTTTAATAAGCTTCTCAATTGTAATTTTGATGCCATTTTGTATTTGTATATTGTATAATGTATGATGTACAAATTGTAAATAAAGATTGTTTTGAATTGAATTGAATCATCAGTTGAATCTCTAGAGATTACACTGGATGGATTGAAACCTAAAATAATAGTTCTTTTAGAGCATAAAATGATTCATTCAACGCTAGAACAAATAAATATTTTTGAATAATTAGTTTTGCTCGACAGACGTCACACAGCAGTGGGTTATATTTTTTTAGCAAAACAATACTTGCTAAAGAAACAAAATAAAGTAAATATGTTACATCTACTCTTAATTTGATGAAGGGCATGTTTTAAAGCTTAAACTGTTATTTCATTTATCCATTCTTTTAATAAAATGTAAATAGCATCCTTTTAGCATCTCACATGATGTATTTTCAATAAAAAATCAAATAACACATTGCCTATACTTAAAAAAACCTACCACCGGTCCTGATTCTTTTACAGTTTCTCCACGATCTTTAAAGCTGAATGCTGAAGCTGTGGCCTTGGATAACTTGTCTACGATGATGTCAGTGTCAACCTCCTCCTCATTTCTTGCATTTACTGTCACATGGAAGCCCTTCAGCAGGTTGCTCACGTCTCGGATGTGGTTGGCACTTGTAGCCTTGCGATGGTGAGGTGCACCTTCTCCTTGCTGTGCAACAATCAATTGTCAGGACAATGTTCCAAATACTCCAGAATGGCTCATTGATTATGAATCTGACAACAACCAAAGGCTTTATAAAGCTACTTATATGCTGAGTAATATAGTATCTTTGAAGAAAATTATTCTACACTAACCAAAGGTCGTATATATCTACTCATATGCAGAGCAATATAATATATTTAAAGAATATTTCAATACAATCATGCAAATAACCCAATTATAAAACCATTTATTATCTTCAGGCACTGTTGGTCCCTTAGACATGTTAAAAAAATTTAATTTTAAAAATAACACTATCTTAACCAAATTCTGTTGAAACATATGTGAAGCTTACCCAATTGACGAGAACAAATTTGTGTAAACTTGTTTTTGGATCTAATACTTTGCAGAAGGCATACATGATTTTGCCACTATTCAGCTCTTCTCTCATCTCCTCAATTCCACCATCTGAAATTAGAAGACAGAACAATTTATAATGATTTTGAGAAAGCTCTAAGATTGAGGTCTATAGGATATTGTCTCTCTTTGTCACCAGAAACATGTGTTAAAAAGTTTCCCATACACACCTTGGCTTTATTGATTTTAAAGTTCAACGATTTTGTGATTTATGTGATGCACAAAAATCATTCTTACATCTAATGAGAAATGATTGAAAACTCTCTGATAAAAGAAATCAAAACTACTGACATCTACAGAGCCATGCTAAAACTAATTCACATCAGTAAAAATTGTGTAACTAATTTTGCTATAAAAAAAAATTACTAAAATTAACAAAAATATTTACGTCTTGCATTACATCAGTGGTCTTACTTTACAACTTTGCTAGGATGTAATCAGAATTATCTTAGACTCGTTAGTCCTTGGACAAAAACATCCCACAAATAACTCATCACAACATAAAATAACAGTCTATTTTACATCATAATTACACCACTATAATTCCTAACCAAGTAAATGACTTTAAGAGTAATATTTATAGAGTATAAATCTGAGCCCTTGGCCATTTCATAAATTCGTTATAATTGTTCCTGAAAGAATTTGTTTTGGAAAGAAGACCCACAGAAGTCATCTTTAAGTGCATTTCTAGATCTGCACTGGAAGCTTCCATACACTTTGGAAGAGATAATCAACCACCTGGTGGGTGGATGAATGGGTATAACAATGGATTTGTAAATAGATGTAGATAACAATTCTGGTGCCTCAAGGTCTTTAAAGTGCCACTTTTTTCTCTTATCTTAACAAAATTGTCTAATGCTTCTACTATAAAGACTTTTTATATGTATATTGTAGTCTGTTAAGAAAGTATTATCAAGTAATTTATTAGCTAAACATTAATAAATGCACAAGCGGCCACCAACTCAATCAGTGATTATCATGAATCATGATTATCGATTAGAAATATATAAAGTATCGAATACAACATTTGACCTACAGATATTCATAATAAATCAGTGCCAGCTGTTTTTATTTCATTTATGTACTGAGTAGGATGGTGACATCGACAAGAACAATAGCGATGAACATGCAATAATTGTCTCCAAATATATTTATTTTTATTAAAGCAATGTTTAATGGTTGTAAGATAATGACCTTGCTCCTTTCAATTCAAAGTGTCCAGATTGTAGTGAGGAAGTAAAATCTAAAATTAAAGGGAGAAATCAAATAGTTTTCCGCAGTAAGAAAAGTCAGGACAAACACGAAATTGCAAAAATACGTACTTGAGAAGTACATTTGAACATTCTAAATTTGGTATTATGAATTTAATGAAAATCATTTACTATTTTAGTTGAATCAAATAAATTATAACTTTTTAATTACATTAATTTTGTTTTGACGGCATCAGTACCTGCAGAAATACCATTTCAGATTGTTTTTATTTTTTAAGAGAGGTTTGTTTTGATTAGTTAGATGGCAAGTTTGAAAAAGAAGAATTGAAGAAACGTGGTGAAAGAGTTGTAGTAGAAGTTGATGAAGCAAAGATCAGAAAGAGAAAATATAACCGTAGAAGACTAGCAGAGGGTACATGTGTAATAGGCATGATGGAAATAAACACTAATATAGACATTTCCAAAAGGGAAAGAAGAGATTGTAAATTCCATTTGGAGATTTTCCCAGAAAATAGACGTAATGCTGAGTCACTTATCCCATTAATTGTGAAGCATGTAAAACAAGGAACAACAATCTTTACAGATTTATTATTATTTATGGGATTTTACTATTTTGGCCTAAAACCATATTGTTACAACCACAGTAAAACCTTGCTGATCCACTAACTTCTGCAAACACTCAAACAATAGATTCTAAATTGGAGACCTACAAAGAAGGATCTTAAAAACTGGTCTCAGAAACCGATCATCTTGTAGACAAGAAGATACGTATTGACAAGAAGTAATAATTATTGGTGGTGTCAATTCAAGCATTTTTTAAATACTTTCAGACATATTCACTGTGTTAAATAGTCTTAAGTACTACGCTGCTTAGTTTAAATAAAGTTTAATTATTTTATACAATCTGAAACAAATACATTTCTTATAAAATATAAAAGTATAGCTTCACTATAATACAATTTTAGGTACTTTGGGATTATAACGACCACACTCAGACATGAATCGTTATTTGATATTTTGCTTCTACTGATTACTAGATTAGCGTAGAACAATATTTCGTAAATATAAAACAGGAATTGTCTTATCGCAAACCCCTCCCCATCCTCAGACAGACTAGGTCAAAGTCGAGCGGTCTAGTAGATAACGTGATTGCAGAGTCTCGCCGCCCGTTCAGCTGGTGCGTCGCTTTGTTGTACTTCTGTGTTTTACCCCTACATTTCTCCAAACACAAAAATTCAACAAAAACAAACATTACCAAACAAAAACTAAATTCTTTATTGAAAAAAAAAAAAACACTCAAAACTTGTTTTTATTCTTGATCACACTCCGCCACCCAAAATGCGAGTGCCTCCGGCCGAAAGTCCTGCCGAAGCCCGCGCTGATGTCAACGAAAGAAAAACATCCCTCGAGATAGTACCTATCAGTAAATTATCAAATTCTAGAGGGGCTGATCAGAAATATAAATTGAATTGTAATGGAAAGGCAATTATGTACCGTGCAAAAAAACTTAGATAATCATGTGATGCCGCGCTGCCTGCCGTAATCGGAATTCTCGAGAAAGATAAGATAACAGCGACAACAATACCGATCACAATACCTGGAAATGCTTGTAAGTTTGTAATTTTGTAATTAAAGAGTTGTTTTTCGTTCTATAATGTTTCTTTCTATAAATTTATATTTTTGTGTTCTTCATACTGGTGTGGTCGGTATAATCCCAAAGTACCCAATTTTAAAAGCCTAAAGTGAAATTCAGTTAGGCATTATTGCTCCAAATTAACTCGTAAAATCATGTGTGGTTATTGACTAATTGCGGCAACAACAATGACGATGTACATGTATATAGTAAAAGGTAATTATGTGTTATTGTTTTGTTCGTAACACTATATATAGCATTGATAGTTTTTTATTTATTATTAATATATTATTTTAAGATTAACAACTAGCACACATATATTGTTATTGAAATAGGCTACTTATTGTGTAATTTGGTCTGATATTTTGTTTTCTGTATATTTAAATAGTCACGAATATCAAGGATTTGATACTCATGAGTACCAATGATTCGAGTGTGGTGGTGGCCGTTTATTATACTGCAACCCATAACTTAGACCAGGACTGCAGTATAATAAGCACTCACAATGACAATCGAATCAGCGATATTTCTGATTATCTATACTACCAAACAATACAAAAATAAATATGAAACTGAATAATGTTGTAGCTGTTGTAGATATTTCAAATTATAGTATAGTTCAGCTGTGTTTTTTGTATCCAAACAAAATTAATAATTAAATGATAACTAGGCTACCTAAAATGTGTATTTATTAAATGTAACAAACAAAACCGTGAATAACTTACATACTTTTATTATAGACAGAGAGTAAAAGCTATTATGAAGTATAAACTTAAAGTGTCTGACAGTTTGTGATACATATAACGCATGTTCATCACCATTGTCCTTGTAACCATTACGCAAATGATTTTAATGTATGAATTAATTTTAAACAATGATGTTTAAACAATATGTTGGCAACAACATATTCACTGTGACTCTATAGTTGTGTATCGACTGACAGCCGGAATAGTTACAATGTGTCTCCTGCAGTCAACGTGTTAATACATTATAAAAGGTAGCAATAATTAATCGTAAATAACTTTAGTAAAAATGTTTTTGTATTCGTTAGTTTAGGTATAATTCTAATCGAGACCGGTTATTATACTGTGAACTACAGCCAAATTCGAGTAGTTCCATATCCTATAATGAAAACGTAATTTCTGAACAACAACCCCCAAGATATCTATGTTTAGGTTTAGAATAAGGTAATAAACCTTTAAAAAATTAATAATTATTTGGATTTTTAGTTTCGTTAAAGCTAAAATATGAAGAAATCACAAATCTAATATATCATTACATTGCTCTTTGTATTATAATATTACTTTTGAACTAAACTTTCACTGAAAACCAGTAAACTTAAAAATAATAACTTAAACCAGTAATAATTCAACTAAAAACTTACCACCTTTACCAACAACTTTCAAGTCATTTGTCTGACCTTCATAGCTGAATAGAGCCCTGAAACGTAAAAGCCAATAAATATTAACAAACTATAAAAAGCGTGCTGATTTATTATTTCAAGTTTGAATATAAAAATCACTTAATTACGAGATGAGGCTAGCTTGCCAGATATTTACCAGTTAGTATTAGATTTGTCGTCCACTACATCTTTCCAAGCAGCCAATAATGGTTCTTTATATTTTTCTATATTAATTGCCATTTTCTTAGCATTTAACAGTATCTAGCTGTCAATTAAATAGATAAACAAAATCAATGTACCGGTTGTTACAGAGAAATCGGTCATTCACACCAATAACTCATTAGCTACGACAAGTGAGGCGATTAACCTGCAAAAGCAACCAAGCAGCTTTCTGCTCTGTATGTGGTTCTGTCACCAAACAGCTGTTGAAAATCAGAAGTAGCAAAATGCCACTGCATTTATAATAACGTGTTTCCCTAAAATTCAGATATATGATAAGTAAAGTAATTGTTAAACTGCTTTCAAGTTTATGTTTTTAATGGAAACAACCATATTGTATTTCGTTAGTTAATACGAGTGTTGTTTGTGTATACAAAAAATCTGGCAATTATTTTCCCTGTCAATTTGTTTGTCTGATTTCGGAAAATTCATATTTTTTGCATTTAACATATTAAATTTTTGTAATGCAAGATTCTAGCCGATAAGTTAAAATACAGCTTACACTACTTATTACACCCAAATGTAATTACATACAATATAAAGAAAATTTTTAAACTTAATCTTCTAGCACAATACAAATTTTTTATTATAAAGACTACTTTTAGACAATTTTTTTGTTAATGCCATATATTTATATATGGAATTTGAGCACTAATTATAAATTATAGAATACAATTTATTTTTATTTACGTTCAATTAGTAAATAAAAAGGTTGATAGGGTTCCTCTAGCACCATACAAAATAAAAACAACTTCTAAATGTCGAATCTTGTATTCCTTTTTGAAGTATTTATTTTATTATTCACTAATACGTTGTGCTAATTGGTTAGTTTTGGCTAATTCAAAACGAATAGTTGGGTTGATAATAAACCCCTTTGCTTGATGTTGTAATGTTATATACCTGTTGAAATGATTATTCTTTTTAAATTCATTACAAATTTTAATCTTTTAATTTTAATTATTTAGAAATCAGGGATCTTATTTTGTGATGGCGGACATTAGTGAGCAGTTCTTCAAATGGACATTAACTAGGTTGTGTTAAATATATTTAGTTTTCAATTATATTATTCTCGGTTGTAAAGCATCACCTACACCATTCCCCACGTCCATGGACGTATCTTGGGTGCATCGTACAGGTACTAAGTCTAATATAATCCTTATATTCACTTTCGGCCTAACTAGTATCCTAATTATCCTAACTATGAAATAATTTGTTAATTTTTTAGATCAGCAACAGACTTTCATATAATTATATCATTAGGCTGTAATTATTATTATTATTATTATTATTTATTATTATTTCAACGGCATCCGCCAATATACAATAATTTCACAACATTTTCATGCAACTTAAATATAACATCAACAAAATAAATAACAACTAATTAAATTACAGAAAGTAGTGATTATGCAGTGGAATAATAAATAAGTATTAAGATTTGTGAAATAATGTTACAATAGTGAAAAATCACAAACATCATCTCCAACTGATATTAAGGGGAAAAAAACTCTATCACTCATTACTGTTGCAGTCTCTTTTTAAGGTGTGCGATGCTGTCATAAAACATATCACCATCGGAAGGAATGCTGTTTCCACGCCTATGAAGTCGAGCAATAGGACCGTGATAGCTGTAATTGTTTGAGTGGTGGCAGGTTGAAAACATATTTCCTGATCTGGTTCCAGCAGGCATCTCAGCAGCAACCAAGAGGGATATCCACCCCGTGGGGAATGGCATCCTCATCGGCATCAGCCACTGTCCCAGATGGATCGTGGGTGATGTACCATCCTCGTCTTGTGCTGCAACTTCTAAGGAGTGGCATGGCAAGGCAGGGAAGCCACCTTCCCTTGTCACTATTCCAGTGACAAGGGTAGAAAACCTTTTCCCCCTCTTAGTTTGGCCCTGAAATTGAGAGTAGCTACCTATCCCTTCCTTTCCTGATGGTCCCACACCCCTACTTTTACCAACAACCCCAGACTAAGGTGTTATGCGACCCGTGCTGAGAGTCTCGTGCACTGGGGGTAATTCAGTGTCTACAACGGAGCCTTCTGGGAACCAGGGGACACCCATTCAACCGTAATTACCCTTATCTTCCTAATCTTCCTAGGTCACTGTGAAGATGGACCGCAAAAACCCGTTCTCGTGGGATCAGAGAATGGAGAATGCCAAACCAAAACAAAACCAAAACTGAAACTCAAGAGGTAAGCGAAACTCAACCAGAAGAGCTACCGATTGAACAACTAAGAGTGTCTGAGATGACCCCAATGAGAGGAAGACAGACTTCTCTTGTTGTCAGAAGGCGAAGTTCGGCCGGAAGAGCCAAAAAAGAAGCGGCTCTCGAGAGGCGAACTACGAAAGCGGAGGATAGAAGAGGCTATCGCTAGAGTAGCCGATATCCCGGAGAAAGCATCCGAAAGAAAGGCAGAGGTGGGAAGAGAAAAACCGAGCTCTGTGAAACCAAACAACGAAGCCGGTTCCTCAAAAGGGAACTTGGTTGTTGTTGGGGGCCTCAGAGCAAGGGAAAACTCATTCCGCACCAGCCCAAAAACAACAACCCCAAGCTATTCAGGTGTGAAGAGGCGCGATCGCAGCTGACACCTGAAGAACAAGCAAAGGGAGGGGAGAAAAGAAGGAAGGGGCATGATGGAGGTGTCACTAAGAAGACACCCGAAACATATGCCGAAAGATCTCAGTGGAGAAGCTGGCTATTGTCCGGCTCGAACACCCAGAAGTGAAGCTAATCGACGGAAGAAGCCAACAACCTGAAGAAAGTGCTGGGCAAACGCGCCTTTAAGGGCAAAAACGTTAGGATGTCCAGCTGTCATGTTGAAGGTGAGCGATAGTGTGGTCGGCTGTGTTAACACAGAAACAAAGGTGTGGCTAGAGAAGCAGGTCCAGGAGCTGAGTCCTTTCGAAGGGGTTCAGCTGAAAATGGGCCCAGCTAAAAGTCTGGTAAGGATGTTTAAAGTATCCACTTTTATCCCTAAGGACATCGATCGAGGTGGACAGCAAGCAAGAGCTGTTCGAAGCCCTCAAAAACCAGAATGACCTTGACACGGATCAATGGACTGCTGTTGGAGGGAAATCTAGTACCAACGGCGAATTCCTGGTCCTTCATGTGGACGAAGACTCCCTGAAGAAGCTGAAGACTCTGGCGATGCGCCCATTTTTGGGCAGTGACAGGATCACCTTCACCTCTAGCTTGCAGGGAGTAATGATCAATAGTGGATGACAGCGGTGCTCCAGATAAACTTACACCACAGCAGAGCAGCTACGGCAACACTCTGCCAGAAGATCCTGGCTGACGACATAGGCGTGGTCCTGAATCCAAGAACCATGGACCATTGGCAGCCGTGTGATGGGGATGAGCACCGCTAAAGGTAATTTGATATATGATTCTGGCAGTAACAACCCTAGAGCATGTATATATGTCAGTAACAAAATCAAATCACTAAAAATGGCACAAATGTGTTCTTAGAGACACAGCCGTGACAGAGGTTCACTTGCAGACAGGTGATGGCAGACATCAGAATACCTGTTGCATCAGTTTACCTCCCATACGATTCTCCAGAACCACCGCCAACTGCGGAGATGAGGCGGTTTGTGGAGTTCGCCTTACCCTGCGGAGGCACCTGATTGTCGGTTTTGACGCGAATGCCCACCACACCGCTTGGGGAGCAGCAACATCAACAATCGGGGTGAGTGCCTCTTGAATTTCATAGTAGAATCTAACTTAGTTATTATGAATCAAGGCTGTAAACCTACTTTTGTACAAAGAAGAGGTACAGGGGGTAAGAGAAGAGGTCTTAGATATAACTCTGACTAGCAACTTTATTGCAACTAAAGTTTTAAACTGGAGTGTGCTTGATGAAGCATCTGCTTCAGATCATAAGTATATCTCCTTTGACATGAGGTCGTATAAAATAAAGAGACCTATAGAAACCCAAAGAAAACAGATTGGGTAGCTTTCAATGCAGAGCTAAAAAACAATCTAGTAAGGGAAAATGGGTATCAGGGGCAAGGGGTTCGAGTGGACATGGCGAACTCTTTGAAAAACGCCATGATAGAATCGTACCACAAAGCCTGCCCCGTGATTGAGAAAAAACTCAAGGAAAAAAGCATGTTGGTGGAACCAGGGGGCTGGAAACCTTGAGGAAAAACCTTCGCAGAGCATATAATACATGCAAACGTGCAGGGAACTGGGATAGGTACTCTGCTGCTCTAACAGAGTACAATAAAGAGGTGAGAAGAGCTAAGAGAAACTCGTGGAGAGAATTCTGTCAGAGTATTGATAAGGCTCCTGACTGCGCAAAACTCCAAAAAGTCCTAGCTCGAAAGCCCCACAAATGCGGTGGGTACTATACTTAGGGAAGATGGGACTCACACCAAGGATCCTGAGGAGACTCTTCAGTGTTTACTGAATACACACTTCCCAGGATCGTTTCAAACCAGTGAAACAGTTGTTGTTAGTGAATGGCGGCGAGAACCTAGAGATAGCTCGTCTAAGGTGGACTGGAACTGGTGCAAAGACTGTCATCAACTACTTAGGGATAAAACGGGCCTTGGAGTCTTTTAAGCCGTTCAAATCACCAGTACCGATGGCATTTTTCCCGCTTTAACTGCAGGAGAGTGGGGACTTGGTGATACCCCTGCTCCTACGACTGTTTAGAACTAGTCTAGCGACAGGAGTCATACCCTCATCTTGGAGGACCTCTAGGGTTATATTTATCCCGAAGCCAGGCAAACCCTCCTATGAGGTTGCAAAGGCTTATAGACCAATAAACCTAAACATCCTTCTTTGTCAAGACCATGGAGAAGGTTCTGGATAGGCATTTAAAGGGACACAGTCCTCATCAATCGTCCCTTACATCCAAATCAACATGCCTATCAGAAAGGTAAATCTTGTGAAACAGCCCTACACTGTCTGGTTGGCAAGATTGAGCAAGCTATTGAACAAAAGGAAATAGCTTAAGCAGTGTCCTGGACATAGAAGGAGCTTTTGATAATACGAGTACTCACTCTATAGTGTCTAAGCTTACATCCAGGGGTAACGGAGGAAACTGTTGTTAGGTGGATAAGTAACATGCTTAAGAGCAGAAGAGCACAGGCATCTCTGTGCGGAATCACAAGAGAGGTCAAAACGCAGCGAGGATGTCCACAAGGAGGTGTATTATCACCAAGCCTGTGGAACATAGTTGTGGATGACTTACTCTGGACTCTGAATGAACAGGGGTATGTATGCTCAAGGCTATGCAGATGATGTTGTTTATACTCATAAGAGGTAAGCATATGGTAACGTGTCTGGAAATGATGCAGAGAGCACTGGCCATTGTGGAGCGATGGTGTGACGAAGAAGGACTTGTAGTAAATCCTTCGAAGACCCGTCATGATACCATTTACAAGAAGAAGGAAACTGGAAATCACACAGCCAGTCCTATGTGGGGGCCAGATACAGTTAAGCAGGGAGTTCAAATATCTAGGTGTCAAACTGGATGATAAACTCACCTGGAATTGTCATATGGAATACATAATCAGACGATCTCAGACTAACATTGATGATGGTGAGACGTGCAGTAGGATGCACATGGGGGCTTAGACCCGACATGTCACACTGGCTGTACACCAGAGTCATTAGGCCAATGATGGTGTATGGCTCAGTGGTATGGTGGCCAAAAGTCCAACAGGTGACTGCCGCAAAAAACCTGTCAAAGGTACAAGCGGTTGGCATGCTTGGCTTGGGACAACGGGTGCCATGAGAGGAACACCAACCGCTGCTATGGAAGTAGTGCTAAACCTCCCACCCCTAGACATATTCGTCATAGGAGAGGCTAGGATGGCTGCCTACAGACTGAAGTGCAATGGGAACTGGCATTATCACCATGCTAGTAAGCACTCCAAGATCGTTGACATTCTCAAACTGGATATTCTAGAAATGATGTCTGACAGAATGGCAAAGGTTACGGACTGGGAAAAAAACCATTTCAAGTCAACATTGTTGAGAGGAAGGAATGGTCAAAAGGTGAGCCTGACTACATGAAGAAGGCTCTAACCTGGTACACGGACGGGTCAAAGACTCTGAAGGGTACTGGGGCAGGGGTCTGGGGAGCCAGACCGAGGGTTAACTTAAGCTTTAGCCTAGGTAAACTGGCAACTGTCTTTCAGGCTGAAAGTTACAGCCCTTGCAGAATGTGCAAGAGTTAATGTGGAAAGGGGCTACAAAGGCAAAAACATCTACATTAACTCGGACAGCAGGGCTGCTCTGCAGGCCTTGGCCAACCATGACTGTAATTCGAAGGCAGTCTGGGAATGCCATAAGGTCTTGAAATTGGCTGGCGAAAACCAATAAAGTTATTTCTAACTTGGGTGCCTGGACATAGAGGAATCACAGGAAATGAAGGGGCAGACGGTTGCGCTAACTTGGAGCCAACCGTCTTCCTTACCGGTCCTGAACCAACGTGTGGGGTCTCATATAACTTAGCACGTAGATCAGTTTACCAAGTGGATGGCTAACAAACACCTACAACATTGGAGAAACACTGAGGGGAATGTACAGGCAAAGCGGATGCTCAAGGGACCATCAAGGAACATTGCAGCAGATGCCCTTAGAATGAGTAGAACGGAGATCAGAAAGGTGACTGGTTTTATTACAGGTCATTGGATATTCCGAAGTCACCTGAACAGAATAGGTATTCCAGTTCAGGAAACACTGTGCAGGAAATGTGGCGAGGCTGACGAAACAGCCAAGCACGTCATATTTGAATGTCCGGCATTACAGAGCAAACGCTCAAGATCCCTAGGTGTTCTTATGCATACGGAAGAGGGGTTTGGAACAGGAAGGCATTGTTCAGAAGATCTCATGGTTTTGTAAAGGCCTGGGATTTGATACAGCTTAAACCTGGGAGAGGGTGCACAATAAGCCGGATGGCTGAGAGGCAACTACCAGGCCTAGGAAACCTGGCCCTCTGTTAAAAAAAAAAAAAAAAAAAAAAAAAAAAAAAAGAGGGATATCCTACTCAGAAGCTCTGGTGAATCGATCGCCCCGTTGATAAGCTTGTGCAGGAAAATAATATCAAACATTCTCCTTCTGCACTCCAGCGTAGGCAGAAGAAATTCCTGCTCAAGTGCGGGGACAGAGACCTCCCGATAGGCTGCACCTCTCCGGACTCCTTGAAGTCTGCAAAATTTGTTTTGAATACTCTGTAGTTTGTGAATATGAGATGCGTAATGAGGGGACCAAACAAGAGTACAATATTCCAGATTAGGCCGAACTAAAGCCTTATACAAGAGCAGTAGTGTCTCGTCACCGAACGTCCCTCTAGACATTCGAAAAATGAATCCTAGCATTTTGTTTGCCTTCAAAGATACCGCATCAATGTGTGCATCGGGTGACAAATTTGTAGTCAAACTTACTCCAAGGTCGTTTATCGAGGTCACTCGCTTGATGTCGCCGGATACAGTGTAATTGAAAGCAACAGGATTCTTCAGACGACAGAAGGTGATTGTAAGACATTTGGTTGAGTTAATGACCATCTTATTATCATCGCACCACTCAGCAATTAGGTTCAGATCACGTTGAAGATTGAGACAGTCATCACGAGAGTAGATTTCTTTGAATATCTTGAGGTCATCTGCGAAGAGGAGATATTCCGATGATAGGTGGCTGATGATGTCGTTGACAAACAAGTTGAAAAGAATAGGGCCAAGCTTGGACCCCTGTGGGACACCTGAGGTGGGAGGAAATTCTTCAGACAAATGGTTTCCAAGTTTGACCCTCAGCGAGCGTCCACTTAAATAGCTCTTGAACCATTCTAGAGAGAGTCCGCAGAAACCATATCCTTCGAGCTTGGAAATCAGAAGTGAGTGACTAATCTTGTCAAATGCCTTGGAAAGGTCTAAATAAATGCTGTCCACTTGATGTCTTCGATTAAACGCAGAAAGAATATAGTCTGTGTAGATGACAAGGTTGGTCTGGGTGGAACGACCCTTGCAAAACCCATGTTGTTGGGGGACAATGATACTCTTTATGTCATTAGATATCAATTCCAGCACTAAACCTTCCACAACCTTAGCCAAAGCAGGCTGGATGACGACTGGCCTGAAGCTGGTGACATCAGTAGCATTTGGTGTTTTAGGAATCGGCACATGAATGTAATGAACACCAATTCTAAATTATATACGTTTTGCCTAGGTACCGTTTAAATAATCGTAGATCAACATGTAAATATTTAATATGTAGCTTCACAACAGCATAAAATTTCATTTTCTCAGTTATTTTACATCATTTTGTAATTAATACCGTAACTAGCATTATTTCTTTTTATGAACTAGTTTTTATGTCTCGTGTCAATTCTTTGTTCTTGCATGATGGGTTCTGTGTTTCTTACAATATTTAGTATTACCATGTTATTATTCTAGCCAGACAACATTTCTGCCTAAGGACTATGCAGTGCAGTTTTTAATCTCAATAGTATTGTCTGTAACTCATCTGGTCTTGAGGAGGTCTTCAATCCAGCCTGATGATAGTTCATAGTATCTTGCAGCAGTGAAACAAGAGCGCTAGTGTTAGTAAAGGTCCTCTGTATACACAGAAAGGCATAAAATTTACCTGAAGGATACATACGATTTAAATTTTAAAATAAAAATAGATCTTGCATACATATGAAATTTGTTTGACAGAAACTTTGTAAAATGAAGCTAGTTCAGTGTGGCGACATGTGGATACTGCTACCATATTAAACCTATTCCTGAGAGAGTTGCAATCCGTTTGAATTTTCTACAAATTGGATTTTAAATGTTGGCTATTTTTCATTGTTTTCAAAGTTTATTCATTATAAGATCATTTTTTACAATATATTTATAATCACTGTTTTTGTCTTTCGCTAGACACCACTTAACAATACCGTATTTCAAGTGGTAAGAAACGATACTATTAGATGAAATATCCTCTTATATTATTGTTGAAATTATATTGTAAAATTATGACTGTTATGTGGCCTCATCTACGCTAAATTTGTTTAGAATATTCTCGGATTCATTCGGTAAACACGTTGAAGGACCCTAGCCCAGGATATTCAGGTGTAATAAATAACAAATAAATAATAAAACTCTCTTGGATGACTGAATGAAACAATATACTTTAAATATTTATGAACTATGTACTTTATAATTTAGTGCAAACTTAGAATGTATACATTTAAAACGGTAGTGGGGAAGAAAGAGAGAGAGGGAGGGAGTGTGTGTGAGAGGGGGGGCGTCATGTTTACAGTGACCTAAATGCGCATTTGCTCTACACATAGAAAGGTTTTCGGCTTACCGGTGACAAAATACTTAAAATTCAGAATTTCTTCTTATCATCTTAGAAAAAAACTTAATCGATTTAAAGAAAACTCTTGTTGAGTTCTTAAAAAATTTTAATTGGCTCTCAGCCCATGGATTATAACATTTGTGATCACTACAGTACAGGTTTGATTATAATAAGTGAGTCTGATAATTAATACTGTTTCACGTGCCATTTCTGCCGCAGATTTCGATACTGCACATCGCACTTAGATCTACTATAGGCTACTCTTTTAACTAAATTGGCTCATTTCGACTGGCCCTCCTCTCCCGTTCTGGGTTGCGCTGATGTAGACGTTATGAGGAATTTATAAAATATAGTTTGCAATACGATATTTGTTGCTAAAACATCTATTTCTATTAGAAACAAAAATCTGAAGAATGTAGCTATGGTGGGAAGGTTGATTCGATGTGACTGTTGAGTTTAACTAAGTTCACCTTCCTCTTACTGCACAGCCTGAAATCTGACGCTGTCACAGACTTCACTTCTGGAATCTGATGAGACAATGAGAATACCTCTTCACCTAGATTACACAACATGTTTTTGTCAATATGCGTGTGTGTCTGATGTCGACTTAAACTCTCACTAATTTAAAATTAAAAATGGAATGATGTTTGACATTTTTCGGCTCACTAATAATGGGTAAAGACGAACGATTTGACATAAGAAACATCTGACTTGATATTAGCAGTAGGGAAACTTCTCAAGTTGGATGCAGATGTTGACGATTTGCAAACAGTTTAAAATAATCCATGTTCACCTGCACAACATCCAAGTAGAACGAACATCAACTACTGCAGGGCCAAGACACATGATAGTGGAGCTCCTTCCAAAGGTAATAGTAATTAAAATTCTTAATTTTACATCTATTAACATTTTTAGAAACAAAATGTTAATAGATATGGTTTATAATTATTTACACTTGGCATAGTCAAATTCTAAAATATAAAATTAGATAGTTTTTTTCAAAATTATTATATTTTGGCTTCTTACCGCAGCCCTCATCAGATCAAAGGTACGGTAAGAAGGCGGAATGTAATAATGTATAAAAACTTTCCAGATTTGTAATTGAGATAATTTTGTTATTAAGTATTAATAACAAAATACAACTTTAATTTAGTAGTAACTTAAATAAAATTGTGTTCAGACTTTTCAATGGATATAACTTGTTGATGACTCTGTTACAAAATAATTCTAATAGAATAGCAATATGTAATGTATTTTATAGGTACGACAAGGACAGCCTGGAAGGAATGGTTTGAGGGGCTTAGTGTTGAAAATTTAGCTAATCTGTTCTCCAAACTTTACGTAGCATTGAAACTGTTTATGGTAATACCAATGACAAATGCTTCATCAGAGAGCTTTTCAAACTAAACGTTATTGAAACAAGGTTTAGAAAAACAATGACACAGAAGTTTGTTATACTGCTGTTCATTGAACAAGAACTTGCCGTGAATGTTTACTACTCAGACATTGTTGAGAAATTTAAATTACTGATTCTTGGAGAAAGGCAAATGTTATTGTAATTTTCAACAAGTGTTTTTTTTCTACATTTTAAATAAATAATTTGATTTAATTCTCAAATCTTGTTTTAAATTTATTTTTCCTCCGTTAAAATTGTTTACTTACTATCAAAGATCGATGTCTATTGACTTTGTTATGACACAATTACTTGTAGTCCACTGCAAAACAGTGCTGTGGTTTGTAAGAGTTGTAGGTTTAAAACCAAGTGTCAAAAAATTCATAATTTTGAATACAATTTTCAGAAATTTTCCTGGACCATTTTGTTAGGGGGTATTCCATACCCTCCAAATCCCCGGTATGTCAGGTTCCTCCAAATCATGAACCTTGTGCACGACTATGGTTAAATATGATTATAGATATCTCGAACAGGAGAGTAGCGCTATAAAGTGAGTGAAAAGAGATTATTATCATGTTAAAATCCATGTCAAAAAAGCCCAGACTATTTTGGTTGGTAGTACATGAGCTAATGACATTATACCGAAAGGTCGGTATAAAACGAATTACGTGGTGGACTTTTACTTGCTAAAAGAAAGAAAATGAAACTTCTTCTAGAAATAAAAGGTTTTTATTATAATAAAAATTAAACTAAACTTTTAAGTTTTTTAATGATCAAAATAAAAATGAAATTAAAAGATCTTTTCAAAAAAGATTTATTAAATTCAAATAAACTAAAATATATATCCTTTCACTCAAATTAAGATACTTCTAATAAATTTCTGCTCTCCTCACTTACTTGTTTGGTGCTTCGATATATTTATATTTTACCATATATCGATTCGTTCTCACTTTACTTTATTGAGTATATTTTAACTTTATACTCCTACAACAAAAGGTTTCTTGAAAGTACCTATGAACAGACAACAACAGATTACCAAATAGCTACAACAATATTACGCGATATGAGCAGATTTTTATTATTAAGGGCAAATTATTACATTTTTAAGCTAGTTCACATCAAATAACCGGGGCACCTAGAAAATTCAAAAGGGTGAGACTCAACGTACAAATTAATTATAATATGCAGCAGTTTACTTACTTGGTAAGCTTCAGTACAGTCAAGATATGTGAGTGTAGTCGTATAGGGCACAAGTCTTTGGTTCGTAGGTTAACTATGAACTGGTCGCTAGTCTACTCCCTTACCGAGCAAGCAGAAACCCGACAAACAGGTTACGTATGTAGTAAACTTAGATTTAACTGACAAAACCAAGACGTCACCCCCGGTCTCCCTCAAGCCACGGTCACGTGATTCGAGAGTACGGATGGTGAGCGAACACAAAATAAAAAAAATGCCCCCACTAGTTACTCTACTGTTATAATCGGTACAACATACAAACCAAATTATTTACTAACAATAAGTTAGTTTTTATGCTGGTAACAAAGAAAAAAGGTATCAGTTTTTGGCACTTTCAACCAAACTTTGAACTTTTTTGGAACTTTGATCATAGCTTGGAAAATTGTCTACTTATTAAAACCAAATTTTTTCATACTGGATTGTTATTAGCGTATTGTTTTTTAGTATGAAGTTTTAGAATTATATGACAAAAAGTTATTACCACATTGCCATCTTTTATTCTTGAATGGGCAGTTAAAATAATTCTGTATAGGTCTCATTATGTAGCTGCTTAATTATAATGGGTGTATAATTTTGTAACAACTATTTAAGACGTTTAATTTACAACACCAATTTAAATGTGCAGGTTTTGTTAGTTTACCGTAGCAGAAGCCTGCACATTTGAACACGCAAACTGCCAGACTGCAAGGCGACTGCTGTAAGAAGTGTATACAAATTTGGTCTTAATTGGATCACAAGTTTCCAAGTTATACATTTTAAAAGATGCAATTTGGTTGAAAAGCGCCAAAAACTGATATCTTTTTTTGTTGTAAAAAGAAACTAATTTATTATTTCTTATATTATTATATATAAAATAAACAAGCAAAATTTAAATGAAATTCCTGTTATTGTACCTCTACTGGTCATTTTATAATAATTATAAGTTAATTATTAACTTTTACCCTCATGTAGCTAAACTGTTTGATCCAACTGTGTTTGCAATGTACACAGTCATGTTACACTATGACTAAAGTGGACAGTGTATGACAAGTAAACACACTTTGGGAGATCTGACACTGCACCAGGCTAAGGTTAAGAAAAACAAACTAATAAATGAACTAGAAGGTATTGTACTTTGTGGAAGCACCCTTGTTAACTTTTTAAGTCACAGTCTGTGTCAGATTTTAAAAACCGTATCAGTGAATGGGTTATTGCAATTAGGCACATCAGAGGCAGAGATCACATATCACTGCTATGTATACGGGTCAAGATCATGTCGCTGATTCTTTCTCATCTAACTGTATATAAATTTTGAATAAGCCACACAGTTCCACCCTATTTAATTTGTTTTGCAGCAATTTGAACAAAACCAATCACTTGCATGGTAACAACAGACATATTTCATTATTCTATTATTTGTATACTAAATCTACTTTATTTAGCATTTTCTTTGAATGTTACAATCTGACTGCTCCTCATTCACCAATATTTTCCAACTTTCTTCATCGTACACCGTACATAAAAATCAAATTTTTACGAATTATTTCTATCAATTTAAAAAGTTTATAAACGTTACGTACATTACGTTATTGATGGAGGCATGTAACTACATCGTTTTAAATTGCAATTGAATGAAACGTTTTCAATTATATGTAAGCATTATTTAAGATATTTAAAGAATAATTATAATATGAACACTTATGTGGTATTTGATGGGTAAAAATAAAAAAATATTAAATCTGTTCAAAGGAACTGTTGGGCATCGAAAAATAAATGTACAGATATTGAATTTGATAAAAATATGCCTTTAAAATTGTGCAAGAAAAATTAGTGTTGAGTAATAAAAATAAAAGTTGGTTGATAGAAATATTGAGTATCAAATTAGCTAACAATACTTTTACATGCCAAGCGGAAAGTGATGCTGACAAATTAATTGTCGATACAGCTGTTAATTTGTAAAGTGTGTAAATTGGGGATTTGAATGCAAACAAAATTGCTTATACTGTAATGTAGCATGTTTACAATGCAGCAAAAAAGTTGTTCCAATACTTTGCCTATTATACATATAAAAGAAGTTGAAAAAAGTATTTGATCTATGTGAAAATGTAAAATATTTATATACATAAATATTCTATTAATAATTTTCTTTTTTTTATTTCATTGTTCTTAATTTGCTTATTTTCATTAAATATACATTACATTTTCAGAGCTTAATTTAAAATTAAACTAGCAAAGAAATTCTATTGTACACTACTGCTGCCGCTTCGCTCTCTCCTCCACATTTTACTACCTATTAAAGATCTCTACTACCCTCCATACACTCAGTTATCTTTAATAGATGTTCCTCTATATCTATTTAGGTGAAATTCCACACATAAATAAAAAAACATTATTTAAAGTAAAACTATGTCCCCAAAAATTAATTTTGTATAATAATTTGTTTAAACAGAGCACATAAGATTTTTTGGAAATCATTGCAATTTATAGTTTTAAAAACAAAATCCCACTTTGACCATATTATCACTGTAATTATTTAGATCCAGGGTTTTAACATTTTGGAGTCTCCAGGCATTCCACTGAATACTGACAGGCCTGTTGACACAAACACGATAGCAGCATGATACAAGGACTCACTCCCTTGTGAGTGTTCTGTCTTCAATATGCAAATTAAGTCTACTTTCTGTCTGTCTGTCCGACCACACTACATTTAAGAGACCTATTCAATTGATTTCAATACATTTTCAATTAAAATAAAATCTTAAATGTAAAACTGTCTTTCAGACTACTATGTTCAGTTAAAAATCTTTAACATTTTTCTTATTACGGTTATGAAAAGAAAGAGGTATAACTTGTCTTGTAGAACAGAACATATCTAGTGATTTTCACAGTTTTGGTCAACATGTTTAAAGACACGGCATCCGTAGACTGCATCCTATCTCTTTCTCATTTCGGTTACACAAGGTAAGGTACACCAATAAATTAGACAATACATTTACAAAACATAACATTGTATTTACTTTTCTGTAACAGTAGTAGTAATACTGATTTGAAACCCTTTAGAAGTAAAGTTATAAACAAAGGTAAACTACCGATCTAAGGCCCCACTCGCAAGCACAACCAGAGTTCTGTACACTTGTTTATACACATCATGTCCAGTTATGCACTGGGACGGACTAATTTAGGTTAACTTGTCAATTTTGAAAATGTTCCACATTTTCATTTTTCAATAGTTTACTTTCACCATTCAATGTAATTACACATTCTCTTAGGTTTTGTGTAATATTTTCACACTACTTTATAGTATCGTTCTTGATTTTGTCAATTAATCCTTTGTACGTCTAACGTTACAAGGTATGACATCAACTAAAACTAATAAAAGCATTATTTGAGCACACATATTTTTCAACAATATTTAAAATGCAACACATAAAATCATAATACTCCAAGAGAACATTTACGACTAGTATGATACAACTTTTTAGTAAAATATACTATTGAGTAATTTAAGATAAAAATATGCAATTTCAAGGACTGCACCTCCCTTCACTTGTATGATACCCAGAATAAACAAAAACTTATTAAATTAAAGATAATTAACTAATATTATTGTTTCAAAAATAAAGATACCAATTCATAAATCAGCTTGTTTGAAGAAAGCACTTAAATTCAACAGAGAATGTTAAAGAAATTATTATGTTACAATTGAATGCCATTACCATGACTCTCATAAAGATTAATGAAACGATAGAGGACACCCCTGCCCCAGTATTCTGTTTCCAATGCCTCTGAAGTAGCAATAATGTTGTTACATAATACTTAGGGACATGTATAAATTTTATTTTGATATGACACTGAAATCTGTAGCAACAAGGCTGAAGTTCAAGATATTAATTTTCTTTGTGTAAAATTTGTTATTAATGATGGATGGTTTGAAAGGATAATAGGATTTCAGTCATTTATAACCAAAATAAACACACACAAACATTTGGTTTTTATGATCATTGTGTATAACAAATTGTATAATACTATGTTTTGAGCACACCTAAAAAGAGCATGATTATGTATTACGTTATTTTTACACTTGAGGAAGACGGTAATTTCAATTCTCAAAAACGTAGGTTACACATTATGTAACATACAACGGTACCAATTAATTTCATTTCTAGATTTACGACTAAACCACAAGAATCCTATATATTGCTGGGTTATCATTATCCGAATATAATTTTAAAATGCAATCTTTCAAAATATAGTTTATTGACTTCGAAACAAAATGTTGAGTTCTGAGGTATGTGGCAATTACAACTGACACAACAGCAACCATTAGATAAATTTACAATTAACCATTTCAAATTTGGTTACATAGACTTTCCCCGTATTACTGTATTCTACGATTAAGTTTTATATAATTATATAGATTGTGTTATTGGAGGATTCTTGATAGCGAGGTTTGTGTTACTGAGGTTAAGGTGGTGACACTTGAGTAGCATTTCAATTGAGGCAGTCACTGATGGCTAGAAAGTTGGAATTATATACAAACTCAAAGTTTATTGAGGTTATTATCTGGGATAACCTTTTGTAAGAAGTATCATAATATCTTTCTAACAGAAATTCTCATTACACTTCTAAACCACAATACTTTGTGTGCATTGTGTTGTAACTGTAAATAAAGAATTTTTCTATGTTGTACAATGAGTTCGAGGGGAATAAACATCTTTTTTTTTAAATTTTATGCTACAGGGCATTGACTGTTTGAAAACTTTTAGCTGAGACTACTGACTAATATAACTTAACATTATTAACTCATTTCATGCACTATTATGCATCACAGATTTTAAGACAAAAATGGAAGGAAGGTTTTGTCCAATTATATTGTTTTAGTAAATGCAAAATTGACTAAATATGTATGTTAATAATAAAAATAAAATTGAAGAGGATGAAAAATACAAAAAGAAATCACATTATGACAGTCTGTAAAAATGTAACAAATAACATTAATTAAGTATACAAAATAAAAAAGCCCTTCACCTAGAGGTACACTATTTCACTAAACTTCACATACCCATGTAATGAGTCTACTGATCTTTTTAGGGTTTGTGATATATAGATGAGCTGCACCATTCATTTACGTTGTTTCAATCTTAAGACTAGTATGAAAAACTAAAATCAGCAATGGCATTTTGCCTTTAATATAATATAATAAATTATTAGCAAGTAGGGAACTCTAACAAATTTACAGATCTAGTTAAGTAACACTGTATCTAAACACTTAAATTTTAATTACATTTCGGAAATAACAGCACCATGATTGATAGTACAGTAGTTATAATCTAAAAAGCTGCAACAGAAAATATGTTAGGCAAATTTGAAATTTATAGACTGGAAATAAAACATGGATTTCAATCACATCAGTTACTTCTTTACAAACTTTCCAGTCAATTATTATTGTTATACAACCAGATGCAAGCAGCTAAGTTATACATTTGTTGTAATATGGTTCATTCTTCATGCTACACTCTTAAACTAACAAAACATAGCGGAATTTGAGCAAGAATTCACAAAGTATTATAATCTTTACACAGCAAATAAGGTGGGATCAATAACTTACGTCATCTTGGTCAGGAAAATTTATCAGAGTAATTTTATATTGCTGGAATAGGAAATTAGCTAATTTATTTTACGTAGTTTATTCCATTTCTCAATACAATTTTTACATCAGAAAATACGGATTACATAAAATTCTTTTTCAATAGGATTATAACAATTTAAGTACAATTTTTAGTTTTTTAACACTACTTATAACATACTTTTATTAAATAAATAAATATTTTTTCGGTTCGTTGATTTTCCCTTTATTACTAAATGGTAAAATATCGGTACAGATATTGAGTCCTGACATAACAAAAAAAAAAAGTTTATAAAACTCTCTGAACAAGCATTCACACTTATATAAACTTTTAGCAGACACAGAGGCTGACAAGGTTCAAAGTTCATTTTAACACGTAAATTGTATTGTAAACAGGCATTTCAATACCAATAGTGGTTTTAATAATATATTGATGTTTAAAGAAGAAGCTGGAACAATGATGAAATGGTTTATGATTTCCGACCACTATCAAGGTATCAAATCATCGTTACAATTATTTACATTTTAGACCTATCTAGAATTGCCTTCAATTACTTCCCAAAAGAGAATCTTTCTGAAGCAAACAAATTAAAGAATGCTGTCATTCAGTGTTTTGCACTTGTTTTTTACTAATTTTATTCAATTAGATATATATTTGACTCTGGCCATATGGTAAAATCGATACACAATAATTAAACACGACTTCTATAACAGATATAATAATGATTTTGAATCAAAATGGTTTTAGTAAATTTTTAAAATTTTGCGTAGTATGGGTGCACCGATGTTTCCTGATGCAAACCATCAATAAAACTAGTGAAGATTTGATATTCTATGGAATATTGCAGTATGTCAAATTAGGAATTGTTCATAGAGTCACACATTTTCACGGTCATTCTGTAATGATTCAATATTTTCAAATTTTCACCAACTAATACATTATATCATCACATTGAGAAAAAGTTCTTGATGAAGACATATAGTTGGATATCTTTCTACAGACAGACTCAGATAAAGATAACACCATATCAACCTTTCAAGTAATGAATTAAAATTTAACTCAAAATATCAATCAAGACTACAATTTTAGAATAAATATATGAATTGAAAATCTGTAATGAGCCAATCTTTTGTGTTTGGGGGAGAGAAAAAATGAACTGAATACAATAAATAATGTACCATTGTCTTGTAAAACTCATTATAAAAGATGTCTCCTCCATCAGAAAAGAAAGCATTTGGAAAAAAAATTAATAATGTTTGTTACATCACTAACAATAAAAAAGAATATTGATCAATAGAGAACTACTGTATAAGCACCATTATAATTATCATAAACACTACATCAACAAAATGTATTCTTTACTTTCACCACTAAACACTTTTTTAACGAAAAAAATATTATTAACACGTTCACAACAACTGAAATTACCATACTTTTTAAAAAACAATAACATTTTTACCAAAAATGCAAATTTTTTCAATAAACATGATCCAAAGTGACTAATAGTGTCTGTGAACACATTTTCATTCTATAAAATGCAACCGGATAATATTCAGAGAGTATTAGAAAACTATAGTTGCATGACCTTCTGGTGGGTCACTCCATCCATAATAAAACGCCTGGACTCACCGCTGGGTCA
This sequence comes from Homalodisca vitripennis, assembly GCF_021130785.1. Taxonomy (NCBI): domain Eukaryota; kingdom Metazoa; phylum Arthropoda; class Insecta; order Hemiptera; family Cicadellidae; genus Homalodisca; species Homalodisca vitripennis. Next base: position 65,940,900 of record NC_060210.1, on the reverse strand, counting down.
TGCCGTTGTAAACGTATTAAGTTAATAAAAATTAACAAAGTATTTCAATGATGAATGACTTATACAATTTGTGATTTATTCATTGATTACATAACTTTTATTATGAAAGTTTGTGATGAAGTGTTGAAATTAATAAATTATGAAAACATTAAATAAAGACAACAATAGTAATGGCTAAAAACAAGTTTTATAGGCATGCTTTTAAAAATAAAAAATAAATTTATTAACTACAAACATTTTGAATTATACAAAATATTTTAGTAAATAATACAAAATAAATTTGGGATATTAACTTTAAATTACATAAATAATTTTTCTATTAATTTTTAATACATTTGAAAACATGCAAAAACAATATCACACTAAACTTATATAAGTCGTTTAGTCGTTTTTATACTGTCTTAGCCAAATTACTTAACTCACTGACACAAGACCACATTAATGGCCCCAACATGAAAATTATAAATTAACTTTTAGGTTCTAAATGCACATAAAATAGTTAACTCAACATCAACTGTAAATTTCTTGGAACTAAAGCAGAACAGTATTTTACATTTAAATTAGCCCAAGCAAGTAGTCTAAGAAGCATTCTACAGGACTGTTCAAGGTTCGTGGTATGAATACATACAGGAGATGCTAGATACACATTAGTTAACTATATTTTATAAATGTTATAAAATCTTATTAAAATAAATAGTGTTAAAACCATATCCTTACAATATACATATACAATCTTAGTAAGTACTAAATTTGTTAAACTTACAATATGGCAACGCTTTGTAAAAACTGGATGAAATGACAGGAGTACAAACTCAAATCATTTCTATACAGTTGAAAACAAAATAAGTACATCTTGTATTAAAAATACACAGTTACAGCTTAGCCTATGATATTGCATATTAATATGTACAACTTAAATAACACGTATTTCCTAAAATGTGGCGTTGTATTTGATTATGTTTTCTTACACAAAAAAATCAGTTATGATTGGTAAAATCTTATTATTTTCGAATGAAACTTATATAAAAAATATATTTTTTAATTAATATAGATTTGTGTAATCCTACCTAACAAAGTTTTTTACTAAAAAATAGAAACTAAGTGTTATTTTTATAGCTTTTAATATTGAATAAGATATAATTGAAAAATGTCTAGCACTACAATTTAACAATGACTGAAGAACAACAAATTTCTGGTATAAGAGATTTAAATTACGCATTAGAACACTTAAGGTTAGGTGGAATGTAGTACTATGATCAAAGTAGTAAATAATCTTGAATTATTAAATACAATCTCTGTGGTTTTACATGGCAACCCATAGACAAAGTTTGTTGGTTACAAAGTATAGAAAAACAAACCTGAATTTTATGCTTAACAAAAAGACTAGATGAACACTTGCGCAATAAGTATTCAAAGTTGTGTACTATTAAAATGGCAAGATATATTGTGATTTTACCAATGTCAACTTTATAACATTGTCTCTTTTCTAAGCCAATGTTATGAAATCGTTTAGAATAAATTACAAAATAATATAATACATTGTTTCACATTTCATAATTGTCGAGAAATAATATGTACAAAACAGTTTTAAGTCACATATTGTATTTTATGATAAGCTTACAATGTAAGAGAATATAAAACGTTTTTTAGTTAGAAAAGATTAATTTATATGTCTGGAACCTAAAACATTGGTTTTCTTTTAAAAATATATAGTATGAAGTATTTACTTACTTGCTTATGTATTTAAAGAGATAATTGAGTTATCATTGTGGCAAAATCTTTACTAGAATTTTATGAATAAATAATAAAACAAAGTTATGTTAATGTCTAACTGTAATTTTAAGTGTTTGCTGGCCCAAAGTTTGTCCGTTAAATTATTATTGAACTAGTTAATGTTTTTGCATTAATGTGACAAACTTTTATATGTAAAAAAAAGAATCAAATGTAAATCCACACAGACTATACAGTAAAGTCTTGATTGTTTAGGCAGTTCTGGTTACTTTAATGATTGTCCTGGAACATGCAGCTCACTGTACCTTATGAAAAGGCTGATTACTGATCAGCACTTTTGAGTTTTGAGCTGTAGCTCTCAGACTGGCAACGAACAGTCTCAACATGGCAGTCAGACTTATAGTATAGTCTATAAAGGTTACATTAGAATTAATTTCTTGAACCAATTAAACTTAACATAAATGCTTATTAGATAAATTTTTTGTTGTGGTATAACAATTCACAACCTATACATGTGATCTGACATTCACAAAACGCAGGCAGTCGTTTCTTGTGCAGTTCTTTGTTGTAAAACCATTAACTATTTCTATAAAAGGAATTATTAACAGAATGTAAACAAGAGGCATGTTTCAGTGTTTATTTTCTTTTTAATTTAATTTATTTTTCTGTTAAAACGCTTCACAGGGTCATTTTATTCACTATAAGAACCATGTCACAGTTATAATACAATGGTCAAATTAATCCCTTTTTTAGTTGAAGTAAAAAAATAATAATAATAAACAAAAGTAGCATGGTGAAGAAAACCAATGTTGAACATTGTTCCAAAGACTGATAAGGGTCCTCTATTTCTGCACAGCAGAATGGAATGTAAAAAGGAATGTGAATATATATGGACTGAAACCTCAGACCTGGGTGACAAAGTTGGCTAATTTCTCCATCTCTGTCTGCATATGCTGTCTCCTCTCTGTCTCGTCAGCAAGTTTACTTGTCAGCTCTTTGATGGCCTTTACAAAAGTCTCATGCTGTGATTCCAGCCTAGCTTCCAATCTCTGGACCTGCAAAACAGTTACAGACAATTTTAAAGAAAAGTCTATGTATGTAGAACCAGAAATCAGAAACTTATTGTCACATAACATTACATAATGCAGTAGATAAAATCTACAATGAACAGCTGACTCGTCAATATAATTAAAAATATACCTACCCCAGAAATAAAATAAATTTCTGGGATATATATGGGAATATATATATATATATATACACATTTAGAGCAGTTTTAAAAGAAAACTACAATTATTGACTGTACAAGATTTTGTTGTTATTGCAACTTCCTTAAGTACACTGTATTAACATAGACTGAATAAAAATAGATAAACAAAAGAAGAAACACCTGGTAACAAACTTTCTAAACGTAAATAACAATTTTGACATTCAAACCAATTTTGTATTTAGGTAAATTTGTAGATAAGAATCTAAGAATCCAAGTGAAAAACAATAATTTAGCAAATGTTAAGTCCAACATTTGGATGTTGGATTTGGTTGTTTGGATTTAAATATTAGTTGTGATTAATTGAAAAACGTTGACCGGTGATTCTTCCTCACAAAGAGTTTGAGGTTTGCCCAATGTCGTCCTTAGGACAAAACCTACAGGTTAGATGGTACATTGAATTGGAGGTACAGTCAAATTTACCAGCTATTGAATAGGTTTTCTTAGTGACACTACTTTGGAATTAATCAATCATCTATAATTTTGCAAATACCACAACGTGGATTATTACATGGTTTACAGCCAAAAGATGAATTTTGAGAATCTTTCCAACATGAATTTTGGGTCTTACAAGCATATTCTTCAAATTTTGAGGTGCCTTAAATACTATTCTAGGTGGCCTGGACAATAATTTCTCAGTAAGGGCGAGTTTATTAAAAATTATTGGCTATGAAAATTATTTTCATAACTCTTTTGAATTTTTGAAAACTAGGATAACATTTTGTTATAAAGTGAAGGTCATTTTGGCAGTGATTTGGAATATTTGTAGCCTTTTTAGGTTGATAGAACACTCAATAAATTTAGCTGTTTAAATAAAGACCTACACAGTGATCTCAAAATTATGCAGTAAGTAACAAAATTAAAAATGGACAATATTTATAGTGTATTGGGAGAATTAAATTCCATCATAATAATATAGGCTTACAGAGTATGTTATAGTATTCAAAACTTATAACATATGATAAAACTTAGGGAAATTGTACTTAAAACAACATAATGTTTTAAAAACCTCCGTGTTTCAACTATGAAAGTCGTAACAAAAATACTAGCCTGGACGACCAAGATACTGGTGATGTGATCAAAACAAACTAAAACCTATTGTTCTAGATGATTGTTCATATAGTAACTCAAATTTATCACCAGGTGATGGACCTTTACAAAACTCTAGTTAAATGATATTTCTTCAGAAAGCGCCCCACATATAATATATGGTCTTGGAAGATTATACTAGCTGAATGATGCTTCAACCAATGAATGCTTCTCATGCACTGTTACCATTGTTATCCTCTAGTTAGCAAGAAATGAACTTTCCGTTGTAGCCTTCCAATAAAAGACTTTTTCTTTCCTACACAATCCTAAATCTATCAGAAAATTATTCACCCTTGGCAATCCTTTTTCACCTGTTCCAAATTATCTGAGAAACCCCACAAGCATTGATTCTTCACATTTATTAATTTTACTTGAGTGTTGGCTGAATATGTTTTCCTCCCTTGGAACAGTCAGTTCAACTAGAAGCATCTGATTGGTGATAATTGAATATACTAGTATATTATATAAAATCTGGTATACTACAGAGTGGTAGTGTAGAGATTAGATGGGAAAACGATGGAAATTATTCATGTCCCAGTTTTTTCCCCAGTTGGGAAGCAAGAGTAACACATCAGCCTATTTTTTGTCGATCTTTCATCAGCTTTGTTCTTTTTATGTTGTATTGATGATATTGCCTTGTTTTTATTGTGTTCAGATGTTTTAAAACTGTAAACTATCAGGACTCTGACATGTAACAACTTATTATCAAAACCAAAAAATGTTGTTTCTTCCACTTACAAAGATAAAAGTTAGGAAAAGTAACAATATTCAGAAAGTAAAAAACATACCAAAATAAACTGCCTTAACAAGAGAAGCCTTCTATATTATAACCAGACTTGAATTTTTGTTTTTAAAAATTTAATCTTTCTGCAGCTTATTAATTTTTTAAAGAAGAAAGTAACAGACAAATAAATTTAATGTTAATAAATTTGTTTGTTCCTTTTTTAAAGAATTATAGAAGGGCTGTTTAGAGAGTATCGGATTTTTTAGGACAAATTAAAAAAAAACAAATTTGTATTATATACAAATATAGGCAGGCTTTCTCACCACAACTTCATGCCCATGATGGAGATAAATTTTATTTGGTTTGAATTTTTTACTAACAAAAACCCAATGAGAGAGCGCACAACACATTATTGGATTTTCTACTACAATTCACATTTTAACATGTCACAAGGAGTAAAGTAGGAGGGACACAGTCAACATTTTACAGTGTTGTTGGTTGGATGAATACTGATTGTAGGGACAAGATGACAGCTAGCCCTGCCTACTGTGTTATAAGCCAAAAGTCTTACTTTTTGGACAGCACTCGAATAATAATCATCAATAAAATGAATCTTATATTTACATCTATCTAAAGCACCATAGAAAAATGAGCACCCACCTTCTCATTGAGCTCTGTCCACTGCCTGTGGGATATCGTGATAGTGTCAGGAGATGAGGGCGAAGGTGAAAGGCTGAAAGAACGCCCACCAAACATGCTCTGTGGTCGGGAGCCAGCAGAACTACCAGTTGGTCGCAGTGTAACTCCGGAGCTGGGAGACACCTTGGGGGGCTCTGGAGATAAAGAGGAGGGTGGAACTGTTTCTCCTCCCCCACCACTTCCAGTACTACCAATCGTCACACGTGTCCTGCCTGCAACAAGAGAAATTCATCTCATGAGTTATGATAATCAAAGCACCCAATGGGATAAAAACACAAAGAAAAGACAAAGTTAATAATAATACAAATATCATTCAATTGTTTACATACTAAATAATTATTTAACTTTTAGACCCCCCTGAGTCACGAGCCATGAGTGGCTCTGTATGTGTGTGGTATCTTGAGTAACACAAGCCACTATAGGTGCTCTGTATGTTCACAGTTCAAATCATCTTTATTTAAAAAAAATACAAAATACAGTACAAATGTTGCCAAGTGCTGTAAAGCATGTGTGGCAAAAAATATTGCTGGCACAATTCTTAAAAACTTAAAATGTCTCTGGTCTTGTGTGGAGGCTATGCTATACTGAGAATAACATTTGCAAATCAAATGTGTGTGTGTAATAGTACCTTGAGCACCGCAAGCCACTATAGTGGCTCTGTATGTGTGTGGTACCTTGAGTAACACAAGCCACTATAGTGGCTCTGTATGTGTGTGGTACCTTGAGTAACACAAGCCACTATAGTGGCTGTGTGTGTGTGTGTGTGTGATACCTTGAGTAACACAAGCCACTATAGTGGCTCTGTATGTGTGTGGTACCTTGAGTAACACAAGCCACTATAGTGGCTCTGTATATGTGTGGTACCTTGAGTAACACAAGCCACTATAGTGTCTGTGTCTGTGTGTGTGTGTGTGTGTGTGTGTTGTGTGTGTGTGTGTGTGTGTGTGTGTGTGTGTGTGTGTTGTGTGTGTGTGTGTGTGTGTTTTATTACAATTTTATTATGCTATGGAAATGTAGTGATTTGTAGGCCTGTGGAATCAGCAGTTTTAAATGCCTCAGTTGTATACTATTGTATGTAGTTCCAGTTTTATGTATTTCTTTAGTCAATAATACAGTGTATGATTGTGAATACGGTAGTATTTCATTGTTTAATTAAAAATGAAAGTTTATATACTATTATATAATAGTATAATAACATAATTTGGGAAAAAAATATATAATTTTGCAAACAATTATATAAAGACCAAACAAAAAACTAATAATTCTATTACTCTTAGCATAATTCCAATAATAACATATTAGATATTTACTTGTTTCTATAATAATATGTGTGTTTTCATCCTAAAGTGGTATTTTTATATTATTTTTTATATTTATTCAATTAATCATTGTTTATATAAATTGAGCAGAATATACTTGTAACTTTTGTTATATGCTCAAAACAACACATACTTTTATATAATAATACACTATTTAGGTCCAACTCATAAAAAAAATTGTTTTAGCACAAAAAACTTGTATACTGACTCATACTGAAGTAGCGGCCCTCAGCAATAGAGGTGTGTGATGACACTAATTGGTGAATGATAGGAGTTAACCACTAAAAGTATGTATCCAAATACAGAAACGCACCTAATCTTAAAAAAAGCCTGCCCTTGAACACCTACTGAAAATGAAAAAATGAATTGTATACAAAGTCTGTTAAAAAAATATCGTAACAATTTCATTTCCATGGGTTACATATATTCGTTTTTTTTGTACCGTTATGTTGGTACACATGTCTCTGATGTATGCCACCAAGTTTGGTTATTTTGAATGTTCAGTTAATTGTTGACAGCTGATTTGCTTGCATGTGTCATTGCTCTTCCTTGATTTGTACCTATTTGAAAAAATGGATCAAAGAATCTGTATAAAGTTTTTGCTAAAATCAAAATTAAGTACGCTGATGCATTCCGAATGTTGACTGTGGCTTATGGAGAAGGTACCTTAGACCGAAGCAACGTTTATCGGTGGTACAAAATGTTCTCAGAGGGCCGAGAAGATATGAACAACGAACAGCGTGCCAGACACCCGAGCACAGATGAAAAAATTGATGAAGTGAAGAAAATAGTATTGGCCAATTGTTGAATCACCGTTAGAGAGATTGCTGAGGCTCAGTTAAAGTAGAACATCTTTGTTTCTTGCAACCCTTCTCTTCGTTCATTTAAAAGTAAAAAATTTGTTTTATTGTTTTAAGGCCTTTTCCTTTGAAGGAAAGTATCGTCAGATTTCATGTAACTGAATACCTCAGGAAGAAAAAAAAAACACTGAATACAAAGTGGTTACTGCATTTTGTTTCTGTAATTTGAAAACATTGACAATTCAAACAGAATATCTTATTTGTGTGTACATTTTAATGTTTACGTTAAGACATAACATTTAACATTAAACCTAACTAATATATTTAATTGAAAAGGTTTAGTGCTTTAGTTATAACTAATATTAGGTACTAAAAATTGATAAATTAGTTATACATTGTGTGAAAATAAATTTGATACCAAAATTACATATATCAAGACAATAACAATTGATTTGAAAATGTGGTTTAAACTTTTTATTTTACCACTTACCTGTAAAATAAAGAGCCATTGTTTCTAGTACGTAATCTGTTAGAAATCCAACAACTTCAGAATCTGATTAAGTTTAATCACTTATAAGTACTAACATTTAATATTAAATGTTAGTAGTAATATCAATATTGTTACAGTTCCTAGCAGTGCACTAAGTTAGAACAAAAACCAAAAAGGTTATACTGAAAAGAAAATTGTCACTAAACTATTGTATTTTGTGATAATTAACATAATGAGGTACTGATAAGAAATCAGCTAGTCAAAACAAAAACAGTTCCTGATGAAGAGCAAAGTTCTAGACACAAGAGAGTACTTGGAAACTCATAAAGAACCGAAGAGGTCAGTGATAACAAAGTGATAAGATTGTGTATAAAAAGCTGAGATAACTGCAATAAACAGCACCCATACATCGAACAAGTGGAAAACAATGATGAAATGCTTAACAAAAATGCAAATCCTACTGCTTAAAAAGCCAGTGAATAAGTTTTGTGATATTATTAAAAATCTATATTCTTGAACACACACATTATTTTTTAATTCACCAACATATCATGTTTATTAAGACATAGAGATAGATTTATAAAAACAAATATTTTTCTCTACAAAGTTAACATAATTGATTTTAAGACATTTCTAGCTGCCATGTTCTTGTTGAGGACACTAGAATAAATTTTATGATTAATAAAAAATTAAATTTTAACGAACACATCAACAAAGTCTGCTCAAATGTTTCTCCTGACATATATATACACAATGAGAAACTTAAGTATTGCACAACAAACTGTCTTACAATATGGACCGTATTAAATATATCCTTAATACCAGATGGTATTGTTACATAAGGATATTGTAATGCAAATGAGACACTGTCTCACAAAAATGTCAATACGAATTATTATCAAAACTTGAAAGAGTCTTAAAGGACAGTTTATGGACTTAACTGATGGATGTTTGCTATTTAACAGTCATTACAGCTTTGCTGAGTGGTATACATCGGTAAACAGCAACAGACAGAGTATTGAGCTAGCCTAACTCAACACTAGATCATTAAGAAAGCACTGGGATACACTCATATCACATTTAGCGATTGGAAAATTGGAGTTTGACAGTGATTTTTGCAGAGGTTTCCTGTGATAAGCATAAAATAGCCTTATTCAATATTTCGAGTTATGTTAGAATAATTAAGCTAAGAAAAGATAAGGGACGAGGGAGACTTGCCATGTTCATTAATTCCAACACCCTTAACTTTGCACACATTACTATAGACAATATTAGTGCATATGAGTATATCACAGTTGAACTGGAACTGATAGGTTCAAAATATAACTACAAAACAAATAATACACACAGTTTATAGACTCCCCACAAAACAGTAATACACACAGTTTATAGACTCCCCACAAAACAGTAATACACACAGTTTATAGACTCCTCATAAAACAGTAATACACGCAGTTTATAGACTCCCCACAAAACAGTAAAACACACAGTTTATAGACTCACCACCTCATCTAATCTCCAGCAGGCCACACAACAGTTAAGTTAAAGATCGCTCTGACTGTACTTAAGAGATACCAAAATCTAATATTGATAAGAGATACAAATGTTAATATAATGGTAACCAATGACCTAAACACTAAAATACAAGACTGTGTTAGCAGGCTTGGGCTTCGATAAAGGCATTTGGGACTACACGACAGAAGAAATTAGATTAGGAAGTTTGGCCAAGTTGTGCATTGAACATATATATTGTTTTTTGAAAAGACCACTGGAAAGAATATTTATCGGTGTAATAAAAATTAAAGTATCTGATCACAAACCCTATAGTAGCTAGGATGGAACTGGCTGGAGGAAGAGAGGAGGACGGAAGGGCTGAGTATATTAGAAGGCTAGATGAAACACAAGTAACTGACAAACTGAAAAAAGAGCAATGAATATTGGACAGTTATAAAAAAATTAAGGCTTTCATAAACTTATTAAACAATTTTCAAATATTCATGAAAAAAGTACAACAGCAATACACAACAAATGTGGGAGGGATAGAGAGCACTGTCAAGCTTATACCAAGTGGCCTGTAAAGCAGTGGATGAATGAAGAACTCCTAAATTTAATAAAGGAAAGAGATAGAATATTGAGATTATGGAATGGAGATCCATCAAATCATAGGCACCGAGATTTATAAAAACGGCTAAGGAATAGACAGAATTATACAAAAAAAAAAAAAAAAAAAAAGCTATTATTATAAAGAAATATTTGAGACAAATAAAAATAACACCAGGAAAGTTTTGGATAACACAAAACATGTATGAAAGTATAAAAACACAGAAGAGAATATAAGTAGAGATGATATTTATGAAGAGCTAATACAAAACCTCTATATACCTAAAGCTACAGCAGAAAGTTTGTAAGGAGTTGTACAGTGTTGATAGTTGTTGCAATGGTATATTGTATAGCTGATACCTATTATCAGACTATACAAAAATATATGTTGATTTAATAGTGGTAATTAGTGGCTAAATTATTAATGCTATGCATTAGTGCACAACCACATTGTTATTTCGTTTTAGTGTGTTTTTAATCGTTGAATTGCTATGAGTCATGTGGCTGGTTGTTGAAAAGTATTTTTGTATTGTTGATACATTTTAAATATTTATAATAAATCTGTTATTGCTATGATTTTGTGTATAATACAATGTTAAAGGATATTATAACGGCATTAAGTCAAGCCGTGGTTAGGAATCACATCACAATTGATGCACAGGCACAAATAATATGTGTATATAACGTAAAACATGGCCCAACATTTTGTGACGAGGTCATAGCAGCAATCGAGTTTTGAGGGCGATTGTACCTTGTACAAAGATAAGGAGTTTTGGGTTTCCTGTTGACAGCGATGTCAGTTTTCTTGAGAGACAGGGTTGCCATCTGTTGCTGCTAACGAATTGGTTACTGTCGCAGTATGAGGATTGAAATATCACTATAAGAACAATTTTGATAGATAAAGATGGTGTTCTTGTATACTCGCTTGTAGTACCAGTCTGGTTGTTCAGTTTTCCTAATAAATATAGAATTTTTTACAATCTGAAACTGATTTATAATCATGTAATTAATTATGTTAGCACGCATTATTTCCATTCTTGAAATGTTATTTAGTTAATAAGAATTATTTCAGATATCTAGTAGTGATGATTCATTTTTTAAACTGCCACACTCAGTAGTAGTGTATTTGTAGTGCCTGCCCTAAACCACCCGCAGTAAGTTATAAATATATATGATGAAGTAATAATATATAATTTATTATATAAGAAGATTAACTCATTAAATGTTACGTGATATATTATAAAAGGACCTCAGCGATAAGTTTATTTACTCTTGGTGAGGCTAAAACTTGTACAACTATTGTTCAAATAAAATTTATGAAATTTTAGGAAAACCGAAATAAATAAAACAATGTTTGCTGTAGAACATTGGTTACATAACTTAATGTTGTGCATATAAATAAAATGGAATTATTTTTAAAATGGCTATTATGTAAAATCTAATAGGTTTTGTGCATGAGAAAAATCAAGCTTGTTTTTTTGTATAACCATAATAATTATTTTAAAGAAAGATAAAGCATAAGTACCTTGTGCAGAGATTTTCTTAGCCTGGTTCATCTTTAACTCCTCCACCCAGGGTGCCTTGTTGGCTTTGTCGTCTAACAGACTGAAGTGAGGCTCGGCATTGCCGTTGACCAGACCAGCTGACTGCTCCGCTGCCTGGACATACAAAGGATAGGTCAACATCTACATAGTCAGTTTGCATGTTTGACTACAGTATAGCAATAAAAGAGGCGAACCATGAACAACAAAACAAAGAAATAAAGTGGATAAAATTGGTTAGAAAAAATAGAATGTTAAAGAAATGAGTTTTACTACTGAAACATTTTTACTTTTAAGTGAATATAACTTAATACCCGACACTATGATATTTTACTTACCGGTAAAGAGGTTTTGTATGCTCTTTTAAGCATTTTCACTTTAACACACTCCCAACTACCCATTTTGAAATGAAATAAAATAAGTTATCAAAAAGCACCTGAACTCTCACAGTTTTAGTTTGCAATGAAAGATAAAACATGTGATAATCTCACTCTGCAGACAACATTATACCACTTGAACCTAACCAACAAAGAGCTTGAAATTATCTTAAGTGGTTGACAGTTAATCAATAAAAGTGACTTAAATTTTTTATTTAACTACTAAGATTACGAATCAATCTCTGAATTCTTTCTAATGGTTCTTGGAAGATGGAGAATATTTCGTGAACAACTCATAACTTTTTGTGTTTTTCTCATAAAAAAAAACACGTAAAAGAAAAAAATGATAGTTATATGGTTTTATGTAACAAGTCCCCTTTTCCTAGACATTTACTAGAACTTTACTGTAAGAGAAGGATATTCCACAGGCCGGCTCTGGTCCTAACGAAAGGCTTTCTGAGTCTATTTTGACAAGGGCATGAATTAAGTATTCTGCTCCTTTTGGCTTAATTTATATGAGGAAGACCGCCGCTTGGAAGACCATGGCGTGTTTTTGTGTGATAGTTGTCTGAGACCTAATACTTAACCCTTTGAACCCCAGGCGACGATACATCGTCACCGAGAAAATATGCGAAGATCCCCGCGGTGACGATGTATCGTCGCCAATGAAGACGCGAGAATCCCCAGGCGACGTAATATCGTCGCCATGGTATATGTGTTTAATACATATTTATTTGAAATCGTAAAATACTTATTTCATGAGTATTAATACATATTTATGAGTATTTTAGTAAAATACTAATTTTTTGTTAGTAATATAGTGTATTTAAAATAACATCTATGCTCAAAAAAATATATTACTCCACAACTGTATTTGTTTACAAAGCGGTCTAATGTTACGTATATTGTCTTTGTGCGTGTGAATTAAGTTAAATGTTGTAATTGAGGACTGTTTATAGTCACTTTTGCTTTAGTTTTAATCTTACAGTAATAATCAGTTCTGTGAACAATGAGTGACAAACATCATTGTAAATAACCCGAGTGAATTGGACAGACAACTGGATGTTGACCTATCAGATGACGATTGATCTGACGTCTCATCAATTTTCAGTGATGACACTGATGTTGATCCTACCTATAGGCCAACTATCTCGGACTCAGATGACGAAGAAATGCCATTTAGCCAGCTATCTACTTCTCGCAGTAACGCCGCCGCTAGGCCTACTCCGGACAATGACCAACCAGCCTCAGTGAGATCGCGGTTGCAAAATCTTTATCTTTAGAGATATTAATATAATTGTTTTTGTACATACATAAAACTAGATTTAGAAAAATAAAATGTGGGTACTCATGGTAAAAATTTTTCTTATTTTTGAATTAAAAAATCTTAAAATCTATTTTTTTTACCTAAAAATCTATATACATATACTTTAAAGTTATTTTAATGTTGTTAAACAATTTTTTATACTTCAGACTAAAATTTTTCTGTGTATACAATTTCATTCTGGACATTTTGGTGTGTAATACAAAACAATAGCATAAAAAATAGCAAAAATATTAATTTTTTATGAACAGTATGCAGTACAGCTGTTTCTGCTCCAGGGATTCTCTGTAGTTCTTAGGTCAAATGGTTTTGGTACGTTTTTACCACCATCAATATTTTGGTCTGGGGTTCAAATGGTTAATACTCTTTTTTTTGTTGAAGATGTTAGTAAATGATAATGAAAATTGAACAATATCTACTAGTCAACTTAAGTAATTTAAATTTTATGGTAATATCACTTAATTAATCTAATATTGAATAAACACAATATCAAAGGCTTACCTCTTTGAGTGGTACCCCGGAGGGAGGGCGACGGCGGGGAGCTCGCACTCGAGAGGCCGTGGGGTGGGTCAGCATTGCGGTTCGCCCCACACAATCAAGGTCCATATCCCTGTCAGCCTCCAGGATGAGAGAGCTTGACATCCGACTGGTAGTTCCACCGTCTGTGGAGTCTGCCATCGTCCGAACTGAGTCCACGGAGCTCTGTCTTAGTGAGAACGTCAGAGGTGTCAGTGGAATCTTGGCTGTTCCTGTCGGTCCACACTTACTTTAGCTCTACAAGAAACTATAATGTGCAATAGAAATGTAGTTTTATTAATGAGACATTATTTGAAAAAGTCTTTAGTTTGTAAAATTTTTACTATTAAAAAAAATTCTAATGATGTCCATCTGCGTGTTTATGTGTGTGTTACTAAATTACGTAAAAAGTACTGGACCGTAAAAAAAAGGGAACAGGAGTGGGACCTTTTTATTATTGGTTCATGTTAGATGAAGAAGAGATCAGATAGCAGATCTCGAAACGTAGTGTTACTGATTTTTTTGTATCACTGAACAATGGCAAATGTCGAGAAAAATCCTGTTTCCTTCACAATCTTCCATCGTCAAAAACAAACTTCAAACAAAGAAGGAGTACTCAGATAATGTGAATCAAATGGAGACCAGAAGTTCAATTAACAATACAGAAGCCTTGTAAACAGTTCAAATACACATTAATATTGGTGAGAGATGGAAGTGAGTGGACATAAGGTCTTTTACTCTTATCTCTTGCTGTCCACCCAAAGACCTTTTGTTTGATTGATATTATTGGATGAGGTCTCCAATTATTGTAATTTTATTAGGTTTCCTAAAATAATATAACTACAAGAAGCAAGAGTAAAAATAAGATTACAGAGTCCATCAACTTATCTCCTCTCAGCTACACCATCAGGTATTTTGTCAGTGTATCTGCTGAATTGTGGTTGTGATCAAACTTATAAACAGTCTACACTTGTATCCTGTTCTAAATGCAATGCATGTTGACTAAGAGATCAGCAAACATATTTGGTATTTATTTGTTCGTTTTTATTTTCTTATTTCTAATATTACTTTTAGCCTATTACTCTTTTGTTTAGTTTAACAATAGTATATTCACCAGTTTATTGTTTGAATAACAACAAATGTCTGAAGTATATTCAACACATCAACTGCAGTGCGGTGGACGCAGCTTACTACTATTCCGGCTGTCCTAAAGTCGGTACATGACTAAAGTCACAGTGAAGGTGCTAATAATGTATACTGTAGTTAGAGATGTATTGTAGTTTAACACATTTACTGCGATGGAAGCATGGTGTGTATACATTAATTTACGCATGGTTATTAATGTAATTCACTTTTGTTTTTCTGTTATAATCAGAAATCAGATCTATACAATTCAATAAATACAGAAAACAATGGCTATTTTTTTACAATTTCATTACTGTTTTCATGACATATCTTAGATAGGCAAATATCAATATTATATTGTACACTAATACATAAAAATAAGTTTAAAAAAATACAGTTAAAAGATAATAAATTGTAAAAATAAATATTTTTGTTTGTACTATATGTATAATCTGACACAATATCCAACAATGTGTCACTAAATGACAGTGCTGAAAATTGGTAGGATTTAATGTATACCTATCTGTGTGATTCTAATTTGTGTCAAGTACCATAGTAAATCTTCAAAACAATGAGCAATTGATGACATGTCAGAAATATAATGAAATTACCTGTGTTAGTCGGACTCTCAGGGGGTTTTGTTGGTGTGGTTACATTGCCCTTAATCTCAGGTTGCGTTACGGTTAACGTCTTGTTGATGGCAGGTCCACTAGCACTGCGCTGGGGCTTCTTAAGTGGTGGTGGTGGTAGCACTGGTTTCTTGCTCAAGCTGGGCGGGCTGGTCTTCTCATCTGTCACAGAAAGAACACAGTTTTTCATACTTGGATTTTTACTTCATTATACTTTTCACAAAGTAATTAGGCCATATTTTAATATTTTTTAACATTTAGATAAAACTTGGATAAATCATAACAAAAACCTTGTAGACCTGAAAACAGAGTATGATAATTATTAGATAAAAAAGATAATACATAGATATATGTATAAACACCATATCTGAATATTTGAATTTTGAAATATTTAATTACTGAAACATTACCTCTTAATAACATTATAACATTATGCAGTCCATACACGAAGTACATAAATTACACGACTAGTAAATATATTAGAATCTTAACAATAAACTAACTAAAAATACTAAAAAGAAAGCTAGATGTAGGGATCACTTCATTTTATAAAAATAACACAATACTAAAATGTAGCAATGTAAGTAAAAATACAATTTTAAGAGAATAATATTTTATTTGAAAATAACATGCCATGGAGTAAAAAGGTTTGCCTAGCATCCAGTATTAAAATTAAATGTAAATGTTATTGACCCTTTAGATTCTATGCATTTTTCCAGATTCAATTTTCAAAGAATCCCAAGACTTGTTGGCAAGTCCCAGCACTAATGTACTATGGTACTCAAGAATCCCATCTAGTTTAAAAGTAAATTTAATTTGTTTTAAAAAAAAAAACTCACATCTTCCTAAATATGCAGCAGTGTCAAGATTTTTATAATTTTAAAATCAAGATACGTTCTTTTTACATGACATACACTACATAAAAGTAAAATTTACTTTTTAAAAAAATGTTTGTTAAAGTATTTTTGTCAATAAAATGATATTTTAAAACACAAAACATGCACTCAATATTGTTGTTGATGTCCATTCTTTATGTATATATACAATATTATGTACAAATAGCATGCTACAAGTTTGAGCCAAAAATATTCATAAATAAACTGTGCAAAATGTTGTATTACAAAATCTCACATTTATGTATTTTTTTCCAATTTATGCAAACATAACATAAATTATTATACTATACATTTAACAGTACTTGGAAAATATATGTATGTAATATAATTCTAAACACCAATGTAAACAAAAAATCTTAATAAGAGGACAATTTCACATTTCAAAAATAAAAATAGGATTTATATTTAATTATTTATTGAAGTCATCCTTTGTACATAGTTTCATATTCGCAAGAGACTAAATTTGAATTTTCCCCATCTTGAAACCTAATATGATATTTTCATAAAACTTTTTTTTAAAAGATCTTAATCAGACTAAAAATTTTGCAAAATTTGAACTTTATACCTGTATTCAATGTAAAGATATAATGTTGTTAATACAAACATAGACAGACAGAAGGTAAACTAAGCAAAATAGAAAAATGCTGTGTACAACATTTTTTACTTACTTTAACCTGACAAATTAAATGGTGACGTTTGATAGAATAATTTGTAGACATCTGGATACAATTATTGTTAATACATGTTCTCTAGAGTCAAACAATAGCTGATAAAGCCTGGAGACCCTAGTTTGTCGAGGCATGTTAAATCTTGCTAGGAATGTTATTTTGTGCGTTTTGCTCACCGTTAACAATAAATATTGACACTAATTCCTTTTCCAGTAAAAAATATGTTAAATTTGAATTAGCCACCATTTTGTACTGGCTTGAGATAGAAATTTCTAAGCTACACTGTCCATTTTCTTTCATAAAGACCTTTACACTGATGTGTAATTTGAGAGGGATTTATATTAAAATTCTTAAGGTGTGTCCAAAATTAGGTTTCTTAGATAGGCTAAGGTCTTATGACTTTTTTTGTTTAAATTTTGAGCCTACCAGACATAACTCTTGTTTGGACAATATAATTACTAATTTTCACTATGAAGATGTAGACTGTAAGGTAACACAGCCTCATCTATCAGATCATTTGGGATTAATATTAAGTATTAAGCCTAATACTAGGCATCATGGTGGTACTGGTACTGACAGTGCAAAGGGACTGAATAGTAAGAATAAATCTTTTAGGCTACTGAATGATTCCACTGTAAATAGTTTTAAGGTCATGTTCAATAATATTAATTGGTTAGATTTGCTATTGCCTTACAATTTGGTTGAAGATGCATTTGATTGTTTCATGGAAACTTTAAAATACTATTTTGATATTTGCTGTCCAATTAAAACTAAGCCTACGCAGCCTAATGATGTACCGGTAACTGGAGTAATGTCTCATAGTGTAGATAAGAAATGGTATACTGTTGAGTTGAAAAATATTAGATCAATAATGTTAATGTATTACAATAAGTCCCTTGTTAATCCTAACTACAAAATCAGTTACTTGAGGTTAAAGCAAATTTACAGGTCTCAAGTTAAGATAGCAAAAAAAAAAAAACAGGCAAATGAAAACTATATTATGAATGCTACAAATAAATGTAAAGCAGCTTGGCATATCATTAACTCTGAGTGTGGAAGGCTGTCTAATTCAACAAATAAGTATGATAGGCCTATACCTATTTCTGTCAATGCTTTGAATACTCATTTTATAAATGTAGGAAGTATGCCTAATGTTAACAGTACTACAAGTCATGATAATGTCTCTGATCCTATTGATATATTATTGTCAACATGGAATGCACCTCCTCCAAATGGTTGTTTTTAAATGGAAAGAAGTTACTGTAGATCATGTAAATAAAATTGTAAATAGTTTAAGTAATTCTAAAGCTCAGGATGTCTATGGTATGTCTAATTTTGTTCTAAAAAAGATTGTTTCTAGCATAGTAGATCCTCTAACTTTCCTGATTAATTGGGTTCTACATGAAGGTACCTACCCTAAGTGTTTAAAAATAACAGTTACAGTACCAGTTTATAAGAAAGGTGATAGGCAGGATGCTAATAGCTATCAACCTATTTCGCTCATTCCTGTAATATCTAAGGTGATTGAAAGTGCAATAAAAAGTCAACTAGAGTGTTATTTTGAAGCCAACAAAATGTTATCCCCATCTCAATATGGGTTTAGGAAAAACCTTTCTACTATTAAGGCTGTGGAAGATGTTGTATCACATGTAATGAGTGGTTTTGAGGCCAAAAAAGAAACATCTGCTGTGCTATTAGACCTAAGTAAAGCTTTTGATGTTGTTCCTCATAATGTTCTTATTAAAAAACTACAATCTTATAACATTAAGGGAAAAGAATTATTGTTAATGGAGACATATCTGACTGATAGATATCAATTTGTAAAAATTTCTGAAGAAAAATCTGATGTTTTAAGTGGGGTACCTCAGGGCTCTGTCCTAGGCCCTTTTCTGTTTGTGATATTTGTCAATGATCTACCTGCTTTTATCCCTGATAAATGTATTTTATATGCAGATGACACGACACTGTTAACTTCAAGCGCTAATTCTGAAACTATCTGTATTGTTAAAAACTATATGGTTGAGAGATCTAACCTATGGTTCTGTGCCAATCAATTGTCTGTAAATAGTAGTAAAACAGAGGAAATTGTATTTAGTTTATGTAACTTAGATGATAAGACTGTGAAATTGTTAGGAATTACATTAGACTGTAAATTGGGCTGGCATCATCACACAAGTAACTTGTGTACTCGCTTATCTAGAGTAGTGTTCCTACTAAGTAAGCTAAAACAGTACACAAATGACAGTTT
This sequence comes from Homalodisca vitripennis, assembly GCF_021130785.1. Lineage (NCBI taxonomy): Eukaryota > Metazoa > Arthropoda > Insecta > Hemiptera > Cicadellidae > Homalodisca > Homalodisca vitripennis. The sequence continues at coordinate 65,921,357 of NC_060210.1, read as the reverse complement.
AGTCATAAATGCATACTATGCCTTTTTCCACTCGCACATATTGTATGGCCTAATCCTGTGGGAAAACGCCCCTGGTGCAAAGGAGGTTTTTAAATGGCAAAAGCGAGCAATCAGATGTGTTTCAGGTATTGGCTTTCTGGATAGCTGTAGATCACATTTTACAGAGCTAGGTATACTTACTGTTCCCTCAATGTATATTCTCCAATGTCTGATCTATGTTAAAGAACATTTGGATGAATATAACCTAAGAGGTAGTTGCCATGAGCATAACACTAGAAATAAGGGCCTAATTGATTGTAAATATGTTAGACTAAGTAAAACACAACACAGTTATGGTTACATTGGAGTCAAACTGTTTAATAAGTTACCATTAGCTGCTAGGAATGTTACTGTACATAATTTTAAAAAAGTTTTACAAAATTGGTTAAAAATTAAAGCCTTTTATTGTGTTGAGGACTGGGACACTGCTGACATGAGTGACCTTAAGTTTTAACAATTGTACATAGCCTACCATTCTAGTCTAATATTTTATATGTTTTATGTTGTAGGCCTTTATATTTATATTTAAATTTTTAGCATAGAGTATATTTTATGTTCCTATTTGACAATGTCTATTACAATGTTGTATGTTGTTTAATGACAATAAAGAATTGATTGATTGATTGATTAATAGGTATTTTGGGGGCAGAGGCAATCTTGTGATACTAACTGAAAAAAAAGTTTTTTACCCTACAAATGTATACTAAATAACACACAATTGGCTTTTCCTATAAAAGTATATTATTTTTTTCTATTGGGCACTTACTAGTAGATTTTATCCAATTAAATTACAACAAATAATAATGAAGTTAATTATATAAGGCATAACTTAATTTTTATACTTTTTTACATTTCAAGAATATTATTAAAATAATTGTAATACCTTTTTAGTTTATTCTTTCCTATATTGCAGTATATTTTAGCTAAATGCCAAATAAACTTACATATATTTTAAAATGTTCTAATGTTTTAGGCTACAAAGCTTATTCCATAACCTCAAGCTGTTATTTTGGAAAATAAATTTACCGGTTCAAATTATAAATTCCAATCAATAATGGTTATAACAAATCTTTAATATTGTTAAGGTAATATTATTATTGTACAGTTATGATGTAATCAGGTTCACAGTAATTTTCTTATAAAATGCACTTAACTCGGTCAAAATGTTATCTTTTATAAACCTCTCCAGCGATTACGTAGGAAACATTACTAAGTTACATTGTCTTCATCCACAATTTTACTCTCAAAGCTTTAACACTGGAGTACCTGAATATTTAGTAGTTTAGCAGCAAAGCATACAACACATAGCAAATGCAACGAATATTTACTCACTTGAGGAGTTGGGTTGATCACTCAACTTTTTTTTAATGACCTCAGTTTTAAGAGGGAAACGCATCAAAATTGTGTGGGAGTAGATGCCTACACACAAAAAACAAGTAAAAAACAACTGGTGAAATTTTAGGGTGTTGATGTTATTAATTTAGAAATTGATTATTTTCCATAGGCGAATGAGCTTGAAAAAATATTTGTGTTATTTAATTTAAATCTCTGTATTGCCACTCCTTAATACTTTTATTTACATTTTGTCATTGACCCTTCAACGTGGTTTCACGAAACAATCATAACAGATAACAGATTACGGTGTTCAGAGAGTCATGTTTCAGTACCTACCTACGCTTATCAGTTGGGTCTAATTAAAATAATTGATCTCAATCGATACAGAACATTTATTCCATAAGTTATTTATACTAAATCTCAGAAAGAATTAAATCAGCTAATTATTCTAACTATCCAGAACATGTTGTCTATATTTGCTTATTACTGATGTAATGTCTATATTACGCTTCACAATATTTAGTTACATTTTATAAGTTAAAATATCAATGTTTTAATCAGTTTTAAAAGTACACTTTATTAGTCCAAGTATTATTTAAATGTATAACAACTGCAAAAGTATGCCAAAAATGTAGTGAATTGAGTATGTTGTAGGCCTAGTGCCCAACAGTAGCGAAGTGAATTGAGTATATTGTAGGCCTAATGCCCAACAGTAGTGAGGTGAATTGAGTATATTGTAGGCCTATTGCCCAACAGAAGTGAAAAGTATTTTATTATTTTGTATAATGTGGAAAATTTACAGTATGAAAGTGCTTGTATTAGTTTGGAAATTTGGCTATGTTATGCTATATTTTAGAAAGCAAGCTGGCTGTGACCAGATAGTTACATGATGGACTGTTACATTGGTGGTAGGCGGAAAAATCACAAATATAGCCACGTTGAAGGGTTTAAAAAATCTTGAGAGAGTTGCATGTATACTTAAAAAATAACATTTTTGGTAAGCTAATTAAATACACTAGGCAGTTTTAATTTATGTAGACTGAAGTAAATATTGAAAGAAATAATCTTAAAATAGAATGAGAATGTATTAACTTTTGAAACATATTACAATTATTATTAAACATAATAGTTAATGTGAAATAAGTTATCAAAATTATAGGTAATGTCATTAGGCATAAAATATCTACATGCAAATGTAAAATAAACAAGTTACATTCCTGGTTCTTAAGAATTCTTTGGTTTATTGATTATGAATGAATCTAAGTTTTATCTATGAGAGGTGAGCGTGTGGAGTTCTAACAAGTACACCTTGCACGTGACCGCAGGTTCTCAAGAGCTGCTTTATAGGCTAATTAAAAACCTCTTTTGTTGTAAGTCCTGAACATGACATGAATATTGAGAAACCAATGTGACAATTCACTGTGGTCGACTCCTAATTATCTGAGGATGGTAAGCTGTAGTCTGGGTTAATCAGTGGCTCAATTAATGGAAAAATAATTCACATTTTGAGTATCGTATATGGAACATAGGAAGTTATAGAAAAATTATATGTATATGATGCTATGACTCACCACTGACTGATATCCGTGATGGCAAGTCATGGACTCTTTTACTGTCGGAGTGACTCACCGGTGGGTACACAACAGTTGTTTTCTAATAATATCTGAATACTATCTGGCTGTATTTTAGACATTGAAATTATGTTCACGGACATAATTAATCACTCCATTTTTACTCCATGTTTACTGAAAAAATGTATGGACATTTTTCATTTGAGATTGAAATTGAATTGAAGTTGAAATGACACCATTATTTGAAAAAGTAGGATAATTTTGGCCATCACAAATATGTTGATAAAACATCAAGCAATATTATTAAAAACTGTCATTTCTAGTCCTCTTTTTACCACTACCTAAATTGACTTGCCCAGCTTTAGATTTTATTTGAAAATAATTTTTGATGGAGGCGTTTGGTTGATAAGCTGTTTTACTAGTTATCAATGCATCAATTTTTACATTCTTGTTTGTTTCTATGTTTGAGTATTCCTACTCTATTTCAGGTATATTTGTTATTGTACATTACTAAATCGAAAGTTTAACACTATTACACAGTAGAGAAGTTATGTACCCACTAATAAATAGGAATATATTATCAAGTGTTTCTACAGGTGAATTACTTTTAAATTCAATAAATCACTTGCATAATAATACATAATTATTGGTATTTACTAACAAGCTCTTGTACAAACAGTAAGAAATATCACATGGAGGTATCTGATTTGTTTAGTTTGAATCACATTTGTCACTTCACTTATTTTCCAACTTTTAAGTAACTAACAAAAAGATATTGAAGGTTTTCTATAATGTTCTGTACTGACCAGGCTTGGGTGGAAGTTCAATGGACTTGCGTTGTGCAGTGGTTTGGGAAGCGGAGGGCGATGGCCTGGTGATGGAATCCTTCACTCTATTGGTCGTCACAACATTGGTCTTGGCAGGGGGTCGGGCAGGTTTAGTTGACTGCAATTTAACAATTTTATTTATTTTTAGTCAAATAACCCAAAAAAGATAGCCCAATAATATAATTGCAAATTTATCACTAAAGTTGAAATTACTCTTAGTCTATAATGAAATTTAAACCAAAAACTTGATGAACAACTGCTTGAGTAATTTAAAAATTTTCAAATAAATAAACTTGAAATGTGCAGGTATTTGAAACCTGAAATTTACTGCTGATAATTCTTCTAAACATTGTATTAGGAAGCTGGAGATAATAATATCACCTAACATTTCAGATTCAGAGAGTGCTGACACAATTGTATTGAGTAATACTATAATTATGTTCACGGACGACACTGTCGTAACTCCTGCACGAAAAACAAGGAACAACTCTTATCTAGCACTGAAGAGGCTTGCACTGCGACCAACGAGTACTGTTCTTCCAACCAACTGGTCCTGAACAAATCTAAAACGGTACAGTTGGGCTTCACTACTAAGAGCAAGGAAGCAAACATTATGGCACTGCCTGGCCTGGAATCCAGGAAAAAAACTAAACACCTTGGTATCTTAGTCGATTCCAAACTAAATTGGAAACCCCACAATTGTGTAAGAAATTGAGCTCTGGGATATATGTTATTCGCAGACTAAGTCAAGTAAGCAACTCAGAAATAGCAAGAACTGCTTACTTTGCTCTGCTGGAATCTTATCTGAGATATGGCATAGCTACATGGGGGGGAACTGTCTCTTCTAACCTAGAAAAGGTCCTCATCCGACAAAAAAAAGCGGTCAGACACCTAACAGGACTTGGCTACCGGGACAGCTGCAGAACAGCCTTTGTTGAGCTAAAATTTCTTACCGTTGTGGCAATCTACATACAAGAAGTCATCCTCCACACAATCTCAACTTCGCAACTCAGAAATCAAGATGTCCACAAGTACGGAACAAGGAGCTCTACAGACTTTGTCCTGCCACCCCACCACTTGACACTCTACAGCAAGAAACTCATTTACACCGGAGCCAAGTTCTTCAACCTATTGCCAGGTGACATGAAGAACCATTACCCCCCAACAGCTGAAGCGGCATCTAAAGGAATGGCTGCTGAAAAGACCTTTCTACTCTATAGAAAAATATTTAAGATGGAAGGACTTCCCAGACTATACCTGACTTTGTTCCACAGCCCACGGACGATACTATACTACTTTCTCATACTTCACTCATTTCTCTGTAACAGTTGTGACGCCATGTTGATCTCCAAGATTATGCAAATAAAGATATTGTCTATTGTCTAATTGTTAAATTAATGACACTCTTAAGGTTTTGCTTCAGTAATCTTTTGGTTAAAGAAGGCTGAAGGCTTTTCACAGCAATGACAAAACATCTCAAGGTTTTTATTATGGTAATATTTTAAATTAATGTGAACTGGTAAAGTTAGATGACAATCATGACACTGATTACAAAAGCTTAAGAACATAAAAGATGTGTTCAAAGTGTTTCCAAACTACTTGAAAGTACAGTAACAAGTGTTAATGTCATAACAGAAGAACAGGCCACGTTCCCTGTTACAACAGGTAGAAAGGAATTAAAATGGAAATTCTTTTTATGTCATTGAGGAGATAATAGGACCTAACATGGTCCTTTTTATGTCTGACTTCATTTTACACTTAGGATATAAAATATCATTATAGAAACGAGAAAAGGCAAATAAGTGATTAATTGTTATCAGTATTACTGGGGTTTCTAAAGAGCCCTTTGTATTATTCCACGTTCCTTGAAATTTATGTGAAGGCAAATCCATTTACAGAAGAAAATATCTAGAAATAATTGCATATTCTTCCAGAGTGAGCTTGGAATTTATGTAAACTAAAGAGAAAATAGAGTATGTATCATGATTGGACATGCACACTCCACATGGACAGTAACTGCTCTGAGACTCCATCTGGCTGTCTAAAGACTTCAGCTGATATGTTTTACCACTTGGCATTGTACTGTACTGTGTAACGAATTCATACAAACATACATATTATACTTTATGACATACATGTAGTATTTGATCACAGATGGAATGAACACTAAAGTATATTGAAGCATCGTGTTACTTGCACTCATTTCTCTGTCTTATCTATTTGCATCCTTTTTTTAGGTACAAGATAAACAGAAAAAACATTCTTTATTTCAGCTTATCCAATCCTTATTTAATCCGGAAACCATCATCCACCATTGACCATGTAAGCTAAAATTAAGGAATAAGTCTTTAAAAAGACATCTATCCCAGTAATAACCACGCTTGTTGTTAGAGATTAATTATTCAGCAATACTTTGATAATAACCTGCAGCAACACCTGTTCTAGATATGTAAAATGGAATCTCAAACTGTAATTGTAGGAATGGTGTGCTCTAATTGACTTTTTTACATATACAACATATGCTACTTACTAACTGTACTTCTGCTTTTCTTTTCATACAGGGTTTATCAGGTAGCAATTTTGAGATATTATGTTTGTTACTTGTAACACTTTGTGATAGCAATCATCTGCAATAAACCTGTTGTCCTATTAAGTTTACCGTAACACACATGTAACCAATAACAAAGAGCAAACCTACCTCATCAGTTGTGATGACCTGGACAAAATTGTCAGGAAATACTCCCACTTTGCCATGCAGCTCTCCCCTCCACCATCCCTTGTCCTGACCATCCCGACTGAGCAGAGTGATTACATCACCCTCGCGCAACGTCAACTCGTCATCGTTTACTGCGTCGTACGGGTACATCACACGACAAAGCTCCTTCACTGCAATGGCATCAAACATAGTCTTATAAGTTTCATTTTTAAAGTTATATATTTATTGGTATTATTAAAATAACAAACTAATCTAAATGGGAGTACAAGATAATTAGTGATCAAGGCACACTCTGAAAGTTTTGAGATACCAACAGACAGTGCATACTGCAATAATCTTATCATTCTTATCCAATTGTCCGAGTGTCTACTATCAGTACCTTATAACAAGGTGGGTTTATCAATGCAGTTTTGTTGTTTGTTCAGAAAGATAAATTTCCTGAAGTAATGGAGTTATCAAGAAAAAAATTTCAAGACTACGATTTTCTGTGATTTAAAATTGAATTTCTCTCAAGGTGAATACGTAGACAGCAAAAAAATTAAAGAAATAATAAGAAACTTAAAATCAAAAAGTTCTGAACATCGAATGAAATAATATCCTAAATAATGAAAGATTGTACAGCTGAAATAGGTTACCTCTTGTTATCATTTTCAATAAATCATTCAGAGAGGAAATTTTACCATCCAGCATGAAAATACCAAAAGTAAACCCTAAACTAAAATTCAGAGACAATATAAATGTTGAAAACTATAAGCCTATATAACTTGTTCCAACTTTCTCAAAGGTATGTAAAAAACTAGTTCTCATGAGACTCCTAGGACATTGTACACAATACGGTATATTGGCAGCAAACCAGCATGGTTTCACAAAGAAAATTAACTACAACAGCAATGATTCAACTGGCCAAATTTATAATAGATAACACTGAAGATGGTGAGCTCACAACAGCAATTTTCCTTGATATAACTAAGGTGTTTGATTGTCTCAGTCATGAACTTATTGTAAGGAAGTTGGAAAACCTAGGTGTGAGAGGGGTAACAAAGAAGTGGTTTCAAGGCTATCTGGGGGGAAGAAAACAATTTGTGGAACTCAAGCATATAGTACAAGGGGTTACTACAGAAATAAGATCAAACATCTTGCCAATTCAGAGAGGTGTGCCACAATAGACAATAGACAATAGACAATAGACAAATCTCTTTATTTCATGAACTTTGAGTACAGAAATGTCGTCAAAAGTTTGCAAGAGTTGGAACTTGATGAATCCATGTACGAAAATTAGTTTTGATTTTGAAAAGTCGGGTCTTCCCTCCACCGAATGTACTCGTCGATTGAGTAAAGGGGTCGAACTAGGAGCCAGTTGATAAGCCGCTGTCTCATATTCTTGATTGGCCCTGGAGTTTTCAGCTCATCAGGCAGGTAGTTGGCAAGTTTGGCACCGATGTATGAGGGCTTCTTCTCATAGAGTGCCAGTCTGTGATTGGGAAGAACATAGTCGCTACCGTTTCTTGTGAAGTGGTTATGTAAGTTGTTTCTTCTGGGGAGATCTTGACGTGCAGCATGGAGGATTACCTCAAGAATGTAGAGAGCTACCACTGTGAGGATTTTTAAATTTATAAAAGCTCCTCGGCAGGACTCCTGAGGACCTAGACCCAGCATGGCTCTGATGATTTTCTTCTGGTGTATCAGTACTCTTTGGAGGTTTGTTTTGGAAGAGTTTCCCCATAGTACAAGGCCATATCGAAGATGTGACTCAGCAAGAGCAAAGTATGCTGTTCGGAGTATGCTCTGATCTTCTGTGATCGATTTGAGTCTTTTTATAACGAATACACCAGAACTGAGTTTAGAGCATACCGTATCCACATGGAGACTCCATGACAGGTCTGAGTCAATGGTGAGGCCTAGGTGTTTAGCATATTCGGTTTGGTTTAGTCCAGGTATTTCAGTTACTTGGTGTTTTTTTGATCCAAAGAAGAGCTGTGTGCTTTTACTCTCATTAACAGCCAAATCATTGCTATGGCAGTACTCAAGTGCCATGTTAAATGCTATGTATGCTTTAATTTCAAGTTCTTCAGGGGTTTTTGTACTATTTATAAGAACTGTGTCGTCTGCATACATAAGCAATGAGCAGTGCCGCTCAAGGAAATTTGGCATGTCGCTGGTGAAAATGATGTACAGGACAGGGCCCAGGACTGATCCTTGCGGGACACCTCTATCTAGCTTTTGGCTTTCCGACCGAATTGTTTGCATTGTCCCTTTGTGATCTGTATGACTTATTTCAACCACTTGGGTTCTGCCTTCCAAGTAACTCTTAAACCAACTTGCAGCAACACCGGTCACTCCGATTCCCTCTAATTTCTTTAAAAGCATTTCATGGTTAAGGCAATCAAATGCCTTGCTGTAATCTAGGAGTATGGTTGTCACAGTGTTTCCTGCCTCTATATTGTCTATAAGTCCTTCTATTAGGCTGATTAATGCTGTTACTGTTGACCTACCCGCAGTGAAGCCATGTTGATGAACTGTAAGCATATTAAAGGTTTTGATATGTTGTAGGAGTCTGTTCAGTACTATTTTTTCTATAATTTTAGAGAAAGCTGACAGAAGTGAAATCGGCCGATAGTTTGATGGTTGCTTTTTATCACCTTTCTTATGTTTTGGTAGCACTTTAGCGATTTTTAGCTGAGAAGGAAATGTGCCCTGTAAGAGAGACTTGTTGACAATATTTACTAGTGTTTGTGCAAGTTCGTCTTTACATCGCTTCAATGTTTTTGGTGACAGTTCATCTATTCCTGAGGAGGTTTTTGATTTCATTGACTGGATGACTTGTTTTACCTCTATTGAAGTGGTTGGGTGAAGTACCAAGCAGGGACAGTTAGTAATCCTGCTCGTCATTGTGTTCTGTCTGGGCTTAAGTTGTTGTGCTAAGGTTGTTTTAGCAACACTAGTTAGGTAGATATTCAGTTGGTTTGCTATATCCATAGGGTTATAGATTATTTTTCCGTTCACTTCCAGCTCGGACAGTGTGTTATGGTCTTGCTTACTTTTCCTTTCACTATTAATAATTTTCCAGATAGCCTGACTTTTGTTTTCAGCTTCATCGATGATCTTTGCAGTTGCTTCTTTCCTTCTCCTTTTAAGTAGTTGATCATATTCTTTTGATCTTTGTTGATCATATTCAACAAGGTTCGGTTCTAGGACCAGTCCTATTTATTTTATTTATATATGATATACCCCAACACATACAAGGTGTCTGTACCTCCTTGATGTATGCAGACAACACCAATCTGCTATTGCATGGGAAATAGAAAAACACTGCTAACCTCTTACATAGCTCAACACAGCATATGAATTCTGTAATGGAAATGACCTGTTGGTAAATCCATCAAAACCAGCAGGTAGCATTTGGGAAAAAACAGCTAAAGTACCAGTCATTCCAGATGTTAAGATGAAACAAAAAGCAAAATTTCTGGGTATTACAATAGATTAAGACAAGAACACTACATCTTGACAACCTCAGCAAATAACTCAATACATATCTGTATGTAATAAAACAAATAAAATCACTACGCAGCAAGGAAACAGCAAAAATAGCATATTTCTCACTTTCTCAATAACATCTGAAATATGGATTAGTTGTTTGGGGTGGTTCATCAGCCTCGAAAGAATACTGTTTTTGCACTTGACTGGACTTCAATATCTAGAGAGCTGCAGAAAGCTTTCAAGAACTTACGAATTCTTACAGTTGCTTCATTGTACTTCCTAGAAGTAATAATGTATGTTGATGATGAAGATTTACCAAGAAATAAACACTTACGCCATTACAACACAAGACATGGAGATCTCTACAACCTACCAAACCACCACCTAACTTTGTATAAGAAGAAACCATCATACATCGGGAGGAAGCTCTTCAACCACCTTCTCAGAGCTGCAATTAAAGACAACACTCAGTGAAGAAAAAAGTAATGTACACCGTTTTCTTCAAGAGTATGGGACTGGTAAAGGCTATTGAGCTGAACACAGGACTATCACAACAAGTTGGTACACTGAACAATGCTTGCTGAAAGTTCTTCAGTAATTGAAAATTAACAGTTTCGTTTTGCACCACAGCAACGCCTCTTCTCACAATGCCTTAAAAACTTTGGAGTTTGTGGCTGAAAATACATCAAAATGATGAGGCACCCCCTTATTCGCATAGTCCCGCTATGTGTGACTTCTGACTGTTATTCATGTGAAGAAACATTTGTGTGGTCACTTTTCTTTGGAGGGCAAAATTGGTGATGAGATACATAAATATTTTTACTCCGTTTAAAAAATTACATTGATATTGGAGATGATTACTTTGAACATACCTAACATTTAGAAAAAGTAGCACAAAAACTCTTCAATATGTCTCTAAACTTTCAGTGACCCTAATATGTTAAACTTTCTAAGCATAAGTTAAAGAAAAAATGTAATTTACAATAACGTATTTTAAAGAGAAAACCAAAATTGATCCACTCTAACTGTTAATTGCTTTAAGTGAAAAGAGTAACAAATGCTTAAACTTGTATACCTTGTTTTTTGGTTCTAGTACTATAGTGTTCTCTAAATACTAGAGAACAATTAAACTCAACTTGGAGGTCAGGTTCTGAAATGCAATCAGCTAAATGTGCAAAAACATTAAGCTGCAAGTTTGCATATTGCATCAGTATTGTTAAATCTGCATCAGCCAATTTTATGATCATGTGAGCACTAATTTCTTATTTCATCACCTTCTCTTATTTGGTTGATTTAAAGAAAATTTTGTATAAACTATATTATCATTTGCATTTCATGCATTCAAATGCAGAATGAAATGGTCACATTGAATGTTTGATTTTACATATAAAGTAGGTTACAGGGAAATGTTTCAATAATTTGAGTTATAACATTTTATAAAAAACACATTATTTCAATTTATACAACAATATCCTTTCAATGAAAAACTGTACCCATACTTGATTGGCTTTTAATTGTGTTGATCATGGTGATCTCATAAAGAAGCTAAATTATTACGGTTTTCAGACTCTTCATTGAAATTGTTTAGATCCTCTTTACATGACTGATAACAGATTGTCAGCATCAATAGTGTAAGGTCCAAGGACATAACAGTAAAATATGGTGTCCCACAGGGCTCTGTCCTTGGACCACTTCTCTTTTTTATCAGCATAAATGATTTGCCTTACTCTGTGTCAGCTAGAACAATACTCTATGCCGATGATACAACTTTTATTAATATTGTAAATAATGTTGAAGAACTTTCAAAATTGTTTGAAGATACTTTAAAAGGTGCTTTGTACTGGTTTTAAAGAAATGGATTTCTTTTATATGAAGAGAAGACACAAAGTTTAATTTTTGAAACCTTACCCGGCCTCTCTTGACAATAGTTTCGTCACCAATGCAAAAGTTTTAGGAATTTATCTAGACAATCAATTAAATTGGAACCAACACACACAATACATAAGTAAATGGCTCTCTAGAGTAACTTTATCTTTTGGGTCGTCTTAAAATGGTCGTTCCTACAAACTACACGAGGCCTGCCTATTTTCAAGCAATTCTTCGAAACGGATTAATTTTTGGGGCAACTGTGTGGGAATTGAAGACATTTTAATCCTCCAGAAAAAAGCTATTAGAGTGATGACTAATTCTAATCAACTGGGACATTGTAAACCACATTTTATTGTATTAGAAATTCAAACCATTATTAATATACATATATATATATATATATATATATATATATATATATATATATATATATATATGATTTAATGATCTATATTTTTTAAAATCTAAAATTTCTACAATTTTACAATGAAATTGATTCATATAATACACAAACTAAGAATGATGCTGCGATTGGTTTTCACTGTCTCAGTATAACCTTGAATAGCCATATAGTGATATCCCGAAAATCTCCAATTCTTTAGAACGATTACTGAATAAATATCCTCACAACCTTTCACTAGGCTTCTTTATGGTTGGCTTTTGAAGCACCCCTTCTATAGCTCAAATGAATTTTTAATAATGGGGAAAATTGAATTTTAGCTGCATTACTGTTGGTTTTTGTTGTTATAATGATTATTTTTTATTAATTTTCATTATTTTCAATCAACCCTAAATTTAATAGTTAATGTTTACCTTATAGAGTAATTTTGTTAACTAGATTGTGACATTCCTTTAACCTCTCTGTTAATTTATTTGTTTGTATTTTCGTGAAAGTAATGAAATTAATAGTTTAGTTTACAACATAAAATTTCATACTAAATAGTTGATTAAGTTATTATTTTGTCTAAATTGTTTTTCTTCTGACTTTGTCTAATGGCTGTATTATGACAATGTCAATGATTGTAAAAATCCATATGACCAATAAAGACTTATTTATTTATATCATCAAATGTTCAGTAATTTATGTTAAAGACAACTTGCAAACATAACATTATAAAATTTTGCAGTGTTCCACTTATCTGCCTACATGTGCTCCCTAAAAATAAGATGAATATTATTTATGCTACAATAAAATCACTTAAAACATAATGCAATGCTTCAAATTTCAACTTTATGTATTCTCACAATAGGATTTGTTTATAGTTAACAAGTATAATTCTTATTGAAAACATAACAACCGACATAAACGCAACACTTGTTACATAAACTTAGCAATTTTTAACATTATAATATTCTAGCACCTTTTTTATTTACTTCAAATTTCAACTTTATGTATTCTCACAATAGGATTTGTTTATAGTTAACAAGTATAATTCTTATTGAAAACATAACAACCGACATAAACGTAACACTTGTTACATAAACTTAGCAATTTTTAACATTATAATATTCTAGCACCTTTTTTATTTACTTCAAATTTCAACTTTATGTATTCTCACAATAGGATTTGTTTATAGTTAACAAGTATAATTCTTATTGAAAACATAACAACCGACATAAACGTAACACTTGTTACATAAACTTAGCAATTTTTAACATTATAATACTCTAGCACCTTTTTTATTTACTTCAAATTTCAACTTTATGTATTCTCACAATAGGATTTGTTTATAGTTAACAAGTATAATTCTTATTGAAAACATAACAACCGACATAAACGTAACACTTGTTACATAAACTTAGCAATTTTAAACATTATAATACTCTAGCACCTTTTTTATTTACTTCAAATTTCAACTTTATGTATTCTCACAATAGGATTTGTTTATAGTTAACAAGTATAATTCTTATTGAAAACATAACAACCGACATAAACGTAACACTTGTTACATAAACTTAGCAATTTTTAACATTATAATACTCTAGCACCTTTTTTATTTACTTCAAAATATATGTACAATTTAAGTTATTATTTGAGAATAGTTACAATTTCAAAACACAAACTTTGTTTCAAGAACTGTAATCTGGCACTTACGTCCCAAGATCAAATTAAAATTTTTCTTTTAAGTACTACTTAGGTCTTATAGCAATTATTACAAATGCATTTTGAATAAAGACAACTAACTTTTATGTTATTACACTAGGCATATGAGTTTAACACAAACAACCAACAAAAGCTAAAAATCAAGGACTGAAAGAAGCCTAATAAGTTCATTAGTTGAAAAGAAGATAATGTTCCAGATAAACCAGTTAATAGTTGCCTTAGTTTTAAACCTCTGTTTACCAATTGAAAAGCTTCATAGCAGGAAACTTTCACAACATACATATGCTTTATTAAAAATAAATTTGAAATATATTTTATCATAGAAGTGTAGTATATTTGATATGAAGTCATATTCCATATTTTAAGGTTATTATCTGATATAATAATTAAAGATTGTTTACTGATAGAATTGTTTACACAATGTCTAGGCCTTTGACTCAGTCCTTATAAAGTTATGCCGTTTGGTTTGAGATGATCCAAAGGTAGTTTGTAAAATTATATATAATATGTCTATTATGGTATATATTATTTATGAAATTATTAAAATTTGTCAGAATTCCCAAAGAACAGAGGTTTACACATATTGATTTTCACATAACTTATAAAAGTGGTTAAATACTAAATGCACATCATTGCAAAGATAACTAATTACTAATCAGAGATATATCAACTTGTTATTTTTACTTATTTCAACTTTAACATTAATAAATAGCTTGAAATGTAACTTTATTATTTCAATGGTAAACGATGTTTAATGATTAAGGTTGATAGCAAATGTACTTTAACAAAAATAAAATATACAAATTGTATAAAACAAGTTGATATATAATTACCAAATAAGTAACTTGGTACATGGTAATTAAGTAACTTAATACATGGTTTTAACTTAGGAAACATTTGAATAATCAGTTTACGCTTTACAAATAAATTGGTTTCAAATATAAGTTAAGAGCAAATTTAATGATGCTAACAGTTGACATGAAAATAATTAGAAACAGCCCAAAGAATAATTAATGATCTTCAACAACATACAAAAGAAAACATTGTGTACTCACTAGGTTTAGGAGGAAGCTCAGGTACCTCAGAGTCTGCAGGGGTGGTCTCGTCATGGCTCATGTTGTGTGTTGTGGCTGTGGACAAATAAACCCAGTCACTTGTAGGGCTGCAGACACTTGCACTGCTTCAGGCGCAGTGTACCTACCTTCAAGGGGGGTTGGACTTGCTTATGCAATGACACTTACGGCTCATGTCATTCTTACCTTCTTATGTTGTTACTACCCGCTTATCTTGTATCTTAGACTATGTAACTTTCAAGTCATTTGTCAAATCAAATTTTGTGGAACTAATGTTTGGATGTAAAATAATGTATTCTTTCTTAAAGCCTTTTTTCTTCTAAAGAGTTTTTGTTATATCTGTGAGGACATATAAACTACTTGCTGAGATTTTATGTTTTACATTATGTAACAACAAATCTTGTTTACAGATTTGTGTGTTGAAACTAGTTGAGTTTCCATTCAACAAATAATCTCAATAAATTTATATAAATCACATTTTGTATTAAATTTGTCAATGTAACACAATTTTAAAATAGCAATTTGTTTATTAACACTTAGAGTTAACCACCACATCAAACAATTTCTTAACACATGTACTAAGTACTGAGTACATTCAACACATGTATTAATTAATTTCATAAATAGTTCAAAATTTACGTTCACTAATATATATTGCACATTAACTTCTTCATAGACAAACTAAAAAGAATACTTTTTTTAAGGTAACTGTGAGTTAATTAAATTTTTAATCAGTCACGTTAAAAACAACAAATACATTTTGCTCTACTGTATTAGGAGTGGTTGAAACACAAATCTTTAAACAGACAATTTAACCACATTCTTAGACAAATGTTTAAATTTTAATAAAATCGAAAATCATTTATATTTTACTTTGTTTAATATGTTTAAAACCATGAAATTACTAACAAAACACAACGTATCTATTTCAAAAGATCCATAATTAACACTCTCTCATGAAATAAATACTTTTTTGTAACTAACAAAAAAATAGACACTGGATTTTAAATGACCGGAGAAGACGACTATTCTGAGCAGAAGGCAGGTTTATAATGTTGACTATCAGTTTAATCTATAATGATACCCAAATGTTTTTTGTGTTCTACAAATAAATAACCTTTCCCTTATCAAACCAAATTTTTTATTCCGCCTACTAGTTTCGGGAGTGCTGTCCTATTTTCAAATCACACTGTCAAATTGACTCAATTCTTGCCCATGGCGGTCTAAAAATCAAAATTAAATTTCTATAAAACATGTATAGATTTCTGTATTCCTCTCCTCCTTCTTTAAACCTGTGGTTGATGATACTACAGATGTTCATCAGTACACATTGTTAACTGATAAATGTAGCCCAAGTGTCAGTCAACTTTTCACCTCTATTGCGCTCAATTTGCAACAACTTAGGTTGCACAGAATTAATCTGCATCAGTGTACTCCTCTATTTGAAGTTCAAATCTAACCACCTCTAATAATAATCTGAAAGCTATAACGTACACGGCTTACTAACGCGTTATTAACAAGTTTTACTGAATAAAAAAAAGCTGCATTGTAAACAAATTTTTTGGCAATAATTTGTTACGAAATTTATAATTTTTGTAATTAATACTAACTTTTTTATAAATGCTTCCAAATCAAAATCAACTTGTACTTTGATATATGCTTCAGAAACTTTAGGATGAAAACCCACTACCAATTAATAAGAAGTGTGTAACGCGAAAGTTAATATTAAAGTTTCAGGAGCATGAGCTATATATGAAATACACCCGATGAACAATCCTCTTCACCAGAATCATGTGGATATAGGTTTACCAACTAAATGAAACACAACCAAGGCACTGTTCGTCATTCAGAACATTCTAGGAGACTGGTGAATCAGTAGTCTCCTTTATGAGATAGAAGGAGTGCTATGTACAAAGACTATTTGACATGTGTCAATTTAAATCTTAACCCATTGTGGATCACTGACGAGCTGGGTTCGTCACGCAGCGGCCGGGTCTAACGGCAGGGTGACGAGCTCAGGTCGCAAAAGCGGTCTGCTTTTAAATTTCCCTCCAAATAGTTCTGTTAATGTCTGATAGATCGGGCGATCGTCTTCAGTTGTCTACTAAGAGTGTTTAACACAGTCTACGTTTAGAGTTTTCAAAAGTTGTATAAATATCCTACAGATCGCAGTTGTATGTCGAAGTTGAAAAATCATTCATATGAGTTTACCCTCTGCTTTTTAGCGTTTCTGATTGGGTGTTTTCCTCAGTTGTTATTATAATACTTTTGAGGTAGTGACACAACTAAACGACGCAGACGTACATGTTGGTGGGTTTAGTCTAGACAATGGCCCGGATGTTGCAATCGATTCGCCCGAGCCGCTTTATTTAGACTATGATTCAGACATCATCCCTGCCACGCCGTAACCTTGCTCGCGTGTTATCGTTCCTACATCACGGATACCCCAGCAGGCCCATGTTCCATCTGAATGAATACCTTCGCAGCTGAATTTTCTAGTAAACAATAGCGAGCGATATGATGTAGCGCACCATTGCTGTTCGTGCGGCCGCTGGCCGTGAATTAATTCGCACCCGCTGGTGCCCCGCGCGCCAAAACAATACGATCCGCAATGGGTTAATATCATATGTTTTTTTAGTTTTTGTAGTTAGTATTTCCTGAATGTATGCTTTTTTATTATTAAAATACAAGTGAGTGGTAATGTCTTCCATTCACTTATTTCATTAGTTAGAACTAACACATTTCTAATCTTATACATAAAATTTAAGGTTTTGAATGCAATTTTTATCAATGCTCAATAACCAACTGTAACATATTTAACAATTATTCTGTGCAGTTGAAAATCACATTATATATTTATAAACAATCAATTTTATTTCTTCTAATTTCAGTATATCAATTTTATAGCCACTGATAAAGCAGAGATTATTTTTTTATTTTACTTGATTAGCTAATCAATAAAAGCAATTACAGTGTAATTACACAATACAGGATAAAAAAAGTTTAAAATATTTAATGCCTGAGAAGTTTGGTTAACCAAGATTTGAATTCTACGAAGACAAGAAAAAAAGGAGAAGTGAAGAAAACTATCAAGAGTGTTAATATCAAAAGGTCAGAAGAGCAAAAACAAAAATAAACACAATTTCTGATATTCAAAATATTTTAAAACATTGTTTTGAAACACTAAGAAAAATAAAATAAATGGAATACCTAACACAAAAATATAATCTAAATTTTCTTGCAATATTTCAATGAGATAATAATGTGGCTAGTGTATATTTGCAAGTTTTATCTTGGCTTGAGGTGAACATTATGACATTTTATCTTTAAGTGCTCATGTTATCAAACCTCCTGTTTATCAATTATTAGTCCACAGAAGCAGTATCTCTCAACATACTGAACTAAGCCGGTTTCATCATTGGTTGGGAAAGACACAAATACTAATTCACGTTTATTTCCCCAGTCTTGGATACTAGACATGATGCAACGTTATCATCACAAAATTAATTTTCCACTTTAAATTAAGATCTAAATAAACATCCTACCTCCAACATTAAAGCTGCTTTTTTAAAGATACCCAAGCCAATTTTTCAGCAAAAACAAAGAACGTTAAGAGGTGGTTTTGTAAGTTTTCTAACATGTAGGAAGCTTATCAGAGATGTTTATGCTGGAGATGAAGAGAAGTGGGTTTGTAGTCAGGAAGGATGTGGTTGGAAATAATTCATTAAAACTTAATTTGTATAAAAGAACAACAGTTACCTATTACTTTAGTTTTGATTGTTTATATCTCAACTGTTAGTAACATTAGAGTTACATATCTGCATGTAGTGTAGTTGTGTATATATCTACCTTCACATTATGTAGTTTTTTGTACCATGATAGTACTTGTTACTAAGGTGGTAATTCATGTTTCATAAAATTGCATTTGTACTCTTTGTGTTGCTAAAGTTCATTCTAGACACACTGTACCACAGTAATAAAATAGTTTCAGAAATTCTACTTAAACATTACACAGAAATTAGACCACATAGACCTAGGTTAGAACTTGGCAAAACTCACTATGTTTTAAACACAATAGATTTCAATATACCTACAAAACTACACTAATTTTTCTATTACAACAATAAATCTTATATTGTGCAATGAAATCCAAAAATCACAACACACCTTCTCCAAGAATATTGCGTTCAATAAATTGGTGACTCACTGAGTTATAAAGCACAGGTTGGCTTTGTTTTGTAGAAACACCATAATTAAAATCCACAGCTAGTTTATTTGGGCCAATAGATGCAACTCTTCAGCTTGAATTGTATATATCATTTGAATAGATGACATAAATTACACAAACAAAATTCATAACAGTTTAGCACAGTCAAAAACTTACAATGGACAAGATTAAGTACTGATTTGAGCTTTCCAATGGTACAGTTTGGTTGGCCATCGTCTAAAAACCAATTAAGGTGTAATTCTTTTTAATTGTGTAAACCTCAACTAACGTAAACTCCTATGTTTGAAAACTTAATAAATAGTTTGTATTGCGATTATACAAATTACAAGGCTATGTAAGGCATATTATACATGAAATATCAAGTTCATTTTATTATCTTTAAAGTAATATGTATTACTTTGCATTTGGAATAGTATTTGACAATGAAATGTTGATTTGTAACAGACTACTAAAATGACTACATTGTATCTCCATGGCCATTTTAAGGTTAAAGTTATTGAGGATGGACGGTTTGAAAGGATAATAGGATTTTAGATATTTGCCATCGTTATATGTTACAAAAGGGTAATTCCATTTCAAATCAACCAACGATAATATAATTTTGGATCTTGACCTCTGAGGTGTTGTGGTTTTTTTTATAGAAGTTGTACCTACCAAAACTAGTTAAAAAACAACATTTTACATTTTTATGCCTTTTGGTTTTTGAGTGACAGCCTTTTAAAAACCCACAAAAAAGCAGTTTTTGGTTATGTTTCAGTATTTTTTAAACATCATACCTAAAAAACCATCAAAGCTAAAGAACTCAAATATGTGGTATTCTTTTCCATTTGAAATGCTCTTTAATTTCATATATCATATGACTATTTTTTGTATATTTAAAATTTTTTGGAACCCTCAAAAATGGTTTTAAAAAGATATCACTCAAAACAAAAGGCATAAAAATGTAAAATGTTGTATTTAAATAGTTTTGGTAGGTACAACTTCTATACAAAAATCATCAGGAGGTCAAGGTCCGAAATTATTTTATCATTGGTTGATTTGAAATGGAATGACCCAAAATGTATAATGTTTATGTGTAAAATTGTTTATAGACCTGAGGAAGAGGGTAGATTTCAATCCTTGAAATGTACTGTTATACATTTTATAACATATAATGATGGGAAATGTTCTAAATCATATTATACTATGGTTTATTAACACATATAATTAATTTGCAAAATAATTTTATACTATCTATAATACAATTTTCTGTTTGTTCTTCCTGTTAAATAATGAATAAAAATGTTTTTAACTGAATTGAATTGCTATTGACTCATGTTTCTAAATGATGTCAAATTAAAGTTGACAGATGAAATCTTTCTAGAGATTGCTACATAATTCATTCCTATTTTAGTTCATTACATTAGGTTTCACAGTAGTGTTAAAATAATAAAACTCACTTCCAGTGAGCTAGGGAGGGTACTACAACGCAAGAGTACACTGAAATCAAACCTTGTAACAGAGTTTTAACATTGATATTCCACACTTTTTCTTTTTACTCTATGAATAAAAATGCATGTTGAAATCTCAAATGATTCGATTCAGTTTGTTTACAAATGTATTTATTCTGATATTTTCTTGTGCTATCATGGTTACCCATGAGACCAATGTAAAAATATTTGCAAATGCTCAGCCAAATCCCATGGATTGACGCACCAACATTAAACTCGGTGAGTGTTACTAATATATAAATAAACTATCATGTAAAATTTCAAGTCTGTACGTCAGTTTCTTTTTGAGATATTGTTTAGACAGGGAGAAATGACATTTTTCCAGTCCCACAAGGCTTTGTTAAAGCTCAGCCAATAATAAATCAGTCTCTTACCATTTGATTGTTTGGTTGAATCAGAATCCAAACTGCTTCTTGAAGTTTTCCGATGCGATGCTTCTTTAGTCTCAGTGGCATCTTCAAAAACTTCGGCAACAAAATTTGAAGGGAATACTCCTACCTGGAACATAATTATTTTATATGACCAACCATAAAATTTCTAGTAGATGTTTGTTTTCCATCCATGCAGATTTAAAAAAATTAAACACAATTCCAAGAGTGGTTTTTAAAGTCTGAATAAAGATGAAAAGTAAATAATTGTTTGGAATAAACCATGTTTTATATTAAGTATACAAAAATAAGGAGGTTACCCAGAAATTAACATACATACATTTGGGCCTAGCTTAGCAGTGGGTGGGGCTAGAGATACTAGAGATGTCATCTAGGGTTAAAAACATGTCTTATGCTCAGTATGCATCGAGCTGTGATAGATTGTTCTAATTTTCTCACTGTGACTACGTAAAATGTGCGTTGCAATTTTATCCCGCCACTTGTAATAAGATTTCTTTTGGCAAAAACTGCAGATTGATTGAAATCCATTGCCAACTTTGTAACATTCATGGCAATGAAATAAGTGAAAGCAGAGTGAGGCAGTGATATAATGATTTAGAAAATGATTGAACCAATGTGCAGTGGTTGGCCTAGCCTGTTTACTGAATACTTGTTGAAGAAAATCAATGAAAAAAATCGTAAATTCCTTGTTTCACAAATACTTTTAAGACATTTCTTCCAAATTCCATACAGTCTAGTTCATAAAAAGTTTTGTGAAGAAGCTTGTTTACTAAAAGTTTTGTGCAAGGTGGACTCCAAAACTCCTTGCAAAGAGCACAAAAATCAAAGGCTTTCAAAGATTTTGATAAACATGGTAATGAATTTATCAATCATATTGTACCTAGACACACACACACACACACACACACACACACACACACGCACGCACGCATGCACGCACACACATGTATATATATATATATATATATATATATATATATATATATATATATATATACATATATAATCATTTATCTTCAACTGGATGTAAGTTATAACAAATTTAAGTTTTGGATTTTGGCTTATTCAATCTGTGTTACATTTAAGAGTAATAAATCTCTGTATAATCTTATTTGTGCATTATTAACCCTCTAATGCAGAGTGTGTACATAATATTTGTTGGGGCAACAATTTATTTGGGACACCAGGTGAATACTACAAAAATATGAGTGTAGTAACGTGTTAATATTATTGTGAAATAAAATCTGCAATTATGTATATTGTCCCTTTACAACTGTTACGTTTGCCTTCTACAATGTTGTGCAAAACAAGTAGATCTAATTGTACTATGACTACTATAAATGAATACAACATTTTCCAATATAATAATCTACACACAAGTAGATCCAAGTTTTAACATTTTTATGAAGTACACTGAGTTACATTAATATATTGAAAAGGGTTTTAATTATTCTCATAGTATTATGACACCTCCAAATCTATACTCTATTTGATAAAATGTCAAATAGTTTTCAAAAATTACAGAATATATCCAAATTTGCCAAGTAATAAAGTGATGTGCACTAATAAGACAAGTTTTAATTTGAGTTTTCGAAGACACTGAAATGGGGGTTTAAAAAGTGATTTGTTTACTTCAATATTCTACCAATACACAACAAGACTAAAATTGTTTGAAATCACTATTATTTCTCAACAATCATTTACTCAATGACTTTATTTTAAAAAAATGCACATTAACGTACATAAAATAGTGTTAAATTGTCCAAAATTTAAACTAATTTTAAATGTGCATAATTAAATTTTAAAACATTGCACATTGAAATAGTCGTTGAAAGAATAAAAGGCCAATTTTTAAACCCAAATAAGCATACACATTCACAAGCAAAACTTTGATTTATAATCACTAATTTTCACATGTCTTTTACATTCTAAGAATTTAATTTGGTATTATAAAAAATTGTTCTTAATAAATCTACATACAATGGAAACACTCTAAATATACATAAAGTAACTGAAAGTATTTACAATTAAAAATATTGACAGCAAAATAATAAACCAAAGAACCAATACCATGTAAAATATAATTTAAAATGAAGACAACTCTTTCAATTATTGATTGTTGCACTGATATTAAACACATAGCTTTTTATTTAAGATACCAATTAAATAAATTCTGTTACTGTTAAAATAAAATGTATATTAGAACACAAAAAGGGTTAAAAGTAAATTTTAGTGTTGAATAGATTTTTATAATATTTAATAGATGATTTTTTTAACAAACAGTAGGCATATAGCTCCACAGAAGTCACACTGTTTAGCCCTGGATTAAACTCAACTGTTTGATTAATTGAGCAAACAAGGAACAATTATCAAGTTGTTCTCAGTTGTAATCTGAATAAGACTGGTGACATCATCTACTGGGAGATGGTGTGAGTCACCTACTGACTCAATGTAGGTGGGTCCAGCCACTATGACTGGGTGTACGTCTCACCCATAGTATTTGTAAATAATCTGTCTAGGAGAGTTTCAGATTGTTCCTTCTTAATTTTAGAATAACCCCCACCAGAAGTTGTGTTTTAAAATTCATGCCTAAAATTCAGTGCAATTTAGACATTTAACAACTTGAAATACACACAAATAAAATTATTATGTTAATATAATTATACATTTACTTATAAACACATAATAAAAAATATATTATTACTATGTACTAGAACAGACAAGAACAAATTTAGAAGCATTAAAACATGAAATTTTAATTTGTAATTTAAATCTGTCAATATCTCAAATTCTTTTAGCCAAACCTCCTATTTTTAATAAGAATAAAACCAATTTTTAAATTATCTGGAGGTCAATAAATACTTAATTTATTCCCATTTGGATCAACATCAGTCAAGTTATTATATTAGAAACACACACATATTATCTATGTTCAGCTGTAATTAAGGTACTCATTCTACAGTTTATATAATACGCATACATAAGAATAAGTTCTTTACACGTGATGCTTACTCAATCAGTCAACTAATGTAAATCAACAATTCTGGCACCAGTGGAAAGAAATTCCTCAAGGTTAACCAGAGAATGAAGCCATCAGGAAGCAACAAGGTTAAAGGTCAGAAAATGCTGGTTGCTGCTGCTTGCAGAAAGATTTCTAGAAACTTTCACAACTCTACATGGCTGACATACTGCAGAATCAATGTTGTTTTCATACAGTATAGTAAATAAAATGATACTGTAATCCAAAACAATTAATGCAAGAGTAGCAGAACAATTAGCAGATGGCTTTTATTTTATTATTGCAGACAGCCATCTGCAATCTGTGTTTAGTTTTGTAATTGGCGTATTGCCGTGAATAAATAAATAAATAAATAAATAAATTATTAAGACACCAACGATTGCTCAATCTGTTGATACAGTACTCATGCTTATATCTCTTTAATGTGATAAGAATTTTAAAGTCCATGTTATTATTCAGAAAATGAAATTAAGTTATAATCAAAGTACTTTGAACTTCTTTTTTTGTAATTTTTTGCAGCTTATTTGTTTTTTCATCAATAATTTACTATTTGTCTTTATACTTTTATTAAATATTCAGAATCAATAGAAATATACTATTTCAATTATATAATGGGAAATATTTTTCAGAGTCATTTATATGAAGATTTGTAAACATTTTCAAACACAATTAAAAGCCTATATAAAAATATTAGGTTTTCCCAAATATTTTACTAAAGGTTAAAAATAACCTAAACATGTCTGGTATTTTATAAATATCTTGTACAAAGTATATTTTACGAAAATATTTTTATTTTAAGCCAGGACACTAAAAGGTTTAAACTCAATTGATTGTTAGTTTTAATTTTAAGAAATGGTTTGATTGTTAGGAAATGTTAAACAAAGGCATTACATTAAATGTTTTTAGTTTATAGGAAAATTTTAAAATGTTGAAGATGGAGCTTATATTGGCTACAGTTAACTTATTACATTTAAACACAAAAAAACCAATATTTAATACATTTATTTTTGTGAGGCTTTTCGGTAGCAAGGCCATATATTTTTTGTGATGTGTCTGACAAAGATAGCCTTGCTATCGAAAGGCCTCACAAAAATAGAAGGATTAAATATTGGTTTTTTTGTGTTTAAATGTAATAAGGAAACTTTTAATTTCCATTTTGGAGTACCCAACACCAAAACAGTTGTAATAATGTTTATGTGTGTAAAAATGTATTAATAAACTTTATGTTGAAAGACAGACATCTTAAAAATATAAGATGTCCAATAGTTTCAATTAAGTTGGAGCAAAATGCAAAATTTGTAGAATAAAAATATTTGAGTTTGATATTAATTAACGAACAATGATGAGCAAGTAGATAAAGAAAACCTTCATTCAGCACTATTGCAAGTGTCACATGGGCACTGATAAGGCATGCTACGCTGCATATCAGAACTGTTATTAGCTTATAAGAATGATATTATTTACAATATACCTTACAACGTACATTCCTGTTATACATGAATAACAGTATACTTAGTTAAGCCTCTATGCATTCAAAATGCTACTCATTTGCATTATATTTTTTCTCACTTAAAAATATGCAGATATCGAATTACTATTAAAACATATTATTCTGTGTATCTGTTTTGTTCAAAATACGATCACACTAAAATATATTTTCTTATTTCCCCTGTACTGTAGTACACACAAAAAGTGATTTTGTTGGGAATAAAACTTTATTGGTTTTTACAATCAAATTTTACTCAATTTGGAAGACATGAAAAGTTAATACCACACATAAAATAACTTTAAAATATATGAAACAAAACCCCAATTCATATTCTTAGTAGTAAAAAAAATAATGCAGATGTGAGAGAAAAGGTGGTACATTACTTTTCTCTGTGCTTTCCAGTTTTCAATACAATACTAGCAGTTTGCAATACTACCTGTGGTTTTGCATAAAAATATTTTTGCACCTTTATGAGCACCTCTGGTTTGAGTGAGTTTTATTTTAGACACCATTATTGTGTTAGCTTTCTTCCTTCGATTAAGAAAAGTGTATATTTATGATGATTATAATTTACTCTGATTTTAGTATTTTTGTTCTACAGCTGATTTTGCCTCTTTCCTGATCAAGAAAATATATATCACAGATTAGATAAGTCCACTCACTACTTTCAAAACTGAACTATGATGACTTTCATATCAGTCTTTAAATTTATGGTAAAAGTTTGATAGTAACATTGTGTTTTAGATCTAATACTTGTACAGTTAAAACTACATTAACAATGACACTACACAATTTGTTTCTTTATAAGCTGAAAAATATTGTTAATGTTAAATTTAGAGCTGGAAATGGTACATTCGTTCAAAAGCACAGTCCAGTGAACTTTCATCTAGCATAGTTCTTGCAGACTGCTTCAAAGGAAGTTTTATTAAAATGTAATTAAAATATGTTGTTTACTAAAATAGTTGATTACATTTGACAGCTCTTTAAAATAATATTTGACAACTTTAGAGACGATGATGGCATTTTTTGCTAATTAAAAGACCAGTGGGGTTTATCCCTGAGGGGTTTTTGAAATAAGAATAGACCTATATTCATCCCAGGGTTCATAAGAATGCCCATGTAAAATTTCAGTACAATCAGTTGAATAGTTTATGCGTGAAAGTAAAACAAACAAACAAAGGCACATTTATTATATAATTAGTATTGGGATATAATGCATAAAATTAGTTGGTAATGTACCAAAACATAATAAAACACAGACATAATAAGACAGCTATCATCTTAACCAGTTACTGAATTATTTTAAGTTTAGAAACCAGCTAAGTAGGAAATTATATGGAAACAGTATGAAACAGAAAGTTTCAAATTAATGCAGCTGTTTAAACCTATATTCAATTCATTATATTTCAGTAGAGTAAAAATGTACCACCATTTACTATTCCAAATAGAAGATCACTAAACTTCTAAAATCACCGGAGGTTAAATTAAGAAAGAATAATGACTTATTACTCTAAGAAGATCAATTATCTCATGTATAAGAAGTAGCATATTAAAAACGTATCTACACAATTTTAAACAAAAAGAAATAATCATACTGGACCCACCCTATTTGTAGACATTTAATTTATTATATTATGCCAAT
This sequence comes from Homalodisca vitripennis, assembly GCF_021130785.1. Lineage (NCBI taxonomy): Eukaryota > Metazoa > Arthropoda > Insecta > Hemiptera > Cicadellidae > Homalodisca > Homalodisca vitripennis. Next base: position 65,894,089 of record NC_060210.1, on the reverse strand, counting down.
TTTTAATTATGTACTCTAGACATTTTGATGTGTTATTATTGGTGAAGTTTTAATCTTTTGAATCTTTCAAATAATTACTTCAACAAATTGTCCATTGGAACATTTTTGAATGTGTTGAGGAATGTGAAATGTAATGTAGAAGTGGACTGAATTTTTCCTCATGTATTTAAGACCATATTTTATTATGTTACATTCTAGAGTTTCATAACTAAGATAAACATTCCCTATAAATCATTATTTCAGAAATTTTCTAGTTGGGTATCGTTAGTCAAATGTTATCCATTTTGAATTGTACTGACCTGTGCATTGAGTTTGCCTTTCCACCAACCCTCCTCCACCTCTGAGAGGATGTCGATGACATCGCCCACCTGCAGCTCCAGTTCATCATCGTTGGCTGGCTGGTAACTAAACAGCACCCGACATCGGCGGCCAGACACTGTGCAAGATAACACAGCAAAGTTTTCAACAAGTAAACATGGCTGCACATTAAATCACACAAAAGTAGACATATACATTTATCAAGGTCTTTCTTTTGTTCAATTTAATGAATCCCACAATCTAATCACAATTTTTTTAATGCTGAAAACAATTTTTAATCTTTTAAACAAGTTTTCCTTAAAAATCGCTTGTATCTAGATTTCTCATATTTGTATTAAAATCTAAATATTCTTTTATGTGGATCTAATTAATTCACAAAAAAAACCAAGTACGTACTGTTGAACAACACCATAGGCTTGCCACGAAAATCTTTTATTTCTGTATTTTTAAAGAAAGCACACAAATGGCCCACATAAGGAAGACGTATCTTACTGCTAATTCTAGTGTTAATATTAAGATGTTTGAACTCCAATAAAACATAAATAAGAAATAATTCTTCAAATATAGCATTTCGTTCAGGAAACTAATACAACCTTAATCAATGCATGAACAAGATTTTTTGACGATGGTGAGAAAACACCACAAACTCCCTCAATGACATTGATTGATAATTATCTTTATGTGGGCAGTTAGAACAATGTAAGCTTTACATTTAACCAGCTGTAACTATTTATAATTACTGACAGTATTGTGATAGCAACTCACCTGGTCTTAAAGTTACATCCATCTTTGGGTTGGCAGGATCCAGCATCTGCAACACAGGCCCGTCACATTACACAACAGCAGACAATGAACTATGTTATGCATGACAATTGACAACTGTCGAGCTGATCCTAATACAAGGCGTGCTGTGGATTTGCATTCGTTAAAATATTAGAATACAATAACTTAGCTTTTTTCTATTCGTTACTAATTATCAATACAAATTAGTTTTAAAATCAATACTGTATATGTGCAGTTTACTTGCATAAGCCACTAGGCTACTACAAAAAAAAAATACAGTTCCATCTAGTTACTACACCGAATTGATTAAAGTTTAGTCCAATATGGAAAAAATCAGTAAAACCATCATTTCACAATAACTCCAAGAATATAAAATATTATAATGAGCTTAATGTTTATATTTTTATAATTATTTTCACTCATGACAAAAAACAAAAAATGTGGAACACACAAGGATTTGCTAGATAATTTGCTGTTTTGATATAGAAAAACAATTATGTAAGTCGTATATCTTTATTATGTACAAATATATTTTAGTGGTATTCCGCAGAAAGATTTGTAAAACATTAAATACTAAAATCTACGTCAAATTAAAGGCAGACACATTAACTGCTGGAAAATAGAAGCATCTTGATGGCAATTATTCAGTCAAATACCTGCCCATTTTAGCTAATACAATTTCCAATATGCTAACTAGAACAACTAAATTTTAGTTTATCTGCTTATCATTCAAGATTATAGTATTGCTATAAAATTATAAGCTAACAAAGAGTAATTTTTGTTGCACTAAAAAAATCTTTAAATTTAAATTTTTTAATAGAACTGCTTTAAAATCCAATAATTTTAACAAATTACAAATATTAAATACTTTACTAAAGGGTTAAAATCATTGTGAGTTAAAACATCAATTTTAAATCATCAAATATTAATTCCAGGTATAAAATTATGTCAAATAAAGCATCATAAGGCTCTACTGGCTCCGTTTCTGTTTCTAGTGTGCTTGAATGATATGCCACCCACATAATGGGTACTAAAATGTTTCCTGATGATATTTCTATTGAAACAATCTATCTATTCATACAATTCAGAATTTGAGTGATAAAGTTCCAGAATAGTTTAATGCAAATTTAGTTCTGAATAGAAGTAAATCAGTTATTGTGCATTTCAAAACAAATAATCAAAACCTACAAAAAATATCGGTAGAACGCACTTTGTGATTATTATCTGTTAGTACCAAATACTTTAATGACGGTATATTGTGCTTCTATGTTTCCTTATTTGACTTATGAAAATTAAAATCAAAGTTAAACAGTTATTTATGCTCTTAAACCCAGGGAATCATAAAAATCATTTCAAATAAAAAATGTTTACTTCTCGTCAATTCATACGTTATTTAAGTTGTATGTAGGCTATTCACAAATATCCAAATTTAACAAGACAACTTTACATAGCAACACTATTACACCAGATATAGAGACAATTTTATTCATCCAATTCATAACCTTGCAGCTTTTAAAATAAGGCCTTAAAATTTTGTCTAGACAATCTTTTAACGACTTTTGAACAGACATAAAATGCACCAATGCACTTAATTTTCATTTCAATTAAATTTTTATAGTAATTGTACAGGGTTCGGAAAAAAAACCTCCTCGGTTTGAGCAAGCCACTGCATGTGTTGTAGTGGGGGTAGAGATGTGGAGGGGGTATTGTTCCGTAGCGGCGTACATGCCATTTTCAGTGTTTGAAAACCAACTGGCCGACCTCGTACTGCAATAACACCGGAGAATGTGACGCGAGTGAAAACATCCATCCAACAGTCTCCAAAGCGTTCAGCGGTTAAACATGCAGCTAGCTGCTCTGGGATTGTCAGAAAGGAGTGTAAGGAGAATTCTGCATAAGGAACTTCATCTGCATCCCTACAAAATAATGGTTGCCCAAAACTTGTCTGAAGAAGATTATGAAACTCGCAGGGCTGCATGTTATGACATTTTGCAAAACATTCCCCCAAATGCTGTCTTCATTTCTTCTGATGAAGCCCACTTCCACTTGTGTGGAACTGTTAACAAACAGAATTTCTGCTACTGAGCTGCAGAAAATCCTAAGGAACTCCACCAACAACCACTACACAGCCCAAAAGTCACAGTTTGGTGCGCCGTTGCGAAATTTGGTGTGTGGGGACCGTACTTTTTTAAAGAAGATGGACAAACAGTAAAGGTCAATGCCAATCGCTATTGTCACATGATAGAGACATTTTTCCGACCCAAGATCAACCAGTTTGTTTTAGACCATGAGGAAGAAGAAGTTTGGTTCCAACAGGACGGAGCCACAGCTCACACTGCTCGGCGGTCCATGGAAATGTTAAGAGAGTTGTTCCCTGGACGTCTTGTTTCTTTAAGAGGAGACATTTCCTGGCCCCCAAGGTCACCCGACTTATCATCTTGTGATTTCTTTCTGTGGGGCTACCTAAAGGCTGAAGTGTACAAACATCGTCCCAGAACTCTGCAAGAACTAAAATATGCCATTAGGCAGGAAGTGGCAGCCATTCCAAGGGAAGTTACACGAAGAACTATGGAAAACTTCAGGGAAAGACTTCGTGAATGTCTTAACAATGGGGGACATCATATATTCAAAACCAAGTAAAGTGTACTAAGTGATGTAAAATGGCATCATATAGGGTATTCACAAATATAAGTAATTGTTCTGTATGTTTCTTATTCTTTTTGCAAATGCCTATTGAAATCAGGGAGGTTTTTTTGCCGGACCCTGTATATGGGTCATAGGGTTACAGGCACATTCAGAAGAGTATGACAGTAATTTAGTATATGTGTGTATTTAGGTGCATCTTGAATGTGGTTATATTATTTTTAAAATATAAACAGTATATTATTTACTAATAATAAAATATTGATTCATGAAACTTGGTCTATTTTACTTTTAGTTTCATCATTTATAAAGTCATAGATTTTTATTAAGTCAAAAACTCTGTGTATTCACTAAAACAGTTTTATTTATCTTAAACCCCTTACACAAAAAATGTGACTTTATATATTACAAATCAAAAAGCAAAATAAACAAAATTGTATAAATCATTATCTTATTTTTCTACAAATAACATAACCATAATTAAGATCCATCGAAAGACACACATTTTAAATTATTGTCCTAGTCTCCTTAATACACCTACGAATGATTTATGATAATGGGTCACTTTATTTGTTCCTAACAAGAGGTTCATATAAATATGAGTGGACAGCTTTAAAAAATGGATAAAACATTTCAATTTTAAAGTAGGTTTATGTTACAACTAGCTGTTTCCCGCGGCTTTGCACGGTTTTCGTAAGCTTTGCCCCTGTGTAAGAGCATTTCTGGTTCAAGTAAATTATATTTCCATCGCCAATGTAGAGTTTGCTTTGATGTCCTTTATTATAAAGTGGTCTAACACTCAACCTTTAAGTTCAACCAGAATCTTATTTTAAAGACAAATATACATCATAACTTAGCGCCTTCAAATAGTATTTGGCAGTTAAATATACGTAACTGCCTTGCAATTGCAGTTTATAATATGCAGGCGATTTGAAAACTTTTATCTTTTGCAGCGCCGTCTTGTGACGAGTTACATCAATGGGCATAGCACATAAACCTTCTCAGCGGAAAAATACATATACATACAAATTTTCATAATGATCGGCCACATAGTTCACGATTCCATAAAGGACAAACACACAAACATACATTTTTATATATATAGATAGATAGATATATTAAAATAGTTTCAAATACTACTATATTCTTGGGGGTTGTTGAGGAAAAGATTATTAAAAACATGTTATTTTCTTAATTTATACAATATAGTTTTCTTAAGTCATGTGTAAATAAAAATCATGTCATTCACTGAAGCTATAATGCATAAACTGTAAACATTACATACTTTTACCTTTAGCTGTTAATTGTTATTATTTCAGCCAGATTACAGAAGTGCTCAAATTCCTACCTTCCACAAGTGTAATTTCATGTGAAGTGATAAAAAATTCCTTCTTTTTCTGTATTGAAGGAAGTTACCTTAAAATGTTATGAATGTAACATAATAATATTCTCCACACCCAAAATTGATTGCACCACCTTAAATTAACTTCTGTTACTTTTAACGATTGTCCTGATTTGTTTATTGTAATTGCAGAGCAAATATTACCAGGGAATCAGCCATAACCTGTGGTACTCATTTTAAAAAATTACTTAAAAACATATTACACCTGTTTGTTTTGGTATTCATGTGTGAAATATTAAAAAAAAAAAACAGTGTAGATGCCCCTAAATTTAGATACAATTAAATTAAATATGTTTTACATGTCGCTTTAGGCCTTTATGTTACAAATAAGATTGTTCCAAGGAAATTTAGTAATTTTTCTACAAACATATTCTGAATATTTGAGTTATGAATTTTGTACTTATTATCAGTAAGCTATTTCTAAATCATGATATTTATTAGTCAAAGGAACAATACTTTTTTATAATTCTATCACGTGATATAATGTATATACATTATACAGAATACACATTATAAAAACGGAAATTGTTGGAACCAATGTTAGTAACAACTGTAAAACATACACCAAAAACTTGTAGAATTCTTTATTTAAATTTTATTAAGGTTTGTTTAGTTATTTTTAGCCAATAATATAAAAATCAAGTAGATTTAAGTTTTTGTTTGATATTTCTGTGTGACATACCAACAAATATTCTAGATTGCTATCCCCACTCAATATCAAAGAAAACTAAATTAAATTTATATTGTTTTATAATCCTTCAAGACCGTAAATTTCTTAGAAGTGGCATCCCTTGGATAAAACAGCACTTCATAATATTTTCCACATGAATGTAAAACGAACGCTGCAAGTAGCTAAACTACTCTAAAAAATAGATTACAATAAGTACTTTTTTTAATGGATTCTGCCATCTTCACATGACTCCAGAATTTGCATTCATTTTAATTCAGAAACATAGTCAAATAAAATTAGAGGTAAAAATATATTTTCTTAAATTCTGAATCCAAAAATCCATTCACTCTTTGATTGTTATCCTGATATTTTTAAAATATTGTTCCACGAAATTCTGAATCTATTTGTAGATATTTACACTGTTTACTTAGATGCTTATTTCTTGTAGCAGTAGCATCTTGCAAGTCTTTTTATATTGTGTGAATCTCTAAATTACTCTCTAATGATAATTATTATTAAACAAATTTCTTTCACTATATACACACAACATATTGGCCTTTAAAAATTTGAATCAAGTCATTATTTCACTTAGGCTAGTGTTTATTTTCTTTACCTAAATATAAGTTTATAGTACTTTTAGTCTTTAATAATTATACATCTAGAAATGAATATTACGTTCATTTTTACATTTATGTAAATTAAATATATAATATCTGTTAAAAATTACAGTGAGCGTCATGGTAGGATTTGAATCAGTCAGTGGTCATGGTCCTGGATAATGTGTTATTGTTGTGGTGTCACTTTTGACCTTACACATTCAGATTGTGGATTCAGATGATATTAAAATAATGCTAGTAAGAAAGGTTTTTGTAAAATATGAACACAAACTTAATTTAGGCCTATCTTGAGTAAAAAACTTTTAAATTTATATTTAATTGAACATTTTGCATCACACAGATCTAGGGTTCAAACAGAGATTGAGACAGTGATACTCTAGTTAGACCTATTGACAATAGCATTTGATAATCTGGTTATTGTTATTAATATCAATTATCTAAGGGAATCTCTTGCAAAATCTACCCTAATTAATTTTGTTCAACATTTTATTTGATCGTTTTGGTGATCTAATAATATAAAACTATAGCAGGCTCTACTGGTTTCCATTTTTATTGTGTAAATGTAAATAGCCTATATAATAAGACCTCCAATATCTAGATCATTGTGGCACTAGCAATCCCGATAATATAAAGTAAATTTAAAAGAAACAGAACAGTTAAATGTAATAATAAACATGGCGGTGCCAAGCATCACCCTGTATGTTTACAGTAATGCAGTATAATAGGTGGCCACCAAAATAATTGTAGCAGTGAACTATGTTATCAACTAAATACTTCAACTATATTAAATCAAAAACATTTTACTTATAATAGTTTACAATAATTACCTAGTTATTGCTTGATTTTTCTAATGTAAACAATATTGTTTAAAATTAATAAATCAAACAAAGTAATACAATCTATGTGGTAATTAAGTGGCAATATGACATGCAATGAAAATGAACAAATGGAAATTTGTTTCAAGCTGTAGGGCATGTTTATTCTTTAATGTAGTAAGAAGTAGGCTACTTAAGCAAGTTAAACTGCTTTGTTTGCTACATTTTAATAAATACACTTTGGATAGTTTTTAATTGATCATTAAATTAAAAAACCTAGCTAAATTATACTATAATAATTTGAGATAGGCCTACCTATAACATAATTTAGTTTGACATTTAATTTTTCATTGTTAGTAGGCTAGTTTAGATAGTCAGAAGTATCAATGAGTTGATTTTTATAGTGGCTATTCATTCCACTGCAGCCCGGGCGTAACTAGCAGTACACAGCTGCTCATAATATTCCCCAATAGAGTGTGTAGGCTCGTGTAACATATACTTTACGCTCAAGGTCTTTTGCACCTAACAATGCTCCACGACTTGCTATTACACAAAGCAATTAATTGTTTGTTACACAATTTCACAATTGATATATTATTAGTAATCACGCTACAAGTATCGTTTTGCACTAGGCCTATCTAACCTAAAAATATATACCCTATTCTGTAGTACTGAACTTTAATACATAGGTTGTCATTCCGAGAAACGTGACCGAAAGTTCTGAATATCAAGGCTCAGATACAAGAATGATTATACTACACACATACATTGGCAGAAGATATTAAATTTATAAGATCTAGCCTAGCTGTTAGGTTAAAAGTTCAACTAGAAAGATCACCATTAAATAAGTTTTATTATCAGAACTGATCTTATTATAACATTTAAAAATATTATAACAAACCTTTACAAAATTTTCAGGAAACATTCCTCTTTTTCCAGTCTTGGCATGGGTTCCTTCCCACCAACCACCTGGTTGCTTTCTGATATCATTGATAAAGTCTCCTTTCTTAATTGTTAATTCATCAGATTCTTGTGCTTTATATTCGAATTCAACCACTGCCTCTATACGTTCGGCTGAAAATGAGACAAAAATTAATTTATCTCAAGCAAATTAATCTTTCAAAGATCTGAACAAGGTACGATATTTTTTGTAACCTACTTTTAGAAAAGGGGTCAATACTTACCCATTTGTCTTGGATAACGAAAATATGTTCAATGAGTGAAACATTAGAGATATTGAAGGGAATTATTGATATCTAAATCATAAATAATTACTCCGAGATTGACATGCAACCTGACAGCCCAACCCCCAAGATTACATGAAAACACGAAGACGTCAAAACAACACAGTGATAGTTGTAGCAGCACTATAGACCATACGTCTACTGAACATTTTTTATTACTATGCCTTATAAATTACCTTTTGTGTTTGACACAAAAATTTGACAGAGTATAATCATATGTAACAGTTATATACCATAATTTAAGAGAACATCTCTAAACAACTAAATTTATTAATCAATAATGTTATAAGAAAGCTATATAAATATACGACTTACAGTACAGAGCTACTTTATTGAAGAGAACAATAGTACCTTATCAAAAAGTAGGTACCAAATCTGTTTTTAAGATAACATAAAGATAAGGTTCTTTGCATAAGAAACGTACAATAAATATCCCTTGTCGTCAAAATCATAATAGATACATACAATGTCCGTTATCAAACTATATAAACAACATGCTTTCTTAGTTCTCAAATACTATAAACATGCTCTCTACCAAAACAATTAATACAATATTATGAGTCTAACTATAAAGATATACGTAGTTATAATGCTAATATTTAACACGGTGCTGCTACTTGGGTCTTATACACGTTACTTTATTACTTTATTTCACTGATTTGTATATTTTCTTCGTGTAGATCATGTTACAAGTACCTTTATGAAGCTTCCATGTAACTCTAAAATGTTCCATAAAGCTTAAAGAGTTAACATTTTATGTGGTGTAAACAAATAACATTTAAAAGTGTTAGATGCAATTGTACCTATATTGCCGAAAATCTCTCTGGTAAAATAGAGCGAAACTCTTCTCAGATTTTCTAATAGTTCGCGAATAGGACTTTGTGATGAAGACATAAAAAACTTTAGATTAAATGCTATAGTGTTTATGTAGTTAAACTACCTATATATTTATGTAATTGGCAGAGCGTTAGCGAAACCTATCTCTCGAGGGTCTGGCAAATGTGATTTCTGTCTGTATGTATGTCTGCATATCTGCCTGTCCGCCTGCACGATAACTAGAAAACGAGCTGACATATATATTTTAAATCTTGCATGAAGCTTGCTTTCTATATAGGCAACATTGAGTTCGATGATAGCATATGACACCCCATGGGATTTAGCTGAGCGCTAGCGTATATTTGTACATTTCTCATTTCTATGGGTATCCATGATGCCAACTAGAAAATAGCAGGATAAATAAATTAATAAACAAACTTAGGACAATCATATAATACATATTTTAGCTTGTGACATTGTTATTCATTGAGTAAATAGAAAAAGGAGAGTGGAACTCAACGTTAAAAGTCAATAATGAGATTTGATTTCAGCGCAATCTTGAGTTGTAGTACCCTTCTTAGCTCACCGGAACCTTTATTATTTGAACACTGCTATAAAATCTATCTAACTCAATAAAGAAAAATGTTAATATGTCATGTAGCATATCTCGAGCAAGATTTTATCTATAGACATTAACTTTTGCATGGCTACATTTCCATATAGACAAGAATGAGTTCTGTGATGGTGCATGTCCGACCATGGAATTGGACTGAGTATCATTGAAGCTTATCTATCACTCAGTAGTCTGACATTCCTCTTTTGACTGTCGGGGGATGTAAACATTTATTCCTATATGGTTGATTGTCTGTCTGCAAGACATTTCGAGAATGAAATGTGCTATATCATTTGAATTTTGCAATTAATTTCTACTAAACTTGTTACGTGACTCTTGGTGTGGCGTATTCGTACATTTTATTAGTTAAACAGTGATTAGTTCATAGTTGTTAGTATTGATTGGTTTTGACAGCACAGCTTTTCTCCCACAGAATCTTATACATGCAAGGTGTTTCTCTTTCCATAATTAATTGTTTAAGTTACTACTATTACTGTAGTCACTTAGGATCTATTATAACAGTAACATTAATGTACATATATTTTTATGTGAAACTCATATAATTTGGTGTCTTGCTTTCTTATCTAAATGATTCAAAATACAAGAATTATTTGAATCGGAGGGAAAAGAAAGAAAAATCAGAGGATGGTGAAGAATGGTGAAATTATTCTTGTAGTGGTCACACCCTGCCAAACAATATACTTTAAGTGTTCAACCTAAAGTGATTAGCATGGGGAATGAAACAAGTATTAAAATACCTAAAGATAAATTTTATTAGACAGAAGTAAACTATGAACATTTTGCTTTAGTAATTAATAGTAGTTAATGTACACAAATCAAGGAGTAGTTTATTATAGAATATAGTCCGGTAAAATACACAGATGATTAATATGTTGCTAGACATTACATAATTCTTCATTCTGTTACGTAGCCTGTAGTTAACGTAGTGGCCATTTGACTATCCAGATTCCAGATAACAGACATTGCATTCATATAAGGATCGTGTAGCAGAACTTTGGTTCGTAAATCTACGTATTTCTGTTCTTTGAAAAATAAGTAATGCAATACAAAAACTTTTGTTTGGAGTTTCAATCCATTATAATCTCACATTAGTTATTACCTCCGTTTTATGCATCAAATTTGAAATTTTAAGTATTTTTGTATTATTGTTAAAGTTTACTCAATATGACATGTGTTTAATACTTTTCTGTAATAATGTCTACCTTGAGGGGAATAGGCAATCCTATCACCAGTAGACATTGGCAAATTTGGCAGGGTCTGGTGATACGTATACGATTTGTCTCATCAACAAGGTTTTTTTAATCACTAACTAGATCTTGGATTTTCATATGATTCAGGTTCTGGTGCTCGAGCTAGGTCACTAGTTGATAATACTTTTCCTTCCGTATGAGAATCTGACGTTCATAGCCTGAGTTATTTTGAATAATTTCACTTCTCCACTGAAGGATCAAATTTGCTAGATTGCTTGTGATTCCGAATGATGACAGGACAGGGTAAGGAAAGCCATTTTGGAACAGAATTACCATAGTGAGATCTCCTACGGTGCTTGAGTCAAATATTTACAACTCTGTTTCATTAGTGTAAAATATAATTTAACTTTTTAGGTTAATTTGGTTTATATTTGTATTATCCGACTAATACTCAATACTGGCTGAAATCCATTATTTAGACGACTACGTAGATCAGGTGATTGCTCCATATTGGCCGACACAATTTAAAATACCCCTTTTCATATGTCATCACCTGATCGCCACCGTCGTCGCGTGGCCCCTTTTTCGCTGCCCGAGTCAGCCAACGTCAGCAGTCATTTCAAAATCTGACAGTGTGGGGTGGCTTTCTCCCCCACCCCCCTCTCACTCTCTCTCACGTTCCTTTCCAAAATGTGAACCCGAGTGAGTTGTCCGACATACACCACTTAAAACTCTCTAATTGTACTTGCCCTTTATATACTACGTAGTGATTTTCACTTACACAATGTGTGGATAAGTTCCCCCTTGAAACACGTTAATTTTCTTTAAACAAATATATTATTATTAATTAGTCTAATTAGCATTAATTCCTCTTCGAACCGCATTCTTTAATCTATTATTATTCAGTAGTAATGTGAGGCCTGAATTGATTCCTTATTCCATTGTTAAGATTAGGAACCAGACAATCTTGACATGGTGTAAATAACTTTGTTTTCTGTTCTCGTTTATTTGCGGTTTAAAAACCTGTTCTTCTAACATCAAAATTTGTTGTTTGAGATTAAAAACTAACAATGTGTACATTATCATTACAGCCTAAATTAAAATTGTGGTAAATAAATATACGTTAATCAGAGGCATAGCTGGATTAAATTTTCAGTAGTGGGAGGGGGCATGGGATTGAAATATCCAAATGGTTTAAAAAAGGGCTGTTCCCAGGAAATTTCAAAACATTTTATGCTCGGTTCAGTTTCAGTCTAATTATTACTAATTACCATCAGGATTAAATACCTTTAACTTGTAGACTGTTAGAATTTATTTCATATTTATCATATACAACAGAAAAAGATAAACAGATAAAATTTATAAATTTAAGCCAGTTTGGAACTTGATCCAGCCCTCTCAGCAGGTTAAAATTATGAAACTCTATTACAAAAACATTAGCAAAAATATTTTTTGTAATGTGTGCTAATACCTGATATTGTAAATCAACTTAAATTTATGTTTTTTTTTTTTTTTCATTTCGCACGTGCCATGTTGGCATATGAAATGTAGTAATACATGTAAATTCCTAAATAAATAACGATTTTTGAACTTGAACTTGTACTTCCATTTGATCAAGCCCTGATTTTCATTGTTGGGTTATTTAGGATTAGGCACTATCCATTAACTAATAAAATAGTTACTTATTAATTACCGTACTATTAATAAGCTGAAATTTATATTATACTTTTCCAACTTATTAAGCTGGTTTGTTTGTGGCAATTGACAATTTACTATTCTTAAAATATTTTACTCTTCCAAAATTTGGGGGGGGGGGGGTTACATCCTGATATCTCTCTGGCTTTGCCAATGACAAAAATTATTGACCCTTAACAACACCGAATTTATTGGCAGCTGCCTCATATGAAGGAAAGAAAGACTACTCACACACAACATAGTAACTTTCTGATTAGAGGTAGTGATAAATCAAATACAGTGTATTCAAAAGTACCCTTGTATTAGAGTTCTGTATCTGCATTGAGTATTTCTAACAGACAAGTGTAGCCATGTGTTACTTCTTTCCCGCAATAAACTGTTTCTTGGTTATTTGTAATTGCCCAAAATTGCTATAAAATGGGAAAATCCTTTGCTATTTTATGCCTCCTACAAACATGTCATACTCATGATTTATGAACTTCAGAAACAATGTATTTGTTTACCTGTTACTTCAGTCCCATCTGAAAGATTCTTTTCTACTGCAGGTTTTGTCACCGATGATAGTAGAAATAGGTTAAAGCCAGAAACCTCAATCATATTTTTAGTTTTAACACAACAACATGAAATAAACATTCATTTTTGTCTTTATTACTTACAAATGTATTGTTAACTAAATAATTGTACAATTATACATTTTGTAAGTTAGAAAATGTGTAATTATTTATTCCAAATTATGAATTTCACCTTAATTATTTCTTTTCAGAGTCCAGATATATATATATATATATATATATATATATATATACAGGAGCGGCGTTAAGGTAGGGTGCGGTTGGGCGACCGCCCAGGGGCGCCGGACGAAAAGGGGCGCCATTGCCTTTTTTCATATGTAATTGAATTGCAGTTACGGGGTGGGTGCCAAAGAAATCTCGCCCAGGGCGCTAGTAATGCTAAAACCGGCACTGTATATATGTATATAATTATATATATTCATCTGAGACCAATCCAATGAATACCTGTATATGAACATGAATACAGCTGTTGAATATTTTATTTGAATAATGTTAGTCCAAATAAACGAATACTGTAGGTTTCAATTCAATTTTTCAAAAAAAATGGTATTCATTTCAAAAGTATTTGAAATTACTTTCAGATATTCGAATATGTGAATGCCTAGGCTGTATTTGAATACTATTCGATTCTCCCGTCACTAATGGGCAGGAGAATTGAATCTTTATTCTTAATTCCACAACAAAGCTTGTATATTAAGAGTGCCTTTCATGTTTTTCAGCAACATCACCATCAATAATTTTAATCAATTTAAGTAGAGGCATAAAAGCTGGAAGCAGGATTTTGGAAAATATTTCATATTTAAAGGGTAAAATGTATAACTGTGTAATGTAAGCTAAAAAATTTTATTACAAAATTAACAAGATGCTCTGATAAAACAGGTAAGTACAACAATATTAATAATCCTAATTAAAAACTATTTACACTTTTAGTATGCTTAAGATATTCCACTTAGTAACTTAAATACAGAATATTATCAGTTAATAGATTTATAACTATTATAACATGTTTTGTTATCAAATATTAAATAATTACAAAAATCATGCGAACAAGACTCACACAGTCAATTTTTATTTAATTATATTCTTTTATCAATTAACAATAAAAAATTTCATTTGAGTTTTTCATGTGTATACACATAATTTTAAGCATTACATTAGGAGAGATTGATAAAAAATAACATAAATTCTTTTAATATAACACTAATTTGGCTAAAGTTTAATTAACTTCTTCAACAATCATTATTTCAATCACAATGAGGATGGTAACTTAAAGTTAGAAATATTGAGGCCCAGTATGCTAATTTATACTCAAAGTATTTTTGTGTTTAAAAAATGCAGGTATCAAAAAATGTTGTGGAAAATAACTAATTACAATATTAAATAAACTTGATGCAAGATGGACCAAATTATTAAAAAGATGGTACAAAACTTATGAAAATTATATTTTGCACAAAGAAGTGGTGTTTATGTAGAATGTTATGGATGTTTGTCATTTTTTAATGTCACCAAGAGATTGGTTTTATTAAAACAATAATTTATGGCAAACACCCATAAAACGAGGTTGAGAACCTTTTAACATTCCGCTGTTAACACTTAATGTAAAAAAGGAAAGAATATATCCATTGAATTATAAAACTTTAAAACAACACATAAATTGTACACGTTACAACTCAAAGCACAGATAATATATCCTGTTCTTAAACAATAATAAGCTCTAATGAGATATAATAACAAGTAACCTAACCTAACACATTAGTCTATGAGGACCTGGCAGCAGTAGTGGGAGTAGCAGCAGGGGGAGTGGGGGAACCAGCAGGGGAAGTGGAGGTAGGAGCGGGAGCAGGGACAGCCAGAGGCTCCTGTCCCTCTGGATTTTCGTGGTTAGTCTCCGGAATGGAACAGGAGTCTCCATTCTGTTGAGAATTGGAAGGCTTAGGGGAGGTGGAGGAGGCAGGGCTGGTGTGAGAAGCCTGTGAGGATGACCGTGGAGGCGAAGGGGTCATCACTGAGACTGGTATTACTGCAGACTTTGCACAATCTGATCTTACTTTGCGGATGTATTCAATCAGGCTTATCTGAAAAAGTAACAATTTATTGCTGTATGTTGGACTGAAGAAAACTTCCATTTGCTATTACTAAATATTGCTGTAAAACAACAAGGTTTACATCAAACCCATACATTCAACTAAAAATGAATATTTCACACTACATAAATAGTGACAACAACCCACTCCATACCTGATACCTTGTTAAAAGCATGAAGTTGACTAAAAAAACTATAAATGAGCAATAAACTATGTTTTCACAGTATACAAGGTGTGGAAATTAAATAACAAAACTGATGTAAAAAATTGTATTTTTATTTTATACATAATCACTTATTGTCACCTTCAATGTACACTAGTTCTCAATCTCTACAACGCTCCATATGAATTGTTGGAAACAGTGCTGGAAGTCATCTTTTCTCAGCTCCTTTAGGACACAAACTGCTTTCTCTTTTATAGCTTCTACAGACTCAAATTTTGTCTCTTTTAATGCAGATTTAATCTTAAAGAATAGGTGAAGATCAGGTAAATAAGGTGGATGTTCACTTGGGATGCTATACTTGGCTAGAAATCCCTTGACAGTTAATGCAGAATGAGCTGGCGCATTGTCTTGGTGGAGAACCCATAATTTGTCCTTCCACATTTTAGGGTGTATTTTCCTTACTCCTTGATACAGTTTAAAGAGTACGCCAGTACGCCCAGTAGTAATATTGATTAATTGTGAAGGTTCAACAAAAAAAAAAAAAAAAAAAAAAAAAAAAAAAAAAAAAAAAAAAAAAAGACAATCATCATTGCTTTAAATTTTGACTTGCTCATTCGAGCTTTTTTGGCTCTCGGTGAAGTTGGGCTCTTCCAGTGCATGGACTGACGCTTCATTTCTGGATCACAAGTAAACAATCATGTTTCATCAAATGTTATTATCTCTAAAAAATTCTGGTAATTTTCAATCTTGTACAATATCAGTACAAACATTTTTGCCAATAGGCGAATACTTACTTGATGGTTAGACCGAATCAAATTTACAACATATTCATCCGTTTTTGACATTGAAGGGCGACCTGGCCGCAAATCATCTTCAATGTCTTCTCTGCTATCTTTAAAACGCCTAAACCATTCAAAAACACATGCCTACAATAAACATTCACTGCCATACTCGTACACTTCTTTTAGTAAATATATGTTTCAGTAGCAATTTTTCCAAATTTAAATTTAAATTTAGCAATAATATTACACTAACCATTTTATCTGGAACAATAACGCAAATGTAGGCTCTGACTAAATAATGTTGTTTACAGAAGCGAGACTAGCTGCACACTAAATCGAAAGGTTCATACTAAACAGCTGTTGATTAATGGCGGTTGATGCCTCCTTGATTTGCATCAGTGTCAGTCTCGTTATATAATAGCCACACCTCATATGTAC
The DNA here is from genome assembly GCF_021130785.1 of Homalodisca vitripennis. Lineage (NCBI taxonomy): Eukaryota > Metazoa > Arthropoda > Insecta > Hemiptera > Cicadellidae > Homalodisca > Homalodisca vitripennis. The sequence goes on along the minus strand of NC_060210.1, from coordinate 65,877,223 downwards.
TCATCAAATAATGTGTGATAAAAAGGAAAATCAAACTTATCACATAAAGTACAAAACATTAATGAAAAACTAAAAACCTAATGATGCACAAACTGATTTTGCACAAAAGCTTTTCATATACCATATTTTCCCAGTAAAATTAAAATCCGCTAACTATACATTTTAGTTCTGTTAACAAAATATCAAACAGCTATTAATTTAATAAGCGTTATTATTTAATTATAATAATTTTACTAGACAATCTATTCTGAACAGCTTAGTTTTGAAAATTCCGACTTTTTATTGTTATTATTTTACTTACCACCAGATCAACAGACACTTGGTGAAATCTTGAAACTAGGTTGGCTGCCATTCCCACCAATGGGTCCAGGTGTAACAACTGAAATAAAATGCGCTTTTATAAACATACTAATATCTAATGCATACACTATAATATCAATGAACAATTATTTAAACATAGCTTAATTGTACTATACATAAACTTGATTTAATTGACATCCAATTTTCCCATCTCCAAATAAAACATGAGGAACTCATAATGTGCATGAGTTGAGTAAAGAAACTGAAAATACACATGAGGGGAGAGGTACTGAGGAAGCCAGCCATTGTGGAGAACCGTGGAGAGGGCAGTATTCATGTCTGCGGCGCTGTCCTCCACCCCTCTAACGGCACATTGACGTACAGTCTGTAAACAAGCAAATGCTATTGCTTGGTATGTCTATCTATCCTGTCACTTGCATGTCCCTACCTCTATAAAAAAGGTGGCCTTGAGTTTAGATATAAAGCTAGGTTTTCTCTTGAAAATTATGAGTGAATTAAAAAAAAGAACTGTTTGTTTGGTACCACATGCTCTAGTGTGGAGTGGAGGGGGAACAGTTGCTTATGCACAAAAGCTAGCCACGGTTCACGCTGGCTGGCTTCATCAGTAATGTGTGATGGAAGAGAATTCCTTTCTCATAACATTCTGCTTTGCAACCCTTTATATAAATGTAAAAATATCTCATGAAGTGAATTTTAGTTGAAAGCGCCGTTGTAACTTTACAACTCACCATGCATTATAGATAAGAGTTGCATGTGAATCTTGATGTAGAAGGCAGTGAGAGAAAGTAAAGGTGGGGACATCAAGGTTACACAGTCACTTGCACCCTGGCATCTCTGTTCTTGCCAGTCACATTCGGCTATTTTTCTCTAATATTATTCTCTTTAGATGCACTAAGTTTTTTTACCAAAACAATTGTACTTGTACAGTTAAGTAGGTGTATGTACATACATTTAATGATTTAATGCATTACTGTCCTCTGTTGAGTTTCAGGAAAAAACACACATTTTTTCATCATTTTAACCAAGTTAAGTATCACTTCAAAAAATTTACAGAGTGGGACCTTCTGCTGTAAGTAATATTAGGGTGATATCAGCAAAACTATAAAAAATAGACAATATTATTAAATAATATAATAATAATAAATTTTATATGTAATTTCCTAAAGAAATACATGGTGTCATTAAAATTGAAATATTTCTAGCTTTACATTGTTTTGACTTGATTGATTATTTGATTTTAGTTGGTCGAAGAACTTATTTACTGAGTACTCTTGTTGTTCCACTAGCCAGTCCCAAAGCTGTCTTTTTAGTTTAATCCCTGAAGTATTTTTGAGACTGTCTAGGAGCGAGTTTAGGATTTTACAATTGATGCAGGAGGGTTCTTGCTAAACTGTGTTGTGTGATGAGTGGTATGACTGTAATCAGTTGCCCTTCTGGTACTGTAAGAATGAAGATCCACATTTCTGGGAAGGTTCAGATTCTTTCTGTATATGACAAATAAATAGAGGTAGAATGCTGTGACTCTTAGAAGCTTTAATGAATTAAAACAATTTGCATCAACACTAGACTATTAACCCTAGATTACTTATGTGTCGTAAAAATTACGACTCGCCGTTTCCAAAAATGCTGTATCTAGACAAATAGCGCGCCCCCCCGCCCCCCCACTCCTAGTACCCTTCCTCCCGCCAGTAGACAACACCTGTCGCGGAGTGGGCACGCCAACCGGTCAGTTCTATCATTACGCATTTATATCTGTCTCGTCAATTTGACGACACTTAAGTAGTAACATAACTTTTTTCCCTGAAAGTTGTTGATTGTTTTTATCCTGTTAGATTGGTTTTATTTTCATAGTATAACGCGTTTTAGCAGTAATTATTTGTAGTTAAATTGTAGTAGTTAGTTTTTTCCAAGTTGTAAATATCAGTTTTCATACACCATGGGGTGATGCACAAATAAGGAAATATTTAGAAGAGGATACTGATCCTGACAGTGAAAATGGTGGCAGTGAACAAGAAGATATTTTTAGAGACCGATGACGTGGAAAGCACTGACGCAGACGACACGGATGCTGATGAAACTTACCAACCTCCACTACGGGACCGGAAGCGAGTTTACGTGAGTGAATCGTCTGATAGTGACATTGAGGTTCAGTCGGTTACAAGTAAAAAACGACGTAGGCCTAAAAGTTTGCCTTTACGTCAATCATCTGATAACGGCCCAGTACCTAAAACTAATTCACTAGACCTACCTAATACTGACTCTCCAGCTACTGCAGGTAGCTCAGCTTCTCCTGATGTTCCTCCTAATGATGACTTACTTAGGCCTATACCAAACACACATAATAAAAAACTCCGAATACGTTGCCTAGAGCCCTGAACGACCTAACACCTGACCAACCTACGCCGTGGTCAACTTATGCCTGATCAAACCACAATTTCTGATCAACCTACGCCTGATCCACATCTGTTCATGACCCCAATGCCAGGACTTATCCGAGCTAAGAATGGCCATGTGTGGAACACTCGACCTCAGCCTAACAATACTCGAACACCAATGAGAAACCTCGTTTTTCTCAAGACGAGAGGTTGTTGGTAATGCCCGTAACTCTATTTTACCCTTGTCTTGTTTTTATGGAAATTTTTTGATGAACATATGTTCAATACAGTTTGTCAGATTATACCAACGAAGAAATTGAGCGGGTGAGTGAGTAACAACTACAATGACCCTACAATAAATACCATTCAACCTACTAACTTAGATGAAATGAAAGCTTTTGTCGGACTCCTTGTAAACTCTAGCATGGAAGCAAAGACAACCATCTTGCTGCAAGAGAGATGTTCGACAGTGAATGGAGTGGCTCCAGGTACAAGTGTGTAATGACTTGCGATCGTTTTCAGTTTCTAATACTTTGTCTTAGATTTGACGACAAAGCAACGCGCAATGAGCGCAAATGCACTGACCCTTTTGCTCCAATACGAGATGTGTGGGAAGCATTTATTTTGAACTCCCGAACAAAGTATAAGCCAGGCAGCTACGTAACGATTGATGAGCAGCTCCTTGCGTTTCGTGGGAAAATGTCCTTTTAGGATGTACATTTCCTAACAAGCCCGCCAAATATGGGATCAAACTTGTATGTTGCTGTGACAACACTACATACTACATGATTGATAGTGAACCATATTTGGGAAAGAAAACTCTCACAGGAAACCAGCTGGCAGCAAAGTTGACAACAAGCATCCACGGCTCTAACAGAAGTGTAACCACTGACAACTGGTTCACGAACATCAAGCTGGCAGAGGACTTGTTGCAGGATCCTTCAAATTGACAACTGTTGGGACAATCCGTCTAAAAAAGAAAAGGTGTCCCAATTGAGCTTGGAAATCGAAAAGAAAAGCCTGTAGAGTCATCGATATTTCTCTTTGACCGAGAGACACAACTTTGGTTTCTTACAAACCTAAACGAAACAAGGTAGTAGTACTCTTATCTACCATGCACAGTGGTCCGACACTTAATTCCAACACAAAGAAACCTGAAATTATCCACACATACAACTCAACAAAAGGAGCAGTTGATACGCTTAGACCAAAATGTGTGGAGGACATGTCATGCAGTTAGAAAAACCCGTCGATGGCCCCTCTGCATTTTTATGGCATATTGAACATTGCCTTTGTGAACTCATATGTGATTTACTGCATGAACAATCTTCGGCTGGGGGAAACAAACCACTCCAAAGAAAAAGCTTACATGAAGCAGTTGTGTAAGGAGCTAACAGAACCACATATGAGATCGCGCCTTCAAATACCTCAACTGAGGAGGAACACTCGAACTGAAATTTGTGAGCTGCTTGGAATTGCAGTAGCACCACAAGCCCCAACAGCTCAAGGAGCCAGAAAAACATGTTTTTACTGTCCAGCTGCCCTCAGAAGAATGACTACTTACATATTGTGTTCACTGCGGCCATCCAATATGTGGACAGCACCGGGCCGTATGCTGCTTAGACTGTGACAAATAAGTACCCAATGATACTGAAAACCTAATGTTTATCAATCTACCTAAACAATAAAATACAAATGTAAAAATTTTTCCAATACCAATAAAGTAGTCTCCAACTTGTATATTTTGATATAAATGTGTGTTTAATTCAATATAACAATTTTCTTGTATACAACATTTTTTTTTTTTTTCAAACCCTGTATTTTGAAAATGTTTGTCAAATCTAGGTACGAAATGAATTTTTTTTTCACAGGATGTGGCAATGATAAACCTTTCAAAATTTTTTCACCAAAGCTTTAAAGAGTTGTAAACCAACACAGGAATATTTATATAATTAAAAAACATGTTTAAGGCCTTATATAAAAAAAATATATGTGAGTCGTCAAAATTACGACACTTAAGTAATAATGTAACAATAAAAAAGGCTTAAGTAATCTAGGGTTAAGGAAGGGAAAGAAAACTGCATCTTCAGCAGATAACAGTGTCTTGGAAGGTACAAATTAATTGTGGTTTATCCAGAAAACCCTATTAAGATTCCGTCATTTGTCAGAAATGCTTGCAGTTTATTGATAGCTCAATGAACCAAATGATGTCAAACAGCCGTAGCTGGGTTCTGATATATTATCTTATTCTGGAAATTATAATTTTGATTACTTATAAAAATTAAATTAAAAAATATTAAATAGCCTAGTTGTTTTTCAAAAAAAAATGCAATTATCACCATCAAACAATTTAAAAAATATTATTTAAAATCTGTTAACCTATAATAAATTACTGTTTATTATTACTAGTGTGTGTGTTTTTTTCTAAAATAATTTATCAATAAATGCTGTTAACATACGAATGGTCGAAATAGAAAGTGGACCAAGATAAACACTTTCAGTTTTGATATCATTCTCCGCCTTTTGAATAAAAAGAACCATGTAATGGTAAAATTGACCAACATCTAGCAGCTGTACTTGTTTTAATATTGATAAAGAACTGTTGGTCCAAACAGATGTCTGTTATTTTTCTAAGGAGACTGCACAAGACCAACCCTATGAATTATTGACAAAATGGATCACATCATATTTAATATTATGTAACACAAGTTTGGGATATGACAAAATAGACCAATATGTACAACTGATTGTAAAAAAGTTTGTTTGGGTGTTTTCTGTTTAAAGAGCTTTTACTGAAACATTCTAAAAATAAAAAATGCAATGTTGGCCAATTTCACTAATGAAACAAACCAACCAAAATTTTGAAAAGAATGTGTTTAAGTGAAAAACTGCAATAAAAAAATTAACCTTGCAAAAATTAGGCGACATTAAAAATATTACAGTGCAAATTTGATTGGAACACATGGTTTCTAAGAAAAGTAATCTAACATAACTATTTACTTTTAAAATCTTAGATTTTGGTATTGGTCTACTTTGCATTTTAATCACACATATGCACTTAACTAAAACTTGTTATATTATAATATTTTCAAAATATCTTTCATTACGGGAAATAGGAATTGAAAATGGAATTTTTATAAACAAATTTATAAGCAAATTATTTCTATTACCTCTTGTAACTAAAAATTCATCCCAGATTTTTTAAATGACCTTAAATAAACAAAAAATTGTTTGTTTTTACCACACATGTCAGATAAAAAGGCAAAAATAATAAAAAAGATATAATAGGTTAGTCCTTTCAAAAATTTAGCTTTTTAAGTTTTCATTGTTTTCTCAATCATTGATGACGTTATGTTTATTATATCCATAAAATTAAGAAGGACCAAACTATACACTCTATATAAAAATTATTGTACAAATTATATTCAAACTAACCCAAATACCAGTTTATATAAATTTTCAGTGTGAAATAAAAATTCTTAATTACTGCAGTTGTATTGCCAACTTTTGGTAATATCTAAACATGCTCAACAGAAGCAGAATGACATGCCCACCCATAACATCTAGTGGCAAAGCTGCTGACTATATTGTGTTTAGTTTATGTTAGAGAACGCAAAGGATCAAGGTATTATTGCGTGACAAGATATCTCATAAGTGGCCCTTTTTCAGGCCTACATAAACCTTTTCAGTGGATAGAAATAAACCTGATAATATCCTTAAATCAGTTAAAATTGATTTTGATTTGATTTTCAGTAAATATCCAGCGTTGAGACAACCATGGCCTTACTCAGCTTTGTAGTGCCTTGGAAAAGAAAAGGCTCCGTCATGTCTTGTCACTGAATTTGTTGAATAAATGTTTGAAGTTACAGTTACAGTACAAAGTAATAATTTTTAGCTACTGATATATGGCTACTATTATTTCTTAAGGTTATTTGATAGAAAGTAATGTTTGGGAGAAATTTAAAACAAGCAGTATTAGTTCATAAAGTTACAAAGTTAATGAATATACTCATTTTGAGATTATCTAACTAGTAATTGAGCAAATTTAACATTATTTGTCATTTACATTAAAAAAAAACTTTCCAAGCAGATTGTTTGGTATCCATGTTGTCAAAAACCAGTTTAGATCCATAAAGCAAATTGTCCTATTAGAATTACCATGTGCACTCCATGCAAGTTGCAGACAACCCAATCCAGGATGCAATAATAGTAGAATATCTGTCTATTCTTACATGGTCTGCTAGTAACGTACTGGTGTAGTGGGGGACAATACCTTTAGCAGGTAGTCTGCCCACCAGATGGTGTTGTATGCTGCAATGTGCGCTGCGTGTAGTCCGTACTGTGTCAGCACAAGGACTTTGGTACCCGAGTAGTTGGTAAGGTGCACAACACGACGAGCCATCTCACGTGTCAACATCGCAATCAGCTGCTCCAGATTTGCTGGGGGTACCTGATTCTCTGGTTCATCCTTGCTCAACTCCAACCATACCTCTTTGGCTTTCTCCATGAAGGCTTTCGGATCATGTGCCAACTGTGATGAATATTTAAGTTAGTTTACTATCTATTCCTACAAGTTTATCACAGGTTCTTATGTGAAATACAAATAATTTATCCATGAAATGCACATTATTTTCATAATACCAATTACAAAATAATGTGCAAAGGCATACAAATATCAGACTTACAGTTCGTACGGTAAAACCTTCCATATCCAGCCTAATGTGGCACTGAGGTTGGCTGGGAAATGTTAAATCCAGATATTGTAATATGATTGAGTACTGCTCAAGAACTCTTTCACATGAAGTTTTATGAATTGATTATACAATCTAACATTTATCATATATTTAAACTTAAAGACTGTACTGGATATATTTAGATGTGTTTTTGTGCTTAGATATGTACAATTTAAAATAAATAATACAGGTAATTACAGATTTATTTTAGAAAAAAACATGAGACCTTTAGTAATGTACAATGTTTAAAACTCAGGATCTTAACGCATTAAAAAAGTCAAAAATATAAAGCACACACCAGAACTAATGGCTGTTGTTCCTAACAATAGCACAGATGAGGCCATTGGAAGGGGAAATATAGCTCCCATCCCTCTCTCATCACTCAGTGACCTCACCCCTTGCTCTGCTTGTAGAAGGGAATGCTAGAAAGGTAGCTTGATCACTTTCTCGCAAAGCCAACAGTTACAAAATTGTATCATTTATCACCAGGCTGGGCAAAAGAGATGCAAGATATTACATTTAACTTATGCATTGACATTTAACTATTTGTTTATGGCTCTTAATTTTTATTATAAAGGTGTTTACATATGTCTAATGAATCTGTAAAATAATTATGGATTTGAATGATTTTTTTTTTACTCAGCGGCCCATCATAAACTCTTCAACTGAGTAAAACGCCAGCAGGTGTTAAATTAATGGAATTTTTCAAGATTATTTAAATGTTTATTACCTCAGAGAGCTTATTTGTTAGTCTCACACCAATTTGTGAAACAATGTCGTTCTGTGTTTATAAAGTTTTCCCTGCCTCTCATCTCATATTGTTGAACATCCCTGCCTTGGACCAATTCACATCTGAATTAACAGTAAAGGGCGACTTCGAGAATATAAAGACGGTGGTTAACACTTCAAGCTCCCTAAAGGAATCTTAACACAGCTCTCTGGAGTTAAGAATTTTGATAGCTTTCTTTTGTGTGCTAGATAATCTTTCAAGTTGGTAGTTAGAACAGCTGCCTATAATGTCAAGCCATAAGATAAATGTGGATGTATCAAACCATAATAGGCTACTTTTAATACATCCATGGAACAAAATTTTGCAATTTTAACAAGACATAAATGCCGGAAGCAACATTTGAGTAAAAGGTTTCTGTATGATAGTCCCATGTGAACCCTTGATCAAGGTACAAACTAAGGAACATGGTGGATTCAGCTTCTTCCAAGAGAATGATATTCATCATCACCATGGGTATACTCCTGCTTCAGTTGTCTAAGGCACAATCATGTTTGATTTCAAACTGTTTGTTTTCAAATGAATCCTTGAAAAATTCTCATTGCATGAGTTCCACTCAGTGAATGACTTCACTTCAAGATTGTGTTTTTTTTATCTAATACAGAGGGATGTATCGTTGGCAAATTGAACTTTCTTTCCATTCTTGATTGAATAATTCAACCTGTTGATATGTATGTGGAAAAGAACTGGCCCCAATATTGATCCCTGGGAGAAATCATAGGGTATTTGCACTGTGCTTGACAGTGCATTCAAATGTACACGTATTATTCAACCTTAAGACAAGATGAGAGCCAATCAGGCGGCAAACCCCGAGTACCGATTGACCACAATAATTGGTGCAACAGTGTCACATGATGCAACCAGTCAAAAGCTTTGGAAAGGTCAAGAAATTTGCTTAGCATATGTTCTCTCCTTTCAGGTCATCAACAACACTGTAAATGAGATCATAACTTAATATAACATAAGATAATCTAATTTTTATTCCTATATTTTATTTGAATACAAATCCAATAATCTGGCAGAGAAGAGTCTTTTATAATTGTTAGTCTCATCATCTGATTGAGCGGACTTGACATATATAAATGTAAATCTTAAATTTACATATATAAAGACAGATATATCTGTACTCTGTTTTTGTATTGCAAGCCATTACTTCCAAGGCCACATTTCATGTGCAGGAGCTAGAGGTAGTTAGAGAGTTCCTGGTCTGGACTGAACGGCAGATGTATGAGTCCCAACTAAGTATTCAGCCTTTTAGAATATTTTAGTATTGTCTATATTCTTTACTTTTCTCTTCTACTCTCCTAAAAATTCATCATTCGAAACAGTAGACCTCCCATTTCATTGAGCTGTCTAACCCACCTCAACACCATTCCATCACCCATTGCACTTCCACATTGAGTAATCTAACAACAATTTTGGTTACCTTATCATTCCTTAATTTTAAAACGTGAATTCAAAGGCCAGATATGACAGTCGGTAGGATTATAAATAAAATTGTCACTTTAAACATAAATTACAAGAATAATGAATCGTAATGGCATCTGTGTGGTGCTGATGAACACAGAAAACCAATGCTTAGTACTTATGCAATGAGTGAAAGAATGCTGTGGTAACATTATAGTCAAGCAACCAGTAATTAGAAATGTATTGTCACATAACATTACATAATTGTAGTAGATAAGATATACAATGAACAGGTGACTCATCAATACAGCAACACTTACTTTCCTTATGTGCCCGGGAATTATAGAAGTGTTGAGGCATCAGACTAACTGGACTTTACTTCTGGGTGCCAATCATAAAGTTTGAGCATCTTCCCATACTCTTTACAAATTCATCATGAATTTCATAATCTTCATACAAATACAATATATTATTACTTATCATAAAACTGATGCAATCCATGGCTAAAAAAAAAAAAAAAATGTTGTGTTGGTAGAACTTAAAAGATCATGAAATCTGTCAATTTTGTTTGACACAGATCTAAAATTTTGGGTTTCTGTTGTATTTTTAAGATTCTGTTTACCTTAGTTTGTAATATTCAGATTTTGTGTATTAATTTTACATATTTACTCCTTTCTGATGTCATAGTCTAAAAATATTTATGAGCAACTTAACCTCACATTACATATACAGTGCAGGAATATTCAACTGACAGAGAAATATGTAGGTAGTATTTGTGTTTGGGCTCTTCATAGCAGATTCTCTGTATATGTTTCTCTCTGTGAATATTCCATTTATTTACAAAATACAGTATCTGAAGTGAGCAGAATACTGTCTATATGAGTTTGGCATTCATTTCCTTATAAAAAATTTAGTAAAAAGTTGAGAGTTTGCGGCAAAACATTGAGGAAAGGTGTTGTATAAATAGGCTTTATAAGATGTATTTCATTATATTTGATACTTTAAAAATTTGATTAAGATTTATAAAAGTGATTCTTCTATTACCAACTAATATACAAAGAGATACTCACAAGGTCAACAAGGTAGACGAGACAGCGGATGGTATCTGCTCCCTGCTGTTTGAGGGCCTTGGCTTCTGCGATGGTACGGCGAGTCAGGCGACGCTGCAGCTTGCGGCCAAACTGGTTCACATGTAGGAATGTCTTTACTGTCTTGCTGTCAGAGGCGGTGGCTGGAGATGAGGAATCTTGGGGGCAAAAACACATGGTTAATAGTAGCCTATTATCTAATCTATGTTACCTAAACAACTTATATCATTAGTCTTAACAAAAATTTCTTGTAAGCCAGAATTATTTTTCTGATTTTACGATCATTATAATTTGTATACAGTGAAAAGTAAATTACTAACACCAACATTTTAAATTATGTTTGTTTAATTCGACTAAAAATATTATGTTTCAACTTATTATGGCAGTTTAAGGCAACTAACATATTAGCTGCTTGTACAAACATGAGCTGGAGGGTGCTCATAGGGTACAAGCTCCTCCTGCAAAACTTTGAAAAAAAAACATTAAAATTTCACCAAGTATTTTTTTAAAGATAAAACACATTTATGAGGTCTTAAATCTCAACACTTTTCAGGTGTAAGACTATCAAGGCCCTATTTTAGAGGGAATTTTATACTTCCAAAACTACCCAGTGTGTCAAGCACCTCTGAAATCAATTTTAATAATAATCACAAAATATTTAAATTATTTGGTGTCTGAACAACTTTTAGCTATGTGCTATTTAACTTTGTGAATACTACCTTAGGAAATAACTTAAAATCAATTTATTAATCAATGGCTTCAATCTGTGATTAAATTAAACTTCGGGATATAACTGTCTGTTTCAAAATAACATATGCTCACAGCTAATGACACTTAAAGGTAGAAAATACTGTATGTTTAGAGATAAAATCAAAATACTTTTAGGAACATCATAAAATTAAAATATTAAGTAAGATTAATGGTTAAAATTTTTATTAACGGTTCAAAAGACATAGGTATACATATTTATAGCCTTTAAAATCAGGTAATGATTCCTGATGTTCACAGGCAAACAGTTATAATTATTTTAGTCTGAATAATTAATTTAAAATAATTTAATCTTAGTTTTAAACTTTACCTAAATTAACCCATTTTCCCTCAGGGCCTACACATTAGCTGCTTGGTAGCAAAAGTATTTACATTATAGATTAAATGGGGTGTTTTGTTTTGTTATGACTGCAATATTCTAAAATATTACCAGCATAGCAGGATAAGAAAAGAGTTAAATTGGACAAATGCTTTGTTTTACCCCTAGCCCCCCTTGGTTAACTTTTACTAGATAATATTATATCAAAAACAATTTGATCACCTGCAATTAAATTTTACTTAATTGTATAATATGGATAGGACACTTTACAAATAAATATTAATTTTTCAAATGACTATTTTTTACATAGCAGTCTTATTAAAAAGCTTAATGTTAATTTATAAGAAAATCCCACAAATAAATAGAAAATTAGAAATAAATTTATAAAACATTTATTATTCCCCTAAAAAGTTTTTTTTTATTAAGTGTGATATTTTTAAATTTTAATACTAAACTTTTTAACAGGCTGCTATTTATTCAAGAATAACCATTGGAAAAAGTGAATCATTCATATAAGAAATATAAAGTTCTAAGATAAAGTTCTAAGAAAATTGTTACATGTCACTGTAATTATCAATCTGTTCTTAGTATAAAAATAATTTCGTAAAAAGAAAATGGCAACTAGGTGCAAAAACAGTATTTCCAGACACTTCAACAGTTAATTTGTTTCTAATTTTGTTTTGGTGAATCACTTTATAGAAGATTACAGCATCATTATAAATCACTCTTTATATCCAGAGTAGTTTTGACACAGTGCTGTTTAGGAACCTAATTAGTTGTGATGGAGTAAAATAACACCATGAACTTTCCACTCCAAACCTTTTTTACACAATAAGAGGTATACACACACACGTATCAATTTTCCCTGCACGTACTCTTGTGGTGCATGGGGACTGTAAACTATCCTGTCTTATTATTACTGAATAAAGATTTTTGTGACTTGTGACACAAACGCACACACATATACAAAGAGTTAATATCATCATATATATATATATATATATATATATATATATATATATATATATATATATATATATATATATGTGCGTGTATAATGAATATTAACTCTTAGCAAAAGTTTTTCTTGTTCTAGGTTTTTAAATCTTCCCACTTTATATAAGTAACATTTTATGTTTTTGTTATTTTATCAAACTGAATGTACAGTAACTATAATAAGTTTGAGTTCAAACTAAATATTGTTTTACCATTAAACTTTTCATCAAAGTTGAGAACAGCCGAGGCTATAACAGAAGCAAGGAGTTCTTTTCCTCGTTTATTCAGGAGGAGTCCACTCTTTTTGAAATGTCCTCTTCGAAACATTGAGGTATTGATCATTGAAACATGACTTATTTTTGACAAAATCCTCCGAAGCTCACCATTTAGAGTGCAGATGTTTTGATTAATGACTCCGTTAGAAGGAAGATCAAACTGTGGTAATACAGGGCACACTAGTAAATTAGTTGATTTCAAGCTGGAAACAAATTTTTCTATGTTTTCCAAGAATACTTTAGAAGCAATTTTGACATCTCCACCAACGATCATATCATCCATGCCTGATATCAAAACTACAAAATCACTTTTCGTAAAAGTTTTTGTGCCTTTTATTGCGTTAGTTACTATGTAACTAGAAGATGCTCCGGGATTAACACACACATAGATATCAGTTTTGGAAAATTTCTTCTTTAACTTAGCTGCCAGTTGTTTTCCATGACTGTCGGAATACACGTGTAAACGGTCTAAATTCTTCCATCTCAACTTTTCAGCTCTATTCCCATTATTTATTGCACCGCTTGGGTTTTCATGAGTCGACCCGTTAGCTCTCTCAGACTCTTCTGAAACATTACCGAAAAGAGAGTCTGAGAGCTAATTCCGGGAAATTTACTTTTAATTTATATTTTCAATTTAACTGTGTTTAATAAAAATATTCTAATTGTTATTTTCAATTTGAGCCCTAATCTTCCCTCAATTAAGAAGAAATATTTTTGATAGCATTCTCCATGATTCTCAATTACTGATTCAGATTAATATGTGTTTGGCAGTTGAATCTTGGCAATCCTCCAATATCTTAATTTGTTTTCATTTCATAGTCACAGTATGAATCATTCATGGTGCATTTCTCCCACTTAAATCTTTTTAAACGTATTAATAATTATGTTTTATAATTGTAATATTTACTTGTAAATCAATAAATTAAGAGTTTCTGACGTATAATGGCAATTAGAGGAGCAAATCAGTATCCAATATGTGATTAACATCTCAGTTAGTAGCTAGGCTCTAACCATTAAATAATAGTTTAGGTCCTCTCCCATACACCTGATGGTTAAATTTGGAGCTCTTGGTTACTGTATTGATCTGTACTGTAATATCTAATTACAGTACAGATCAATACAGTAACTAATACACAGGCTATACCACAATGTAAGGTACATTACTACTGAAACTTCAAAAATACACAAACAGTTTTCCTGTAACACACTTTTCCTTGAGCACAAAATAAAGGGTATTGAGAAACAAATATATTGTGACACACAAGAGGCACATTTGGAAAATAAGTACACCAAAATTACCTTATAGAGGCAGGTCAAAATTAATCAAAAATGAAATGTAATATTTAAAGACTGTAAGATACCGAATAATGTTATAAAATTCAGCAAAAATTAATTATAGTCCAGGAGCTAATTTGAATTGTATAATCACATAACTAGTTAAGAAATAAATGGAAATCAGCCATGCTGGTTTTAGAGGAGGTGAAATGGGAGGATATAAATAGGGTAAAAGATATGAAATGATAATAATTGTTTCAGTTCATACTTTTCTTACCTTGACAAACCTTAACAGGTTGATTGCATTGAACACACATTACTACTACCCCGGCTCTCCTAAAGTTGGTAGGTACATTACTTGTGTTGCAGAGAAGGTGTTAAAGACACATAAATAAATGTTTTATTAGTGTCAGCTAATAATATACAGACCATCTAAATGACTGAAGTGATGACTTTCGATCTCTTTATCTAATAGTCTGACTGTAATATAATTTTTGTTGATGTGCCAGTTTGAAGTTTGATCCAACATGAAGAGGGAATCACTGTAGGTAGAAAATTAGAATGAGATATGATATTATATAATATAGCAAAATGCAAAATAAATTGGAACTAGATTCATAATGTGAAGGCAATAAGTACGAACTTATACCTCACAGAAATCCGTACATCTTGTTTTTGAAACGTTATCAAAATTAGTTTTGACTGAAATATCATGAAGTGACCACATTTCTCTGTCTAAATACCATAATATCAAGAGTGTTAGTCTTCATTTGAAAGTAATACAGTAAAATTTTGTGCAAACAAATATGTCCTCCTGTTCCAAGTAAAGTTGTTACTACAAAATGTTGTTTTATGTAACATCTTAATTGGCTAAGTGTTGAGATAACCAATAATTCAGACTTGTGCTTTCTCAGAATTATAGTGGCGAGATTAAAAGCATTATCTTTCATTTGGTTTAGACCAAGAACATATCAATAGTTCATTATAAGTTAGTTCTCATGTTCCAGGTGCTTAAGGGGAATCACCACTAGCATTATATTAGGCATCTAGTTTAAGTAGAATGTACTCAAAAGTTCTTGTCATTTACTTTGGTCATAGCGTACATCATGTCATCTTCTCTCGCTTTAGAATGAAATGTTTTACTTGATTGCAAATAATGAGAAGCTGTGTCTAAGTTCCATCTCAACTAACCACTACCAAAGATGAATAATTTCATGAAAAACGACAGTGGAGAAATCTTAAGTGAGAAAGTTGGCAGTATACTTAATGTGTCCTCTAGGTCTACACAGCTTAATCTACCAGGCTAAAACCATGAAAGATTTATTATATCGGGTGTCCCACGAAGAGGTTTATTGGTTGATTTTATATTAACCATTTTACACCGAACATTTTCAAACTCTACACAATTCATTAAATAAGTTTTAAAATATTCTGTTAAAATTTCAGCTTTATACATTTTTGAAACAAAATGGTGGCATTTTGAAAAACTATACTAAAACAGTAAAAAAAAGCATTTTTGGTTTTGTAAAATTATTTACTGTCATATTCTAGAAAAATAAAGCATTTAAATCAGAAAATTAGAACATCGATTATTAAAGAAACCTACAATTAAGTCCACAAACTGTAATCCATCCACAGTGACACACTGATAACAGTGCTTAACAAATGAATCGTAAGCTCTTACAAAGAAATTCTACGGTATCCGGAGAAGTTCCTCTTCAATTGATTGTTTTAATTCCTCATCATTATTGAAGCTGCAAGTTTAAACTTGTTCCTTTAAGTAACCCGATAGAAAGAAATCACACACAGTTAAATCTGGGAATTGGGGTGGCCAATCTAAAAAAATAACTTCCACTACCAATCCAACGGCCATGAAGATTGTCATTTAGTAATCGCTTGATAAGATTTGTGAAAAGAGGAGGAGTACCATCTTTTTGGAAGATTGCTTGATTCGTTTCTGGAACTGTAAAATGAAGCGAGACTTGTTCTTTAAAACCTGTTCATACCTATTACCAGTCATTGTACCGTCTGAAATGTTGTAAAATAGCACTGCATTACAACTGACAGCTGCCCAACAGTAATTCCTCTTTATTTGAGTAGAGTCTGTTCAAGAATGTGTGGATTACCAGTGTTGTAATAATTACAATTATGCCTATTTACAGTACCATTGCGTTAGAAAGTGGACTCGTCTGAAAAAACAATTTGAGTATGCCAATTAGGATCTGGCTCGTGAAACTCAATGATACGAGAACAAAATTCAACTCTTCTGTCCGGAATATCTTCAAGAAGATTATGGACTAGGTGACTTTTGTAAAATTTCATTTTGTTTTTCTTAATTATTATCTGTACTAAAGACTTTGGAACACCAGTTTTAAGTTCAACCTTCCTTAGTGATTTCGGTTTACCTGGAGAGTGGAGCATTGATGCGCTTACTAGTACTTCTCTTTTCTCATTTGATCCTCTAGAGTACTTTTTTACGACACTTCCAGTTTCTAACAAAAGATTTTTCCACTTAGTTATTGTTGGATTGCCAGGTGGTTCAACTTCTTGTTAGGCAACTGAAATTTTCTAATTGCTTCTGTAATGTTGCCAAAAGCAATAGCCCATGCACAACACTTCACTTTTTGTTCAACATTAAAAGCCATTTCTCATACGTCAATATCAGCAAAACTGTAATGGAGGAGTTTAGGTTATTTTTTTTATAGCACAAGCAATATTCTTCAATCATACAGCTGTTTTCAATAATGAGCATTATTAAACAGCTGATCTTTATAACTGCAATGCAGTAATCAAACCAGGTAATTCAAGAAATTAATTTTTATGAAAGCAAAATGGTAAAATCTTCAATATGTCACCATTTTGTTTCTACAATTGTTAGAAAGCTTTAATTTTCACAGAATATTTTTAAAACCTACTTTATTAATTGTGTAGAGTTTGAAAATGTTTGATGCATAAATGAGCAAGTAATATAAAATAAAACATTTAAATCTCTTTGTGGGACACTCTGTATTTCAACATATTCCTCTTAGTTGTGGATAGCTTATTTTAAGTTTAAGTGAGTGCAATAAAACAGTGAAAAAGTCATTCTGTGCTTGATTAAAAATAAAAGTTTTTAAAAAAAGTGTTTTTAATTTAAAGCTTTTCAATTTGCCTAGTTACAAAAATAAAACTTACGAACAAAAACTACTATTATTCTTTAAAACAAAGGACAACTAGTAGGATTGTATATCTTTACACTATCTTTTTACCAGATTCAGGTTTATGATTATTTCAATTTTTTCTAAGCAAGTTAACATGCAATTCAAATTCTGATCATTGACCCTCTTGGGAGTATTGTCATTGTGGGATATCACTTCTTTTATATACTACATTACTCATTAGAGTAAGGGTACAGGAATCAAATAGTACCCTAAACAGTAAAAATTTTGTATTCCAGAAAAATGATTATCTTCAGTAACTAATTTAAACTGTTATATTGTAATCATAAAATAGTTATTTGAACTTTTTGAGCCACATGAAGTGAGTATTACTGCCTTAGTAACTCTTATTTAGAGCCAGAGATGATAGAGCCAACATGGAACTAACAATAATTATTAACAAAAATTACAACAAGACACAGTGACACATTGTACCAAGATTGCTCATTAACTTACATTCCCTTTTTTTAAGAATCATTCTTGCAACATGAGCCCAACTTTAGACTGCAGAGAGTATCTTACATTAGTTTCAATTAATAATTTTAAATACAGAAAAGAGGTTCCTTAGTTTCAACCTAAGTTGAAACCTTGAATCAGCTGACAGTTATAAGTAGGAAAGTGCACACACATATCATAGTTTAAAATCAGTTGGCTTCTGCTTCTTTCCAAATAGTACAAGTGCTAGCGTTAGGAGAAAAATTCCTGTGAAATTTCACACTCAAAATACATTTTCCTAATTTATTCTCAATATAAAAGCACACAGACTTATGATCTGGTAATCCGTTTCAATACAGACATTAAAATAAAACTACAAAGAAATTATTTACAATTTTGTTTATAGAAATATCGTGATGCTATAGAATTATGTTCAGAAATATTACTCTTATTATTAGATAATAAAAAAATTACTTTCTCGGTTATCAGATTTTTAGTAACGTAAATTAAGTGGGATGTTTTGTAAGAAAACAAATGATAGTCAAATTCGATTCCTAAATGATCAGGAATTTTCTTTAACAGTAAGGAATCTCATTCAGTCTGAAGTGTTTCGGAGAGACTATGGTTAGTGGAAAATGGTAATGAGAGAGTGTAAAATCATAGTTTACAGTTATTTATATTCCATTTATTTGTCTAAATAACTATATAAATTAATATATTCTAGAGGTCTCTCATGCAGAAACCGAAATGTATATGTAAATATTTTATTTTTCTGTTCTATTTTCTATACTACATTATGGTACCACCAGAGACAGTTATAAATCTGTGGAAAGATTGGTACTTATTTTCCAAACATACCTTATATTTAAATTATATCACTGAAACAAGCATTTTGGGAATTCTGACTTATCTTACCAGCTGGAACTTCAGTGCCATCTCCAATCTCCGGGAGGTACTTCTCCACGTATTTGTCAGCCACATCAATAGCGTTATTCAAACGGGAGGCAGCCAGCTCCCCACATATGTTGGCACCACTGATGCTCATCTGCTTGACTGAATCGGCTCGCTTCAACACTGGACCGACTACATTGCTTGCCACATAGTCCTTTGTTATGTTATACACCTGAATAATAGGAAGGAGTTCTAAACACAAATTGTTAACTAAACGGTTTGGCACAAATAATTCATAATTTAGCTGTTTTGAAAAATCTACTTCATATGGTCTTATGATAGATTTGTACCTGGCTTTCCCTCTATTTAACCATATAATTTCATCTAAATATCTTATCTGAGCCAAAATAATGAAATCTTAATATTTTAAAATTTTAATATTTTTAGCAGAAAATAGTGTTACTCTAAACCTATCATTATCATCATCATGATACTTTATTGTTGCAATGAACGTTTACAAATAGAGCAATAGCTGTAAAAACAGGCAACTTTATCTATTATATATTACACATTTAAATTACAGATAAAAAATTTAGTCATAAACAGTTGTACACAAATTAACAGAGAATATTTAACTTAGAGTATATCATCATTCCTTATGAACAAAAATATATACATATCCTAGAGTAAAACTTTTACCTATACCAAAACGCATCAAACTATAATAACTTTTTTCTTGTAGGTAATCAGCAAGACTACGTTTGAATGTGTTGGTGTTTATTTTACTCTTTAGGTCAGAAGGTAGTTTGTTAAACATTCCCCCCCCCCCATGTACACTGGAAATAATTAGTCTGGGCTCGCGGCTCTGGCATACTAGCCGTTCAACTAAGGTTCGGCTCGGTCGAGGTTCTATTTCGCTGTCAACGCGCAACGTTTCACAAAACTCATTCCATTTAATACATGAAATGAGCATTTTGCCATTACTTTATCGTAATAAATATTTATATCAAATTAAAGAACACATTCTTGTCTTTCCAACCAATACGTATTAAAAAAATGTCAATTCTAAATAATAATGTCTAAATTAGTAAAAACCAAGTACAGTTTTAGTTTGGTTAATTTTATGACATGAAATTTTCGCTCTGCGAGGAAGTTTTTTATTATTCTGTCAGTATCAAACTTCCCGTGGAAAAGTTTTAGAAAATCGATTAAAACTGCATTTTTTGTCTAAAAAACTTTTTTCTACGACCCCTCATTCCGGGGGAAATTTAAGCGTTATCTTAATATTTAATAAACACTCGGCGCGCGAGCTTCTCCCAGTCTCAGTACGGTCTTCAGTTCTTTTAGCGTGAAAGCAATGACATTTTGGCTTACATATAAACCTCACCTAATATATTTTCTAGGATTAAAATAAGGATATAAAAGTTTAGTTTTAACATTTTAAATCTTAAACTGTCTTTAAATGGCTTAAATATATAAAGCTAGATCCTTACATAATAGAATAGAACAAGAACAGTGTTGTATTCAACATTCTCCACAGTTTTGTAATGACAGAAGTAATTTAACACATTGGAGTCTGGCTCGCTATTTGCTGTTTTAATAGCCTGGTCTGCACAAATTATTGGGTTTTCAGATTTTTTCTTTAGAAAACTGTTAAATATTATGTATATGATATTATATTTTCTTTGAAAGTTCTATCTTTCCTCTTTAAATTGATATGTAAAACTTTATTCCCTATAAAATGTAATAAATTTTAAAATAAAATTTCAAAACTTACATTTTTTGAAGAAAAATAAAAGCTCCCGCATGTCTTGTATTACTTGAAAATTAACTTTTGAATAAACAATATAAGTCATTTCAATTTTTTTAAAGGCATTTACTATATACATATTTACAAATAATTATTTTATTTGCCAAAATAATTCCAAATGCTAAAAAAAATTATTGCTGTCGTAGACAGACTGACGACACGCCAGGCCACGTCAGTCGATAAACAAAAAGGCCTCATGCGGGTATGACGTAGTAGCGCCTAGCGGAATTTTTCTGAACTAACAAAACAAAGCTGGCTTTTTTAATGCAGCGGACGGCACTCGAATATCACTCGGGCAACTCCGTATATCAATCGGCAAAGCTGTGCTCGAGTCACGCTCGAGCGCCGGCCGGGTGATTAAACAACGGCGCTCGAGTGTCTGGCTCGAGCGTAGACTCGAATGTGTTTAAAACATGTTAATAAAATAATAATAAAATATGTACAAAGTTAATACATACGCTTCAATCCAAATCTTCAATGCCGCTCAAATCACCCAAGTCTTCAATGCCGCTCAAGTCATCTGGCGCGTTTTCACTGCTTTCACTGTCACTGCTGCCGAGTGAATTTATCATTGATTCCACGAGATTGTCGATTTGGGGCTCAGCTGAAGCATAATCATTTTCAATTTTTTTTTTACGTGTTCGCACTTTCTGGTCCATTCCTCTGCACCTATAAGTGAAAACTTTTCTTCCGCTAAAGACTTAATACTTGAAAAACTGCACTGAATATTTCTACTGGCTACGTAGTTTTTCACTTCAGCCCAAATGAGTTCAATAGGGTTTAAGTCCGGGGTGGTATGGTGGGAGCCGAAGCACAAACATGTCCTCCACTGCTGGTCACTAGTTCATCAAGCTCATACCTAACAAATCTCGGTTTTATTTAGGAGAATAATCTGTACAGCTCCGGGACTAGCAAATCATCCGAAAAAGGTATTTGATGTTTAGAAAGCCAATCTTTCATCAATTGTTTCTTACTTTTTGAAGTAGGTGCTTTGTCTTTTTGTACATTGTGATAGGGGGCGTTATCAACAAACAATAACTGATCTTGGTGGTATGTTAGGCAGAAGTTTTTCTCTCATCCATTTCATCATTGATTCCGTATTCACGTTATCGTGGTAATCACCCGAATGACTCGATGCCTTCCACATTGTCAATGCATTGGGAACAAAACCAGCTTCACTTCCTGCGTGTATCATGATCAACCGTTCCCTTTCGAAATGGGAACACGCATTCCTTTAGTTGATTCGTCAGACCACGATGAACTTGACACGTGACTTGTCAGTATATAAGACTCGTCTAAGTATATAATTGGACGTCCTTCATCTCTGTAACGTTTGAGTGCTCTTAAATACGAAATTCTTTTTTTCTCTTATTTCATTAGTCTCGATCAAAAGCTTGCGGTTATTTTGTGTCCTTCTCCACCGAAAACCAAGTTCTTTAAGAATGTTGTTGAGGGCTTGATTTTGATCCTTTAAAAGTCGATCCGCTGTTTCAATTCTTCATGTAACAAAGATACAGTTGGTAGCTTGTTTTTTAGAAGATGGAACTCGTACACAACTCGCCTTATCAGAGCTTTGTTCAAAGTCATCCAATCCTGTAATAGGCTTTTTACGATTCCTTTTCAATTTGTTTGGGGGTGAGAAAGCTACTTTCACCATTGTCATTATTAACGGTTAAATTTTTAAGCTCTTTATTAATTCTTGAGATTTCACGTTCTGAGACGCCTGTAGCTACTGCTGTTCGGACACGGGCCTTTGCCAAGGGAATACTTAAGTTTTTTCATCAGCCTCCTTTTTCATGAATGTATATACATTACTGACAATTTCACGACTTTGACTGTGCAAAACTCTACCCTTCAGTTTTGATTTCACGCGGTCACACATATTGCTTATGAAGTAAGCTTCTTACTAAAACAAAAATAACACAATACAAAAAACACTGAACGTAATAATTATTCACAGTTAACTGCACACAGTAAATACACACAGCTTAGAACAACACTCACTGTTAATACTGAAGTTTAGCGATGCTCACTCTATGACAACAGATGTCACACTGGTATTATATTGTTTGGAGGGAAGGTTTGCTGGAGGGAAAGATGAGTCACAAGTCAGCCAAGCCCTTCCGGCTGGCACGACCTTGAAGTTCCGCCACCGTGGCGCGGGCGTGATGTTTTCAGGAATGGACCGATTCACACACCCCTCTTCCCCCCGCGCCATAGCCTACCACCGACCGGCCGCGCGCCCAGACTAATTATTTCCAGTGTACATGGGTGTTTTTTCCAATAACCTTTGTCTGTGCTTAAATATTGAAAATCCTTCTTAAATCTTGTGCTACACCCATGAACGATATTATCATTATCAAATTTTGGTAGCTAGATTCAACCATTAACAGTGTCTTCAAAATAATTAAACAGGGAACAGTTATTATCTTGAGATCTTTAAATTTGGCTTACAAGATCCCATCAGAAGAATGTCATAATTCTCAATAACTTCTTTTGAATTAAATATATATTTTTTAAATTTCTGATGAAAATCCCCAAATTTTTATTCTGTAATGGATGATTGAGTAAAAATATGCATAGTAAACAAGTTTTTAGGTCTGTAGTGTTTCTTAATACAAGCATTTGAAAACAGGCTGGGTTTAATTTCCCCATTATTGTTTCAATGCATTTCCCCCAGGTCAAATGTGAATCAATATATCCCCAAAAATTTGGCATTTTCATGCATAATAAATTATTTATTTCTAAAAACCATCCCCCCACCACCATTGAGTCTAGATTGGGCAATACAAACTTTAACCATTTGGGGTCTTTACTTAACCATTGACTTCAAAATATTTTTCTAGTTTGTAAAGAGTATTTCTTGACTGTAATTTTTAATTCAGCATCATTAACGGCTTTACAACTGCTGTAGTATCATCAGCATAAAGTATTAAGTTGTTAGATAAATTTATAGGCAAGTCGTTCACATATAAAAGGAATAAAACAGACCCCAAAATTGGACCTTGTGGAACCCCAACATTTCTTCCCATTATGACTTAAAAATTATATTGTTTAAAAAATTACTGTTCTTTGGTATCACTTGCTAAGGTAGGATTTTAACCATGCAACAGTTTCTGCTGAAAAATTGTAATTACAAAGCTTTTTAAGAAGAATTTGACGATTAATGCAATAAAATGCCATAGATGTGTTAGAAGATGCCCATTGTTCTCTGTGATCCATCCAAGGCCCAGGATACCTCATTAACTAAATTTGATATTGCACTTGTTGTATTCAACACTTTTAAGAATGAAGCAAAATTGTACATTTGAAAAATTGTAATTTTTTCTTTAAAAAATATTATTTGGTAAAATCAAATTTTTCAAAAACTGTTGGTAAAAATGAGACTGTCGATTATTGTTATGATTACACTGCTCACCTTTCTTAAAAATAGGCTTTAGTTCATCATACTTTAAAAGTTCTGGAAAAAAATATACTACAAAATGATTGACTTACAATGACCGCCAAAGGCTCTGCTATAAACTGTACAATCTCTTTTATTAAATTAAGAGGTATTTCATCCCAACTCACTGATTTTTTGTTACTTAGGGATTTTAAACTTTAATAACTTTATCTAGAGTAGTGCAATGAAAATCAAACGCAGATCCTGCATTAGTTTTTAAATCCTTTGCAAGATTTAATGCTTTCTGTTCAAAAGGGGACAATCCAATTTCCTTGACAGACTCAGTATTTTTTTGTTAACAAATTCAGCAATGTCCATTGCATTACCAGTAAGATTGTTATAACTAAATTTGGAAAATTATTTGTAGCTTTAGTACACTCTAATTCTGCTTTAACAACATTCCAAGCAATCTTGCTCCTATCATCTGAGATTTTTATGAAGTTAGCATTACTGATTCTTTTGGATCTATTACAAACACTCTTAAAAATCTTTTAACAACACTTAACACACTACAACACCTATTCAGCTTATCAAAATAAGGTTAAGCAATAATAATAAATATGTACTTGAAGAATTATACTTGAACAAAGTAGTCACTTGTAATACAACTATGGACTATGTATTATATTAAAGCTCTTTGCAATGCTGCAATAACCTTTCTTCTGACATGACTCTACTGCAGAGGAAAACAGGACCATTTACATTAAAATCTTGGTACCAGTAAACAAGTACTCACCACTTCTGGGGGATAATTGATGACAGGAATATTGGCTTCAATGACATCAAGACCCTTACACACGATGCTGTCCACGGCTGACACAGGTGTTTGAAAAAGGCTGACAACAGGCATTGCTGTGCCAACAGCCAACCATACTCCAGTCTCTGCTGGCAGCAGGCTCAGACGAATCAGGAAGCTTGACTTCTGTTAGAAACAATGATGGTGCTGTGTTAAAAGTGTGGCTACTTACTTGATGCTCCTGCATCATATTTACAAAACAATTTAACACATGTGAGTTCATAATTCAGTTGCTAAACCAAGTGATTGTGATTAAGATACTATAATAGCATTAAAAGGCTAGAGATAGTGGTTGTTTGAAATAGTCACTTTCTTACTTACCTTGAGTGACTGATAGTAGGAATGGACAGACTCTACCACAGGAAGGTGTGAGATCCTCTCAAGACTCTTGAGATGGAACACCTTTTGTTGTTGCTGCTGCTGCTGTTGCTGTTTATGGTGTTTATGGTGGTGTGAATGAGATTTCTTCTGTGTTTCTGTTGCCATGATTACCCTCTCACCTGTGGACATTAAATGGAAAAGGTCTAAAAAAGATTGGTGCGACTACCATCTTGAAATGAAAATTTTCCTTTAAATGCTTTGATAAAATCTTAGAAAGTTATTTTATTTTACAATCTTTGAAAAGACATCATCTTGAAACTCTCTGGCAGGTAATTGGTTGGAATTATATTATTTATAAATCTAATAAAGTACACTTATTTAACTTTGTAATTAAAAGCATTCACCAAACTTATTGATCTAAAGACTTTATAAATAATTGTCAAATAACGTTCTTGCAGTTGACAATACCCAATTTTTGTCATCATTATACTGCATACAAGATATTAATCACAAAATCACCTGAATACACATGACTCATTGGAATTGTTCACAGCACAATCTGATGGCTAGGCCTAGTAACTACTGTTAGTGGGATGTATCACACCACTTGTGAACTCAGTTGACTGGTTCTTGCTATTAATCTAATGAGATGGTTGGTTTGAATTATATTCAGCATTAATTATCCAGGTATAACAATGTAGACTAAATCATAAAAATATAAACTAAACTATGTTTTGCTCAATTAGTTATCTAAGTCGATTCAAAAGTTTAAGAATTCTAAATTTTTTATTTCCAAGGGATTTTTATCATTGTCATTCTGTCTGGTCTGTATCACAAGAAATCTAAATACAAGTGCAGTATTTATAATTTAAAATGTGTGTAGGAATTTATAAACATGATGGAATTCTACAATTTTTCTTCTTATTTTTATTGATTTTGTTATGAGGAACCATTCTCTTCTCCATCCCTTGATCCGCCCACTGGACAATGACACACCCAAGACAATTGTCAAAGAATCAAGTATTTTGAACACCATGTGATGATAATTCTAGTGTTATCATTAACAGTCAAGTTTTTTCAATCAGAAAATAATTCGAAACCATCCTGAGGCTCAGGACATAATATTTGAAAGGTGTCAGATATTGTGGTCATATATAATAGTCATATACAACACATGAAATTTTAGTTTAGGTCTGATCAGTCAGCCAAAGTAAGACCAATATCTATGTTTTTCAAAATTCGCATTGAACTGTAGGTTTTTATTTCTGGTCACTGAACTTAACTAATGACCTTCTTCCTAGAATCAGTTGACCTTAACCCTTTCCACTACATTATCGAATGGTTATAACCGTAGGGAGACAGCCATGATATAAGTAAAGAACAGAAAGAGTTAAATAGAAACAATTCTATACATGAGATTTACACTCGCTGTATATATTATTTTCCTTAGTGTGGAAATATTAACCAATATGGTAATGTAAATAGTAAAAGATTTAGACAAGAAGAATTGATGTAGCCAATTGTTTTAGAATACAATTTACTGATGAAAAAGATGCAAAATTTATACAGTTATTCATAAAATCAAAAAGTCTATTTCAAGTCTAAAAGAACTAACAGATCTTTGAATTAATGTTACAACAGAATTTATTAAAGTTTAAACACTACACCAGTAAACTGTTATGTACACAGTTACAGTACACCAGTATATTATGCAACAAATTATTCTGAGCTAAAATTGCAGTTTTACACACGAATACCAAATTAAACGAAAAAAATGTTTGCAGTTTTGCTCACCTGCCCAAGGCACACAGATCAACGTGAGTTTACAAAAAGGCTCCAGCCCTGGCTCTGAGAGACACTTGCTAGTCAAGACTGTCCTATCAGAGGCAAGGTCAACTGTTATCAGAGGAGACTTTACCCATGCTGTCTCTGCCATCAGGCCTTCACATGATTCCCCCCTGTCCGTCCTGGCTGCCCTCTTTGTACATGTACAAGTCACGTCTCGCCACTTGCCTGCTATTTCTTTCGCTTACTTATCATAATACACGTTGTCTCAGCTTGATAAGAATTTACAACTATCATTCTGTAATTTAAAGATTTTTATGACGTCTACTTTTGGTGGAGTTCTAATAATATTATTAATAGTTATAAAATTGACAACAATAATAATTTTTCAAGATCTAAGAACCAGAATGTTTAATATTAGACAATTTTTTCTTTTATTTCATTGTTTTTATTATTAAGTAAATTACTTAATTTTTATTATTATTTAGCTTCTTTTTATTTCACAAGTATGGTTTGAATATTTGTAATAAGCTGTAATTTAAATACATCAGTACCATATTGATATGTAGGTGGATCAATAATATTTAACTTTAAGATTAAAATTAATAATGGTTCTATTTTACATGTTTTATTTAGATTGATTACTATTACTGTTATTTATCATACAATTTCCTTAGTAGCATTATTTATTACAAATTTCATAAACATCTCTACCAATAAATTAAAAACTGCAATTGCCACTATTCTGTGAACAAATGGTGTTCATAATAAATTAACAAACTCATCAAAAATAATTCAAAAAGAAAGATTTGTTACAGATAGACTTAAATGACACTCAGTCAAATCCCAGAAACATGCACTTTCATTGAACTCATTCTTGTCTATATAGAAAATAAGTTTCATGTAGACCTAGAAGACAAAAGTTTTTATAAAAAGATTTTATAAAAATAAGTTTTTATGGAAAAATTTAATTACTCTCATATTGTAACCATAAAAAATAAAATATTCTTAACTTAATGATTTAAATTTTATGAGCAAATTTATTTCTAAACATTTTATTTATTGATATATTGAAATGCTAAATTTTCTGTTATGATAAAGATAACTAAAATCAAGGTGGCCTCTCTCAAAAATTATTACTGGACCCGTCCTTGTGACATACAAATTCTTATCTAGTCATGGAGTTTTTCGGACATTTTTACTGGGGCCCGGGCCCTCAAGTGGCCCAGGCCAGGCTCTGCTACATGTCTGTTTAATAGACACGGTGGCGGGACATGATAGGGCCCAGCCGGAAATCTTTTCTGGGGCCTGCCAAAGCTGAATACAGCTCTGTGCACATGGCACAAGTAACCGAATAACTTTGACATAGTGAAGGTGTTAAATTTACATAAAGTAAAGTCTGAAATAAATCTGACTGTTTTCAAATTAAGACAAATCTAGGAAATAATTATAAGGTATGAAAGAATAAATATCTAAATTATTAAAGAACTATATACTAGAGATCAAACTGATACGCTGAGTAAAAAAGGGCAGGGTAAAAGCAGTGATGAAACAATGAATGTGACCTAGGGTATAAACAGTGTTATATAACCGGCAATACTGTGATTGATGTGGCTCTGAGGTAGGTGTTGACTTTAGGGCTTCTTTAATTGGTCCGTTTCAACCAACTTACTGATGCAATCATGACCTTGGTTTCCAACAGGTACCTGTTATATTTATAAGGTCTTATGACTGACTTTCCCTTTTGGGTGTCACTCAAAATCAAAAAGAGATTATACTTAAAAAATATTGGGGATTTAAAGGATGAATATATGAATACCACAAGCATATTTAATACTAACAATTAAATTGGCAATAAAACTTCTACATAACAACAAACTTTCTATATAACAAGCAAAATATGTAATATAAAGTTGTAGAACAACTAAAAATATTGAATATATGAAAAATAGAAAAATATTTAAGCTTTATATATTTACAAATTCTATTTAATAAACTACAGTAGCCTTTAAACATTTTATATTTTATTACTGACTAGTTTTAATATTTATATACATGTATATAATAAAAGTTTTTAAACCTCAAAGATTCTAAAAGACATTTTAGACAAATAATTGGATTCATAAGTTGAACGTCTCTTATATATAACCCCATAAAGCAGAATAAAAATCTTTTAAATTTAATTTAACAAACTCTGAAATTAATCTATATGCAGTAAATATTATTAAACATTTGTTTAAAATTTGTTAAGTATTTTATAGATTATTTTCTATTATTTTGTAATTGATAAATATTACATAAAAAGTAAATACTTGTTAAGACACCATAGTTTAATCATTCATTTGTGGCAAGTTGTAAAGTAGTTCCAAGAAGGATTACAATTATATTGATAAACATAATTACAGTTAAAATGTTACAAGTATTAATAAATAAATAATAAGTATGAATTGAAACAAGCATTATTTTATTCAGTTTATTAACACAGTCACTGCTACTATCCTAGTTATTTTAAGTTGCTACCAGACTTGTGTTACAGTGAAGGCGTAAAGAAGGTTAAAATTATTAAAAAAATTGACTAGAACTCAAAGTAAAAAATGTTATGTTATGGAAATTTGATCTATACCTAGAGTGTCGGGATTTTGTAGGAGGAACAAAAAAAGAAAACTGGGGCAAAACGGTACGTGTTGGCAATTTTTGGCAGCTATCTTGAAAACCAGAAGGATTAGTGCAAACATTGTGAAATTCAATGTTTACACTAAACCTCACGATTATTTAGATATTTGGGAAAACTGTAAAACGAATCCCTTTGTTTCTCTTTTTAGCCCTTCCTTCAAATACCTAACACTCTAGTTTGTGCGACTTTTTACCACTTATTGATTAAGCAGTAGCAAACCTACTCTAGTTCGTGTGACTTTTTACCACTTATTGATTAAGCAGTAGCAAACCTACTCTAGTTCGTGTGACTTTTTACCACTTATTGATTAAGCAGTAGCGAAGCCTATCACTTGAGAGGAATGCAAAATTTCAGTCTGACTATCTCCCTATCTGTCTGTCCACACAATATCTCAAAAACGAATTGATGTAAAGAATTGAAATTTGGCATGAAGCTTCATTTTTATACAGGCACTAAGATCAATGATGGTAAATGTCAATTCATGGAATTTTGTTGAGCATTAAGCGAACATTTTTATATTGGGTCGTCTGCTAGTGTACAAGACCTTGTAGTCTTCTTTAGCCTTTAATTAAATTGGTGGTTTTTAATTACTAGAGTGTATAAATGTGTCCATGTGTGTTGTTTAATTCATCATTATATCATCAAGCAAGTATGGAATAGACAAGTTTTCATTTCTACAACTTTAATTTAATTGTATACCTTGTTCAAAGTTTTTGTGACAATTTAGCCTAAAAACACTGAAGTTTCATTTTAACTCATTTGACTCAAACTAAAATTATTTTATTTAAAAGAATATTCAAGTTTAAACTATTTTATAATATTGATAAACCTTGGTGTAAGACTACATTTTTATGATTATATTTTATCAGTGACTATTTTTTGACAGTAACAACTGAACCTGTCTGAACAGTGAATCTTCTTATCAGTGTTGTTTATATTGGCTGGAACACAAGTTGATAAGCAAGGCTGAGTAGCTCAACTGGTAGAATGCTTGCTCTTGAATAGTGACTAAAGACAGGGAACTAGGTTCAAATCCAGTTTGGAGCTATAATATTTTTGTCTTTGTATTTTACATACTACATCTAGTACTGAACACTTATTGATATAAAATAGTGATTTAATATTTTTTTCTTTTTTTTTCTTCTTTTATTGTTGATTGTTGAGAAGACATTGTTAACTTGTAAGCATTGTTAACATTAATAACTTGTTATATGTAAGTAATAATAAGGGCGAGAGGAGAAAAAAAAATTGTTTAACTTTATGTTGTAGATGTAAATATTTACTGCACTATTATAAGTATTAATATAATCAAAATCAAAGTGAAAAAATGTTTTTAATTAATGAAATCGTATTTGCAAAAGTAAAAGGATATCAACCCTGGCCGGCTTACATTGCCAAAGTTGAGAACAATAAATATCACGTTGTGTTTTTCGGTAAAAGTGACACTGCAGTGTGTAAAGAGGGAGATGTCTTTGACTACAACAAATATGAAAGAGAAACGTTACCAAACAAGAGGATTACACCTTCTTTAAAAATTGCCCTAGAGGAAGCCAAGACTCATCTTTTGCAGAATCAAATGCAGAACATAAATTCAACTAGAGAAAATAAAGAAGAGACTTTCTCATATGATCCTGCCGAAGAAAGCATGAATGATGTATCTGAAATAAATATTCAACTACAGTACGAAAAGGAAAAAATGGAATCGTCCCTACGCTTGGCAGAGGAAGAAGCGGAAGAGATGAGTCAAAAGTTTGAAAGGGAGATAGCCAGTCTCAATGGTCAAATAAAGCTGTTGGAAAATAAAATTCTCAAGAAAGATGAGAAGCTGGCTGAGCTGTATATGAAGTTAAAAAAATAATATTTCAGAGGAACTGAATTACTTGTCTCCAAAAGTGTGCATTTCAATTAGTACCCAGACAAAAGAGGAAAATAAAAGTAAAAAAAATACAGAATACAACATTAATGAAGAACTTGTAACTAAACTGGAAGAATATGAAAAAGAATTAAATGAAAAAGAAATACTTATTTTAAAACTTAAAGATGATATTGACGAACTCAATGAATCAGCCATAAATAAAAAATGTCTCCACTGTTTTCCTCCCTTGCAGGACTCTGAGTTCAAAGAGGTCAAAATTAAATTCTTGAATAAAGAAACAAAACACATGTCACCTCCCACATAAAACCATACTCTGACAAGCAATAACCGTTTTAAAATTCTAGAAATAGAAGATGATGTTGAAGATGATTTAAGAGAGAATGAAATAGTCATTTTAAATAATAAACCCACCCAGACATCGCACTTCTTAAATAAAAAATCCTGTAAAAATGTCAAACAAAAATATATAGAAACTCATACACCCAAATCTGTATCAACATCAGCTGCTTCAATCAAGAAACAACTTCTCATCATGGCTGATAGTCATGGAAAAAATTTAAGTTCACTGGTTCAGCAAAGATCTTTAATTAACGTATTTTCATGTGTTCGGCCTGGAGCAAAGTTTAGTGGGGTGGTGGAAGACATTACAGCCTTAAGCAAGAACTTTACTAAAGATGACAGTGTCCTTATCATAGCTGGAACAAACAATATGGAAACCATGGGTATAAAACGTTTCCTGAATGAGGTTCAAGAATTGCTCAATAAGTCCAATGATTTGAATCTGATCCTAGCCACATTACCAATGAGGCATGACCAGCCTAATTTAGATTTGAAAATTTCTATAATTAATAGAGAAATTGAAAGTATTGCTGCTAACAGAAATTGTCCTGTGCTACCACTCCACCATCTACCTCGCCATCTTTATACAAATCATGGATTACATATGAACAAGAGGGGTAAATCAAGAGTAGCTGAAATGATAGTAAAAATCATCAACAAAAATAATAATCTAAATAACACTCACTCTACGCTGAACAACCCTTGTCCATCTTTATTACCCATAGAGGGCGGAATTTCTGTTGTGGAAGCCGACATGAGGGAAGTTTTCGAAGAAGTCAAGAATACTTCATCAATTGCATTAGCACATTCTGTGTCATCAGATTTTCATATGTCAGCCGGAGTGGCTGTGACTTACAGAGACTATCGTTCGTGAATCAACATCCCCCAGGTCCCAGGATCAGAGTGTTTTGTGTAGCCCTGAAAGTCAGTATAGTTTTAATGAGTGTGTAATTGAGGTAGAAGAGTGCAGTGCAAACAATACTACACACCAACTAAATAGTTTGTATACAACTTCACCCTTAAACATAAGTAAGCAGGATATTTAGCACTATCAAAAGTAGTAAGCCTACAAAACAAAAAAATCAAAAGTCACCATTGGCCTATAAATCTGAGAATTTAAGTTTAAATTTTTTATTTTTAAATATTCAAGGCCTATTCAACAAAACATTAACCCTAGAAACTTTTTTAACATCTAATAATTTGGACGTAATTGGTTTATCTGAGCATTGGCTTAAAGAAGTAGAAATTTTCTCAGCTTTGCCTGATGGTTATTTTTGTAAAAGTGCATATTGTAGAACTGAACATATTAGAGGGGGTTCCTTAGTACTTACACATAAGAGTTTGAATGTAAGAATATGTGATGTTGGTCAGTTTTGTTCTGAGTTGGATTTAGAGGCGGCAGCTGTTTTTGTGGATAATTTAAAATTGATTGTTTTAACTATATATCACTCTCCATCAGGTAACCCAAATACTTTTCTTGACTATTTTGACAAATTGCTGCGGTTTTTGACAAAATGGTCAAATTATACATCTGTGATTGGAGGGGACTTTAATTATAACTTTGATGTAACTAAAGGTAGTAGATTCTCAAACCAATTCCTTAATCTCTTGCGACAGTATAACTTTTATCATTTGAATACTAAACCTACTCGAAAAAATAACTGTCTTGACAATATTTTTGTAAATTGCCATAGAAATAATGTACTAAATTGTAGTATTTTTAATTTTCCATATTCGGACCATTGTGGTCTCACACTGAATTTGAATATCAATGATTTTACTTCACAAAACCACACAAACATACCCAATAGTATGCAGTTTCTTAAAGTTATTTTACCTAAACAAAAGGTCTCCAAGTTAACAGATAGATTGGGATGCTATGATTAGAATAATATTTTGAGCTCTGATGTTGTCGGTGCTCGGAATGTCTGTTCTGTCATTCTTTATATATTGACAAACAATATTAACCATTTCTCTAAACCAGTAAGAGTTAATTCCAACAGTGGTAAAAAAAGGAATAATGCCTGGTTCAATAATGAGTTAGCTGCTATGAAAAGTAGATTAATTTTCTTAGACGTCTTAGTTAAGAATAATATGAGAAATTTCCATGAAATTAAACAAACATACAATTACTTGAAGAATCATTACAGAAAAAGTATTAAAGAAGCTAAAATCAAATTTAATACAAATATAATAGAGAATAGTAGTAACAAATGCAGAGCGGCATGGAATATCATTAAAAGTAATAATAATGTTAGTACCGTAAGTTTAAAAAATTCAGTAATATCCCCAGACACTTTTAATAATTACTTTTTGGATTCAGTGGAGACTATTAAGAACAAAATAGGCACTGCCCCTTCTAACTCAGAGCAGCTGCTTGCGTCTGTTGAGAAACCTGTTCCAAATGTACATTTTACATGGAATATAATAACACCACTGGATGTAATCAATGCAACTAAGCGTTTAAAAAACTCTAATTGTAATGATGTTTATCAAATGTCCAATAATCTTCTAAAACAAATCATTGATAACATATCTTTGCCACTATCCTGCTGCTTTAATCTTTGCCTGTTAGAAGGAATCTTTCCTGATGAATTCAAAATTGCAAGAATTAGTCCAATTTTTAAAAAGGGATCTAAAGACAAACCTGAAAGTTACAGACCCATTTCAGTTATTCCTGTAATATCAAAAATATTTGAGCTTTTAGTTTTTGATCAGCTAAGTGCCTATTTTGAGAAAAATAATCTTTTAAGTATTTCTCAATTTGGATTTAGAAAAGGTAAATCCACAGTAGATGCAATAGATAAGCTGGTGCACGAAGTGCTACTAGCATTTGAAAATAAGGTTTTTGCTCAGGCTACCTTTTGTGACCTGAGCAAAGCCTTTGATTGTGTAAATCACTCGGAATTATTGTTAAAACTTAAATACTATGGTATTCAAAATTTGCAACTTGAATTTTTTAAATCTTATCTTTTTGAGTGGAAGCAAAAGGTTCTAGTGAATAGTGATTGGTCACAGGTAGTTACAATTAAATATGGTGTCCCCCAGGGATCGGTTTTAGGTCCTCTTCTCTTTTTAATTAGTATAAATGACCTCCCTGCTTTTATTGACTGTAAATCAATATTGTATGCAGATGATACCACTTTCCTCAACATTAATTCAAACATTGATGAGCTTAATATCTTGGCACAAAGTGCTCTGGATAAGGCATCGGATTGGTTTAAAGCAAACGGTTTTCTTTTAAATGAAGATAAAACCCAAAACATAATTTTTACTTTAAGAGCTATTGGTATTGATAATAATTTAGATAAATATTCAAATCAAGTAAAATTTCTAGGAGTTTGTTTTGATAAAAATTTAACATGGGGTTCTCATATTGATTATATTAGCTCAAAATTATCTAGGGTTATTTTTCTAATTAAAAAGCTTACTAATTGTATTGAAACAAATTATATTAGATCCGCTTATTTTTCTTATTTCCAATCAATTTTTAGATATGGTTTAATATTTTATGGAAACTGCAGCAGGATAGATGAAATATTAATTTTACAAAAAAGAGCAATCAGGATCATGTGTGGTGTTAGTTTTTTAGAACATTGTAAACCTTTATTTATAAACTTAAAAATTCAAACTATTTTCAACTTATACATATATGACTTAGTTTTGTATACTTTTCAATACCCTAACAATATTAAGTATGCTGATCATAGCTACAACACTAGGAGTAAGGCAAGTAGGCTTACTACAATCAATTTCTGCAGACTAAATAAAACCATTAATAGTCACCAGGTTGTTTCACTAAAAATTTACAACAAATTACGTAATTTAATAAATATATACCCTAAAAAAGTGTTTTACAATAAATTGTATAATTGGCTTCTAAACAATCCTTTTTATTCTGTAGATGAATTTTTTGCTGTATCCCATATTAATTTATAATTATATCTAAAGCTAAATAAGGATAATTGTTTATATTTCTTGGATGTGTTTACATATCACTTATATTTTAGTATGTAAACATGTATTTATTTATTGACTTGGCTACTGGCTGTAAAGTGACTTTGTCGATGAGTGCAAAACTTAATATGACAATAAATATTATTATTATTATTGGTCTTATGGTATGATGGCAATGATAAAATAGTAGAATAAACAAATTTGTAAGCAAACTGAATATAATCATATGAGATTTTAACATATGGCATATTAACAAAATATGTAACCTAAATTACCTCACCACATAAATTAATGCAACTTTTGGCGACTTATTGTATAGCATGGAGTAAAACAAAAAGTGTGTAGACTTTTATTATTCAAACACTACTATGAAACCCAGCTTACTGAACTAAAAGGTGAATGTAGTTAAAACTTTTGTTAAATGCAGTTTTAATTCCACATTGTATATTGCTCATTGATAATTAAGTAAGAGAATTTAAAAGTAACACATTACCAAGGGGATAAATTACAATAATTGCTATTGTTCATATGCCTAGTATAGTGTAGTAAATAGCAATATGCAGACAGTCAAGTGATAAGTGATTTTGTCTAATTGTGGAAGCTGGTTACTATTTATCTAACTGTTCAATCTGTAATTTTTGTTGTAAATATGAATGTCCTTTTAACAAAATCAAAAAACTACCAATACGCATCAAGAACATAAATAAATATATTTATGATAAAAAAAGGTATTTTGCATGTTGGCATAAAATTGTCTTAGAATCTCATGATTCCAAAAAAGTTGTTTTCGGAAACTACAAAAATAATTTATGTACGTGTTTTTGTATGCAGACTTGCAGTTTTAAACACTGGGACTAAATAACTAAATCATTGGTGCTGGAGATCACACATTACACTCAAATTTGTTATGCGTTTGTAATTTGCCAAAAATCCATCAATATAAAAAAACTTTTAAATGTTTTGATTCGAACGTCCAACCTATTTTGAAATAAATACAATATTATTTGTTTCTGGTAGATTTCTTTGACTATATAGGTTTAAATTTTCACCATGTAATATTTAGCTCATGTTTAACAATATGGTAAAAACTGCATTTTGTTAAATCATTATTTTGATGGAAGAAACAACTTCACATGTGAGTGTGCAAAAAGACGGGTTATTGAATTTGTGAGAAAGATTAATTTAAAATATTTCATCCTCTTGAAAATAGTCAAGAAAACTTAAAGATACATTTTTCCTTGTCAACAACTGACAATACTCATTAGGATTATTTAATACGTAATTATAGAATTTCATCAATCAAAATGACCAAACTCCAATCAAAATGTCAAATGGTCAGAGGCCATTGATAATATAGTGGGTGGAACTGATTATGAAGGAACTAGACTGTAGGGTGTTTGGTTCTAAATGAACCTTACTGAGGAACACATTCTGTGAAGCCAAATAATATTGAATCATTATTTAGATTTCAGTCACTCAATCCAGATTTTGTCCTTTTTTGCTGAATTACTAATTCTACAAAATACATTTTTAGTAACCAATATACCTGCATCAAATTACCAGATCAAAATACCCCTGTAATTATTTATTAAAATGTAATACCAAATCCAAAAATTAAGTTTATTTTATAAGTCCTCTCAGGAGTAAAAACTGAAAAGTTACTAAGAATCTGACTAATATCTTTGCAACCACAAAAATGTAAATTCTTAGCTTTTTGTTGTTAACATTGGGAAACATTGGGGAACATTGGGAAATTTTTATGTATAGTTTGATACAGTTACAAATTATATATTATTTGTATAGAAGTATGATTGCCAGGTTAAATGTTAACCCTAAGAGAGCTAAATAATGATTTCATGTGTTTACAGAACACATATCAAACTCACAACAGTCCACTTACAGCATACTGAGGGTTAATTGAATATACTGTTACTGTATGCCATTAATCCTTAGAGAGCTACTGAATATAATGTTAACTATAGTATGCCATTAATCCTTAGAAAGCTACTGAATATAATGTTAACTATAGTATGCCATTAACCCTTAGAAAGCTACTGAATATACTGTTACTGTATGCCATTAACCCTTAGAAAGCTACTGAATATACTGTTAACTATAGAATGCCATTAATCCTTAGAGAGCTACTGAATATAATGTTAACTATAGTATGTCCATTAATCCTTAGAGAGCTACTGAATATAATGTTAACTATAGTATGCCATTAACCCTTAGAAAGCTACTGAATATAATGTTAACTATAGTATGCCATTAATCCTTAGAGAGCTACTGAATATAATGTTAACTATAGTATGCCATTAACCCTTAGAAAGCTACTGAATATACTGTTACTGTATGCCATTAACCCTTAGAAAGCTACTGAATATAATGTTAACTATAGTATGCCATTAATCCTTAGAGAGCTACTGAATATAATGTTAACTATAGTATGCCATTAACCCTTAGAAAGCTACTGAATATACTGTTACTGTATGCCATTAACCCTTAGAAAGCTACTGAATATACTGTTAACTATAGAATGCCAATAACACATATCAAACTCACAACAGTCCACTTACAGCATACTGAGGGTTAATTGAATATACTGTTACTGTATATGCCATTAATCCTTAGAGAGCTACTGAATATAATGTTAACTATAGTATGTCATTAATCCTTAGAGAGCTACTGAATATAATGTTAACTATAGTATGCCATTAACCCTTAGAAAGCTACTGAATATAATGTTAACTATAGTATGCCATTAATCCTTAGAGAGCTACTGAATATAATGTTAACTATAGAATGCCATTAATCCTTAGAGAGCTACTGAATATAATGTTAACTATAGTATGTCATTAATCCTTAGAGAGCTACTGAATATAATGTTAACTATAGTATGCCATTAACCCTTAGAAAGCTACTGAATATAATGTTAACTATAGTATGCCATTAATCCTTAGAGAGCTACTGAATATAATGTTAACTATAGTATGCCATTAACCCTTAGAAAGCTACTGAATATACTGTTACTGTATGCCATTAACCCTTAGAAAGCTACTGAATATAATGTTAACTATAGTATGCCATTAATCCTTAGAGAGCTACTGAATATAATGTTAACTATAGTATGCCATTAACCCTTAGAAAGCTACTGAATATACTGTTACTGTATGCCATTAACCATTAGAAAGCTACTGAATATACTGTTAACTATAGAATGCCAATAACCCTTAGAGAGCTAAATAATTATTTATGTGACTGGAGAACATGCATCACAACTAATTAATATAGTCTACTTAAATTACTTAGAATAAGAAGCTGAATCAGCCCCTCATCTCACTTAGTTCTAAAGTGTCCTTTGTGCTTGCTTCCGGAGTGATGGGATATTCAGGATGGATGAGGTTGGGGTTAGAGGCCACCCAGGTCGAGATTCTAATAGGATGGAGAGCATTATATCTGTCATGCCACCTTAGAAGAAGGAGAAGCGAGCTTTATTCTTCTAGTTAAAGTGGTAGGAGACAGTACTCTCTTGAGTTCAGGTTCCCAGCAGCATTTAACTCTAAGGGAGTTCCTCACTCCATCTTCTGTACTAATCTAGACCCATCGATCAACCATTTTACCCCAATATCTCAAAATTTGCGGTTACTGATGTGCTGCTCCTGGACATTCATAGGGTTGAAGTGAATGAATCGGTTTTTGCTTTATCCCACGTAGGTTCTACTGAGGCCATAAGAGACCATATACTACTAGCTATAAGCAGTGTATATACTTAGTGCTGTAGGGGTTAACATGTGGTATCTAACATGTGTGGAGTAACATAGGTTAACCATTTTAGTGTTAAGTAACTAGTGTTTTAAATTTTATATTTCAAAATTTGTTATATAGGTGAATTGACAAGCTAGCAAAGCTTTGTAAGATTTGTTACAAAATTTACATTATATATAAATATAATGTTAATATCTCAAATTAAGTGTGTAGCAAAAAACACAAATGTAAAGAAAAAACTCTTGAAACCCCTGAGAAGGAATGTTTATGCTTACAGAGGTTTATTATTATATATATATATATGTATATATATATATATATATATATATGTATATATTATATATATATATATATATATATATATATATAGGTATATATATATATATATACATATATATTCAGTTTTTAGTTACAAAAGTGTTATATAAAATATGCAATACACCCTTGTAATTATATAAAATGCTTCTTTAAAAAAAAAAAACAAACAAATTATTAGTACAAATAGTAGTGCATGACTGATTGTCAAAGAACTGAACTTCCTACAAATAAGAAATCACATCGTTAGATAAAAAAACTGAAATCCAAAAGTCAAAGGTGCTGTGTTACACAACTCGGGAGATCACATGAGTCATATAGCGGAAATCGTTGATTTGTGATTTATAACCAAACTTTGTCCCTTCAAACCAATTAGTTTAGCACAAAGAGGCCGACAAAAGTGATTGATAATTTGCTTGTTTGGTAACATAATGCAACATGTACATATATACCTTTCATATGTCTGTTTTAAATGGTCTGATACATTTTTTTAACTATAAATGTTGTTTTAATTTGTACTGTTTATATGTTAGTTTTAATTGTACCAGTTTGAAATCTTTTAATTTAAGCTCAGCATTCTAGTCAAACTGTTTTAATTTGTTATATTCATTTTTCAATGTAAATTTTGTGATAAATTATTCATTTGTGTTTCCTATTTGTAAGTATTTGAATTTTAGCACTGGTGAATATTTATTATGCAATTTTTTTTATATAGTTTTAGAAAGTAAACCACTTATGTATAAACTTACTACAGAAAAACATTACTTATTACTGTGTTATAACCACCATAGAACTTTAATAGATTATATATATTTATATTGTCTGAAAATGTCTATTGTACCTGTGTGTATTTAACGACAATAAATCTTCTTGATTCTTGATTCTCATTATTTAATCCTTTACATAAAAATGGTTAAATTATGGTAGAGAGTAATACAGAGTATTTCAGATCAGAACTAAAGAACACCAAAATTAGAATCATAAGGTGAAAGGTTTTAAACTTAAAAGTGTCTGACATGTAAACTTAAACAATGAATTTAACATATTAATAAAACTAGCAGTTACCCACAGCTTCCCGTTTAGCATCTGTATCAGCACTTTTGGTTCAAGTGAATTATACTTCTGATGCAAATGTTGAGTTTGCCTTCTCCCCATGACCAAGAAAATATGTTAAAAAGAGTATATTTATCATTATTGTTATTTACTTTGACATTACTATTTTCTATTATCTGATTTTGCCTCTCTCCTGATCACGAAAACATATATACACACATACCTTTGTGAAGCCTAATTTTGTCATAAGACAACTAATTTAGGTTTATAATAGTCTTTAAATATAAAGTAAAAGTTAGATTACATGGTCTCAATACAGCTGCACTGCTAGCAGTTAATTGCTCCTTTGCAAGCGATTTAGTAGGCGTTACACCGTATGACCACTGGTGGTTCGAGTGAATTATATTTCCGACATCAATTTTAAATTTTCTTTGTTGCCACCATCAAGAAAATCGTTAAAAGTTTATATTTATAGCCATTGTAATTTACTTTACTCTCAATGTGTTTTATTCCATAATTGATTTTTCCTTGTTTCCCGACAAAGAATATATATATATATATATATTTATACATATTTATATTTATATATATATTATAAATGTATATATATATATTTGTATATATATATATATATATATATATATATATATATATATATATATATATATATATATATATATATAGCTTACAATATATATATCACAAATCAGAGAATCCTACTTCTATCAAAAATTAATTAAGATGGATTTTATATCAGTCTTTAAATTTATAGCAAAAGTTAGGTAGTAACATTGTCTTTTAGATCTAAGACTTAATATTTGATAAATTGTACAGTCAATCATACATTAACAATGACACAACGCGTTTGTTTCTTTATAAACTCAAAAATATTGATAATATTTTAGAACATTTAGAGCTGGAATTGGTTTAAAAGTACAGTCCAGTGAACTTTCATCTTAGTTCTTGCTGACTGCTTCAAAAGGAATTTTAGGTGTGAAATTCTAACTATCTTATGTTTTAGGGCATTTTGTAAGGTAGATGAGTACTTATCTAATCGCTGAAATCTAGAACGGTGTTAAAATATTTGTTATTCATAAAGAATATTTTTTTTATCTGTGCGAAAGACATCAGCATATTCTTTTCAGTATAATGGCAGACAGGACATTTACCTCATTTTTGTTTTTATTCGTATAATCATTCACTAAATAAAAAAAACTCAGCAACTTAGAAATCATACATTTCTTTGTTGTGAGTTTTAGGAGAAATTTATATTTACCTTGATTATGTTATAAATGCTATAAAATTTATCTTGTAGAATTTATTGTTATAATATTGTACACTATGTATACCATAATAACATTGAATTTATATTACTTTAATTACCTTTAGTGACTGTAATTGTAAAAATTGAAATAAGTGAACTTTTGTTGGAAGGAACGTTTTTGGCGTTTTTATGTGCTCTCTGTGTAGAATTGTGTTCATGTTTGTGAGAATACAGATTCCCTTCGTAAGATCTTATCAACATCCTAAGTGGAATTTCAGTAAAGCAGTTTGGCTACAATGATTTAAAAAATATAAGACTTCCCTTACGTTGTTGTTCCTTAGCTGTATATAAAATAAAATCACTTCAAATTAGTTGCAAAGATCTCAATTTTGTAATTAATTATCTTCATGATTGTAAACAAAGAACTGTGCTGTATCAAAATCATCCCATATATTTCTCAGAGTGGGAAAATACTGTGTAAAGTTTGAAGTGCCTCAGAGATCCATATTTGGACCTCTGCTAATTTTATTTTTAAATGATGTTAATAAACAACTCCGAAGCTTTACTTATTTATGTCACTGATACAAATCATTAAAGAAAAGTCCACAAAAATATGATAATACCAGCTTAAATCTAGTTGAGGATTCGTTTAGAAATTATTAAGTAAAGATAAAACCAATTTCATGCATTTAGAACAAGGTCCAATATCAATATCACAGTAAATGATACAGATATCCAACTACTAAAATCCCATTAAGTTTAAGACTTTATTTTAAAATGAGGACACATACCACATCTAGTTAGTAAAATTAACTGTTTTCATTTTGCTAGGCAGAACAAAATGTACAATTTTGTGTACAGCTTGTAAAAATAGTGAATACAAATTAGGTTTTACTGCATTGGATAAATGTTAAACATCGAGAAATCTCCAAAATATTGCAACAATACTTAAGACATTGATGTAAATTTTACAGAGTTATATGGCCTCTGTGATGTAACTAAATACTTAGTAAGCTTCTTTCCATAAATATTTCAATAGACTCGTTAAAATCAAACATTTTTAGCTAAAGACGGAAATCACTGCTAAAACACTTTAGAATATATGTAGTACTGCGATCTACTTACACTATGGAGAAGTATGTTCTGTTCAGTCAGAAACTGTCAATACAATGAAACTTATGCGCCTAAATTATAACTTCAAAAAGACCTCACAATAATTGGTTTAATGAACATTAACTTTTATAAGACTGACCTCCAACCCTCTTTTTATTACCAAATCCTTATCAGCTGTCTTCTCAAGTCATGCTAAGTTACTTATCAAAAAATATAAAAGTGCAATACTGTATTGTTTCTTGGTTATACATTTTAATAGTTTAATATTTCAACCCAATAATATGTTAGGACGTAGATAAAAATGTTCATTTACTATTTAAAACTATGAGTTAGTAATAGTTCTAAAATTTGTTGCATGATAAACACATAATGTAATTTTTAAAATTTTGCCATTATAAACATACCTTAAGAGGGGATTGGGTAGGGAGAACATTGTTTTGTTGCTGCCTTCTACTACAGAATAACATTTCTGTCGGACTGCTAGATATAATCATATAATAGTGGCAGTAATATGCTAAAGAATTCCAAAGTTGAAATTCAAATTTAAATTCAAAAAAGTTGACAGTGGCTTGAGTAGAGAATTACGATCAAACGGGTATTTAAAAACATATAGTATAGAGCAAGAAGTAAAATTACTGCCAATATGACTGTGTACAAACAAGCTGTAAACAATATCATAACAAACTAAAAGGATCAAATAGGCCTTCCGGTTCAGTCAGAAGAAGTAGGTAGATTTTGATGAAAACTTAAATATTAATAATTTATTCTCATGGGATTTACAGAGACTCAATATCTTAAAAACTGCTTGAGATAAAAATAGTTTGTGACAAAAAGTTTAGAAAATGTCATAGACATTCCAAAATTAAACAATGTTTCCAAACATATGCTACATGAGTTTCTGCTTTTATTGGAAAATAATAAACAATGGTAATAAATAATACAATTTTTATGTTCCAAGACATTAAAAATCATGGTGTAAGGAGACATGATTAAAAATTTTACATTACATTTTGGGACATTAACATTAACAGTGTTTTTGAACATTGTTTCTGCCTTTTGTTACAAGCATACTAAACATGGATTTACAATAGTTCTATTCCTTAGTCCTTAGTTTCATTTTCTGTATAT
This sequence comes from Homalodisca vitripennis, assembly GCF_021130785.1. Classification (NCBI taxonomy): domain Eukaryota; kingdom Metazoa; phylum Arthropoda; class Insecta; order Hemiptera; family Cicadellidae; genus Homalodisca; species Homalodisca vitripennis. The sequence continues at coordinate 65,832,718 of NC_060210.1, read as the reverse complement.
CCCTTATAGACATTTTTCAAAATTTGCCTGAGTCTTGGTACCTGCCTAAGCTACTTTACCTGCTCCATGTACATATGAGTTGAAGATTACACAAAACTCGTATTTACTGATGGATATTCATTTTTTTACAAACTTCTTAACAACAAACAAACAATTTGTACATGTATAATAATCAGCTACATACTAAAACTACAAAAATAGGCAGTAAACAATAACAGTAAACTACTACTACTGTTGATTCCTTTTGACCACTAAACTTTCATTATAGTTCATTTACATTGATCTGGAGTTGTTTGCTTTGATTGCTATCATGTTTAAAATATATATTTAGTGTACCATACTAGATTTTATAGTATATAGGTCTAATTATGATCAATACAAAAGAGTTTTTATTAATTGATAACACTGTTGATGATACTCTTTTTATATTTTTGGTACAGAAATATAATTCTTTAAGTACTGTTTAAGAATGTTATTAAAATGCACATGATATGCCTTGTACATGTTTTACAGAAGTAGAACCTGTAAACAATAATAACACTTATCTAAGAAATACAAAAAGTTGTCATGTAATTTATAAGCTTTCATTCATGGTTATAGTAAAATTGTTATAAACAGTAATTTATTACTGTTTTTTACAGAAGGTAAACAATATTTTGAGCTGGCTACCCATTTGCAGATTCAAAAACCAATCAAAATAAAAATGTCAGTTAATATTTCATCCCTTTAAAGTTTAATTGCTAACCACAACTTTGAGGTTTGTACATATTATACAGACGCAATTTCTAAATAAATTACCTATAACCACTAAAATTAGTAATTGTATTGTGTAGTCATGGTGAAACTTTAAAGAAAACTTTTCTATTTTGTCAGTCCATTTGAAAATGATAACCTTAACTATTATAAAACTAAAATATTTTGTAAACAACTAAACTGATCTAAATTGGTAAAAAAGATGCAATATTACATCAAAAAAACTGTAGTACTGATAGCAAAAACTTTAAAATTAGAATGTTACAGAAGGATACAAGAACAACCAGTTGTATCTAGTTAGCATTAGAACACTGAACTCCATGTCCATGGTTTTAATTGTTACAAACTGAACTGAACGCAATGAAAACAATCACAACAGGCTTCACTTTAACCCTCTGAGCGCCGCGTTCTACTAGTAGAACGATTTATAAATATTCGTTATTTATTAACAAAAGTGGATTTTGCTTATCTAATCCACACAGATGGTTCAAAAGACTTTGTTTATAATTTTCCATGGTCAAATATGTTTGGATAATCGTAGATCAGCTGTTATTAGTCTACCATTTTTATTTGGCATTCTAAAACACCAGCATCATAGGACATTATTAATACCTATTTACCATAGAAAACTATTATTGCTTCCATAATCTACACGCATAGTTTAAGATAGACATAAATTTAAATGGTGAAATATATTTTAGGATCAACTGTTTTTTATTTTTTAACATTGCTAGATTACTTGGTAGCTATATTATAAGTAAGATTACTATAATTTGTCTTATAATTTGTTCTGGTTTGTTGTAGGAAGGCTTGTTAGCTTTATAAACATATAACAATTACAAGTAACAAACTATCAGAATTTTTATTAATAAAATGAATAAACATGCTAAAAATGGCTAAAGGCCATTTGTGGTAAAGACATTATGTTTGTAAATGTTTATTTACCACTTTAGTTTTTTATTTACATGTATCTAATTTTGTAAATATTCTATTCTTTGAGTTACAATAGATGCCTATAAAAATGTGTCCATATATTAAATATTTTTTTTACCTAATGTTGCAATAAACTCTAAAATTCAAAATGCATTGCTAAACTGTTAAGTGTTTTAATTTTTGTAATTTTGAGTATTCAATCTACTATCAAATGGAATAGAATGTATTTATTTATCTTTATAAACAAATGCGCAATGAGCTCTTCGACCACTTCTCGGTAGGCCGCAACATCAAGCGGCTGGCACTCAAAGGGTTAAATACAGTCAATATCTGCTAATAATGTTAATATCTCAAATTAAGTGTGTAGCAAAAAACACAAATGTAAAGAAAAAACTCTTGAAACCAGTGAGAAGGAATTTTTATGCTTACAGAAGTACTCAATTTGGATTTGTTACGTCCTCTGACAGGAATTTACATGCAAAACGTCAACAATCCATTTTATGACAAATGATCACTTGGCTCGCATATCTTCCCCAGTATTGATACTAATATTATACTATTATTATATAATGAAGACTGGAAGACCGCAAAGCAAAGCAACAGATTTATTACAAGTGCCGTGCCGCTATCAGCTGTTACGGGTTAACAAATGTCAGAACACGACACCGACCTTGAGTTACCACGCGGGTTTCATTCATGCAGTTGCACAAGTTTATTCTTGAAAATATGTAACAACACATCCTTTTCCAATTATTTGAATAAAATATGAGATTTTTATCATTTCGAGAGCACCGGCATTTATGTGGAATTTTGTTACATAATTTTTATTAGAAAATACACCACTATGAAACAACAACAATGAAAAATATATGCTTTGCTACACACTGGAAATAACAATGTCATCAACGAACTGATAAGTTATCAAATTATTACGAATAAGGAATAATTTATTGTTGGCGCTAAGTAACAAGCTATTAGTTATTTCCAAAACACACAGCAACAGCACAAGTAAAATAAGGTCTCCGTGAGATATCGAAAGTTAAAATAGTAAATTTAAATAATACATTTCTACATTTGTTTAGGGACTTACCCTTAACTCAGAGAAGAGAAGCACACTCACAGCCTGAGTCGTCGGTAAAGACTGGAATGAAAGCTACGGAGTTATAAGGCAATGATAAAGAAGCCCGAAAGTGAGACGCACTAGCAGGGTTGCAATCACCCCTGCACGAAATGTCTCTTTTGAAGATTAAATTTACCTCAACATCAAATTTTCAGAGTATAACTTTGATAAAATGATTATTCATTCAATACAATGTATTATTAGAATAACTATTTACAATGTCTTAAACAATTAAAGATATTTTAACCTTTTATGCATTTTATTAAGTTAGTACCTATTGTTATCCGATTCTAGTTATCTATTATCTGTTTGAAATTGGCTTTATTTTTTATCTGTGATCCCCCTACCATATTCGTTTCCAAGAAGCGTATTTATTATGAAATTATTTGGTAAGAGTAGTGTGTAATATCGAGGTATTTTCTACTTAGAAATGGTGAAATATTGCGATCACGTATGTAGAGAGAGTGTTATGGAAACATGAAAGAGTTATTGATTCCACAATTTAAAAAATGTGCAAAAATTAGCTTAAGTTCTATTTATATTTTATTTCAAACTGAAATAACTAGTAGCTATTAAATCAAACGCAAAAATAAACAATAAACTGGTATGCGTTTCAATAGCTTGTGTGATATCTTATCAATAAAGACTGATTAACAAATATTTGCTCCACCAAGACTCGAATTCGATCTCTCATTTGGAGTGCGAAAATAATTAAGCTACACATTGGTGTATCTAGTATTTTAGTTTTGAGGGCCCAAACCCATCAACACAAATTTTATTGGGAGAGTATGTGGAGGATAATTGGAAAATATGGATCTTATTTCCAGGAAAAAGGTATAAACTTATTCTGTCGTTGTATGTCATCTACACCTACATAAAATGCATTCTCCAGTATACAACGTGAATTAACGGATATGTTTAGTCTTCCTTATCAGAGCTGCGTCTGTGAGAATACTAGTTGTAATTAATATTCCTAATATACAGGGCCGACTCTAGGGGTTCTGGTGCCCTAGGCGAAAACAAATGTTGCGCCCTAATATAGTGCGTTATTATTATTATTTTAGATATCTACGGTTATGGTGCGGTCTACCGGATAAGGGAAAACATCGGATTTCATGAGTAATAATTTTTATAACAAAGGATTAGTTTTGATTATTGGTTGGGTTATGTAAATAAAACGAATGTACATTTTACATAAAATGCATATAATTGAATATCTACAAATCTCAATATATTATGCAAGTTTAAAAACCAGATTTAACAATAGCTTTGTCTAGATTAATAATTAGAAATATAAATTAGTATTAGAAAAGTAAGGTACATAACACATAGTTTAACTTATGAGTATGTGAGGTTATATGTTTTTAAGTAGTTTTCTCAATAACAAACAGAAACCTGCAGTTAGATTACAGAGATTGTTAATATTTTTTATAACATTTAAGGGGAGACTGCCACCTACCTGTCGCAATGCTATCTAAATAGAGCGTTTCATGTTAGGTTAGGTACACTTTTCTCAAAAACTATTTGAGTAAATATCACCAAATTTTCACCAAGTCATATAGATGGGTTAAGAGTCATAAACCACTAATAAAATTATTATAAAAAGAAAAAAATTAAAAAAAAATAATTAAAAAAACCAATTTTTTCACAATTTTTTAAAAATATGAATTAATAAAAAAAATTATAAACAATATATTTATACATTTTTAGTGCTTTCTGTAGCCCTGCATGTAGATAATAATCACTGAAAGTTTCAAGTCTTTATCTTGATTATTTTAGGAGATAATGGTACCTAAGCGCAAAAAAACTAAACTTTAGGAAAACACAATATAAAGAAAACTAACCTTTGATGGTATCAGAACCCTCCTGGACAGTACTCTTGCTCATCGTTATCCTCCAATTTCCTCTTCAACAGCCTTCTCCTAACTCTCTTCTTCTTGTTACCTTCTTCAGCCGCTTTATTAGCCTTCATAATCCGTACACGGTCAATAGATTTCAAAGTTTGAATTGTGTAGCCTACATGCCAGGTTTAATTCCAATCCTTTCCAAAACATTTGCTTTGGCGATTGATCCCTCATTAAAAGCAACAACTGCATCTGAGACTCCTAGCCTAAGTGTTTGTAGACCTACAAATCCAGTTTTTTTTTATTCTTTGCCATATACAGCTATTGAAGCTCTCATTAGGATTTTGAGTCTTACCGTGAAGACAGCGTTTCAACAATTCATCTTTAGTCAGGTCTTTGTAAATAGGATTTATGGCCAACATAATAGCCTCTGGTAAAGAATTCCTATGTTTGTAAGTAGTTTTTAATTGTTGGGCTTTATTATAACCACACCAGGAGTCCTTTCCTTGTGGACAGAGTGAATGTTGTGGTTTATCATCCGTCGATAACGTATGAAAATAGCGTTATGAAAATGACATAACTCTCGATTTTATTTTTTATACCCATTAATATAATAGATAGATATAATAAACTATACATTTTCTTAATCAGGAAAACATGGAGAATTTTTAGGTGCAATAAAAAAATCGATTTTTTGAAGATTTAAGTGGCAGTCTCCAGTGGCGTAGCGAAGGGGGGGAGGTCCAGGGGGTCCGGACCCCCCCCCGAAATTTTAAGACATATAAAAAAATAAAGCATGGAGCAGGAAAAAAAGGGAAAGGTTATCATTACTCTTGTCTACAAACATTAAATTGATTGATTTAATTGATTAAAGTGACCGTTGTTAAAAATATAATTGTCCTTTCGTTTAAATCATAAAGTATCAAACGATACTTTTGGGCTCGGCCTTTTGGATAGTGTAGTGTACAGTTGAAGGACTTTAGCTGTGCGCGTGACCTTGAGTGTGTGACGATAGGCGGGAGGGGTAGCGGGGTAGCATTATGCGCAGCGTCCCGAGAACATTTCCTGTGACACAAAGGTAAAACCCTCCTTTCAGGAATCTTATTGGCCCAAATAACTCATCACACTCGCTAAAATCAGTCTGTTTTGTGACAGTGCTGATTGTGGTGGAATTAAATAAAAATAGAATAGCAATAATAGGACTTATCCTTGTTTTTCAGTTTTATAGTGTTGTTTAACGTGTTTTTGAAATTAACGTATTTGTCAATACTCTTCTGCAAATCGAAATCGTGAGTTTAAAGTCGTTAAAGAGATTGTTGCGCCTTCATCTCAGCGGCTAGCACGTAAACGCAACCCGCTACACAGATAGCGTTTATTTGTTGAAAGGGTAGTATTAGGGCCCTACGAGCACAGCTAAATTCCTCCAACTGTAATCACGGCATTTCTATAGGGCACGGTCACGTGACGTCGCAAAGTAACTTGAACCGTAACACGGCGAACAGTTTAAATTAGCGACCACTTTGTTCAAATTCGTCTTGGGGACGTATAATGACTGCTTAGAATTAAGTTACGACGTTGATTTTAGGTGTCATTAAACTGTAGACGTGTATATAATTATCGAAAAAAAAATATATAAACAATTACTTTCAGTCGGAAAATACACTTGAAAAACTCTCCCGATTAGAACTTCAACTAATTTGGACTTCAGTGATTGAGGTAAACGTGGTGTTTTCGATTGAGTTAGGACGACGATTTTTTTATCATGAAACTGTACACTGTACCTATATAATTATCGAGAAAAAATCACTTCCGGTCGGTAAATACGAAAGAGTGGTTGGGTAAAAGTGGTACTTAGAATTATGTTAGGACGTTGATTTTATATATTAATTCAACGCCGACTAATACATATATAATTATCGAGAAAAAAAACAATAAAACGCTTTCGGTCGGTAAATACCGAGGAAAAGCTCTACTGATTGAGATTTTGACGATGTTGGATTTCACGATGTTGGATTTCACTGGTTGAGTGGTTGGGGTAAAAGTTGTACTTAGAATTATGTTAGGACGTTGATTTTATATATTAATTCAAAGCCGACTAATAAATATATAATTATCGAGAAAAAGAGCAATAAAACACATCCGGTCGGAAAATACGGAGGAAAAGCTCTACTGATTGAGATTTTGACGATGTTGGATTTCACTGGTTGAGTGGTTGTGGTAAAAGTGGTACTTAGAATTATGTTAGGACGTTGATTTTAGGTATCAATTGAACGCCGACTAATACCTATATCATTCAAAGAAAAAATTGAAAAAATCACTTCTAGTCGGATAATACACTGGAAAAACTCTACTGATAAGAAGTTCTGACTACTTTGGATTTCACTGACTGAGGTATTATTTAATTTTCCTTAGTATATTCCGATAGGAAGTGATTTTTTTTTTTTCTCGATAATTATATAAATATTAGTCGGCGTTGAATTGATACCTAAAATCAATGTCCTAACATAATTATAAGTAGGCTACCATTTTTATCTCAACCAGTGAAATCTTGAGTATACCGAGCTTTCCCTCGGTATTTTCCGACCGGGAGTGTTTTATTGTTCTTTTTCTCGATAATTATATATGTATTAGTCGGAGTTGAATTAATATATAAAATCAACGTCCTAACATAATTCTAAGTACCACTTTTACCTCAACCACTCAACCAGTGAAATCCAAAATCGTCAAAACTTGAATCTATGGAGAGCTTTTCTTCGGTATTTACCGACCCGAAGTGATTTTTTTTTATATATAACTATATAGGTAGCCGAGTACAGTTTAATGATAACAAACAATCGTCGTCCTAACTCAATCAAAAATATCACGTATACCTCAATAAAAGCCGCGTTTACACCGGAGTTGGCAACCAATGATTACAGACTTTTATCGGCAATTTTTAGTCGAACGCCTTAAAACAACTGCAACTCGCATTGCCAACTGTAGTTGCAGACCGATTTTACGAATTGGCAACCAAAATTTGGTTTTCCGACTGAAGTCGGTAAAATGAAAAGCGGTTGCCAATCTCGGTCGGCAATACGAGTTGCAGTGCCAAATTGAGCGGCGACTTGAGTCTGCAACAAACCCCGCTACCCCTGCCACCTATCGGCTCCACGTGGTCGATAGGTATTTAACATTTACTCACCTGTATGTTATACTTCAGGAAACATATCAAAGCCTCACAAACATCTGGCACAAAGAGAGATATCGCACTTTTTGAAACTTTAAACAAATAACTGATGCTTGTATAAGAGTCGCCAGTTGCCAAAAATCGCAAAGTTATAGCTTACCTTTCACGCACTGGAATTGTTTTCCTGTAGTTAGTATCCTTTTTGCTAATTATGTGTCCAATACCAACAATTAAACATTCAAAATCGTTGCTCGACATTCTTAAACAGTTTTTTACACTGCCATCGCATCTTAATTCTCCCGTCAAAGGATCTGTATCATCCCTATTTAAGTCACTCAATAGATCGCTCTTGCTCTTGCCTGCAATGAAAGTCGAACCCAAGTCTTCTCCGTCTTCACAATTTACATAGAACAACACACGCTGCCGCAGCAAGTACAACCTCTTCCGCACTCGACATTCTATATACTGTCTAATTTTTTTGGTTGCAAGTTACTGTTATTGAGCAAACTGTGTTCAGGGTTGCAGATACAAATTGCAAACTTCCATCGGCAACTAGCGTTGGCAATCGGAGTTGGCAATTTTTGGTTGCCAATTCCGGTGTAAACGCGGCTTAACTGAAGTCCGAAGTAGTTGAAGTTCTAATCATTAGTTTTTCAGGTGTATTTTATCTCCGACCGAAAGTGATTTTTTTTAATTTTCCGATAAATAGGCCGATAATATACTCGTCTATAGTGTAATGATACAAAAAATCGTCATTATAACTCATTCATAAATACCTCAATCAGTGAAATCCAAAGTAGGCGAACTTCTAATCAGTAGAGTTTTTCCGGTGCATTTCCCGACCGTTAGTTTGATCTGTACCCGAGCAACGCTCAAAAATTGCCCTCCTTTTCTAAAGGGTTTTCGGCCGTCAGTGGCCCAATGTCCCCGAAGGGGTATTTCATTTTCTCCACAGAATATAGTCGTATCAATTATACGCTTGAGAGAAGCTCTGTTTTATTCTTTTTCTTTCTTATCCAGTGAATTCAACATCACTTTGGTGCTTTCTACTCGGCCAGAATCGAACTTCGTAAAGTTTCTGTAGCTATACAAGAAAATTTGTGGTACTAGAGTTGCTGTGATAGTTGAATTTGCTTATTACATCTTTCCACTTTCTATAAGGCGTAGTTACTAAAGCTCCATATTTTTGGTATTTACCTTTTACCAGTGAACTCATTGACAAATAACACACAAAACGTCCCCCGGATCCCCGGTTTCGGACCCCCCCCGAACGAAATTTCTGGCTACGCTACTGGCAGTCTCCCCTTGAAGAACATTTATAACATTTAAAGAGTACTTGATAACATTTTGTATTGGATTATTGTTTTCTTATCTAAGGTTCAAAAATAACTTTGAAATACTGATTAACAGCTTTTATATCATTTTTGTATATACCTTTTTTTAAATAATTACCATTAGGTAAAGAATGGCATTAATTTAAATATAGCTGGTAAGAATATATTGTGTAATAAGCTAGCTAATTGTTTAGGGCCTATTGTCGCATTCAGTTGGAAGCCAAAACGTAATATAATTAGTTTCATTGTTACCAATGAAAATCACCAACCCAAATAATATTACCAGCGGATTTTAATTTTGGTTTAAACAAGTTCTAGTGACAATAATTTCCCATCAGCAAGTAAATGTTTTAATGGCTTAAAATTGGTTCATGAGTGGTGTAACTCAAACTGAGTTCAACCAGCCAGATATAAAAAACCAACATTACAATGAAGCAAAAAAGACACTTTAAGGTCAATATATTGTATTGTTCAGAGCATTAATAAAAAATCGACACCATAAATTTGGTCCTAGAAGAAAATAATCCAAATTTTATTTCTACTACCGAAACCTGGCAAAATGATCTGAATACAAATTGTACTCACTTTAATTGCAGCTTGGGCATGTGGTGGGCACTTTAAGGGCATTTTGTCTCCAGTGAAGTAAGGAATCTTGCTAAGGTAAAATTAAATACCATGCTTCAACGTTAAAGAGAAAAATATTACGTCAAATTAATTTTGAATTCGAAAAATCCCACAAAAACTATCTAAGGAGTTGTAAGTGACACTTGATCTATTAAAAGAAAAACTCACAAGGTAAGATCTAATGAACGCATTATTAATGGGTTCTAAAACAGAGACGGAAAGCTTACTTTCATAATTGTTTCGCAAATAACTTTAGTAAATTTGTAAAAAATCCAGGTTTTATTGCCGGATACGCAACGCTCATGCCCCCAACCCTACGCACAGTATGGTTTTAATGGAAGTGACTGTCTCTGAGTTACGGATGTTAGTATATCGAATGAGACAGTCTTTGGGCTTAGATTATATTAGTGTTGATGCCTTAGAAAACATGTTTTCAGATGTTAGAGAGTGTATTGACTTTTTTACTTGATGTATGTTAAAATTTTAGCGTATTTCCACTTATTTAAAAACCAGCAAAAGTAAAAGTAATTCCCATTTTAAAATCCAGAGATTTTCTTTTAGCAGATAGTTACTTACTAATATCGAGTTTATCAGTTTTCTCCAAGGTTAAAAAAGTATGATTCAGGAGCTCGTAGAATATCTAAACAAAAATAGATGTTAAGCGAACACCAGCATGGCTTTGTAAGGGGAAAATCGACGGCTTCAGCTATATTAGAATTAATAAATTCCACTGTCTCTTCACTTGACAAAATATTGTCTTCAATTGGTATTTTGTGACCAGCAAAGCTTTTGATGATGTGCCGCATAGTGCCTTGCTAAGTAAAGCTCAATCATACGGAGTGCTCGGCTACAGCCTTGAATTTCTCACTTGGTATCTACGTAGCAGAACCAAAACAGATTATGCATGAAATCTATCGGTATCTCCCAGCAGTGGCGCACTCAGAAATTTTCTCTGGAGGGGGGGGGAGGATGTCCGTAACACCGGGGAGTCGGAATATGAAAAAAACCCAGATCAATAGGGGAGTCTGGGAGCCCCCCGCCTGGAGATATTTGAAATATTAGGCCCTAAAAATCGTTATTTTATATTAGTTCTGAACTAACAAAAGGACAAAGATCAGTCCAGGATGTATAAAGTTTACAGTACAACCACTCTACCACCAATCACCAGGAAGCTTGCACAGGGTTAATTAAAATCATCTGCAAGAAATACAGCTTATATGAAGTGCATTTAAATAAAACAAAATGTAATCATAACATTAACAAAATATTGAACAATAGCTAAGTTTAAATCACAAATCAAGACCAAAGCTAATTCTTTGAATTAAAAGAACAACGGTTGTCTAGAGCAGACTTCATGAAAGGAGAATATAATAGGATACCTTGCCTGCTTCCAGATCTATGCCCAGAATCTTCAGGGCCGTGGAGACGGCTCTTTAAGTTTTGGACTCAGGAAGCTCCCTGAAAAAAGGGAAAATTGTGCCGAGTGTCTGGAAGTGACAATCACCCTGAAGGCAAAAACGTAGATTGCGCACAGCATGTGTTAGGTGTGGACAGAATGTTCATGCTGAATGCCTTGTTAAACATGTTTGGCAGTAAAAAAAAAACTGTACATATTTTAAAATGGTGTTACACTTCTTTTATATTTGTAATTTTACTATCTCAATATAAAGTGAGGTTTTGAAATATTTAAAAATGACTGTTTTAAATTTTTTACTTACAAAATGACTTTGTATATGATTGATGAAAAATTATACCTCAAATTCACATAGGTTTCTATTTATTTGTTTTTGGTATAACTTGGTCATACTGTATCCAAATTACATACGATTTCCAAGTTATTTTCATAATTTTAAGGAATATTGCTACAGAGAAAAAGAAATATGTATCTGTAATCTTAGAAATAAATAATAAAATATATTTTCTATTTTTGTGCTTTTATTTTTAACATTTTTATTTATGTATGTCAGCATGAAGTACTTTTTTCTTAAATAAATATTTAATGACGTTTGCTGGGCTGGTGAGGCACCAGTGTTTTATTTATCAGATCACATTAACGTAGGTACTTTATTATTAGGATAACATCTAAAACTTAGTGTTTTAATGCGTAATATAAACAGCTGAGCATTATTGAACAGCTGAGCGTATGTTGGCAGAATCGGATAGCTCGTACAAACAGCTGAGCATTGTTGGACAGATGAGCGTATGTTGGTAGAATCGAATAGCTCGTACAAACAGCTGAATATTGTTGGAAAGCTGAGCGTATGTTGGTAGAATCGGATAGCTCGTACAAACAGCTGAGTATTGTTGGAAAGCTGAGCGTATGTTGGTAGAATCGGATAGCTCGTACAAACAGCTGAGTATTGTTGAACAGCTGAGCGGGCAGTTCTTGTGATTGCAATCTTTTGTAATGTTTTGTGATTCGTAGTAGCAGTGAATTTAATAATTGTAATTTTTAATTTATTTATTTATGGATAGCTGCCTTTGTCCCCCATACGATATATATATATAGTGAATATATGTCGTTACCCATTGATATTCTTGTTTATATTGAAGTCTTTAGTTTAGGAAAGACGATAACATCCCGAAATATTTCTCAAGAATAGAGTTTTTAAGTGTATCCTTCCAGCGGGGGGGGGAGGGAGCTTGCCGTGTCCTTTCTTTACACACGCAGTTACAAAAAAAGGACCATTATCTACGTCTCGCAATTTTTAATAAATAGAAAAAAGAGACACGCAAACTACGAACAACAGACTTTATATATGGCACACAGATTCTTCCATCTGTGTGAGTGTCAGATATGATTTGACAGGTGTTTTAAAATTATATCTGAAACACCTGTCTTTAAAAACATTAAGAGACTATTTAATAAAGAAATGTTTTATGCAATAAATGTGTTAAATTCAATGCCACAAAATTCTCTCTAGATGGCTAAGTTTCTTATTATTTAGATTTACGTATTATCGTTTCTAATTACTGATTTTTATTTTAAGTTATGTTAATTTTGTTGTACAAACCTTTTTTAACGTGTCCATACGTGTTCGTACTTGCTTGAACGAATAAAGTATTATTGATTATTGATGATTATTATTGTATAAGAAATAGGTTTTAATTAGCAAGTTTGGAAAAACCTACTAGTTACTAACTAATTATGGAAGGTGGCAGTGTTAACAACATATAAAGGAGTGCACAACTATTTCATTTCATTTACACAAGAGGAAACACAATTTTCAATGCATCAGCTTGTACAACAGCTTGTGCGTCGCCGCCTCGCCCATCCGTATCTCCCGCACCTGCTCTATCGGCTTCAACGCCTACGCCTCTCACATCTGATGCCCATACTTCCGAGAAACCAACGACAACAGAAGACCTGGAAGCTGAGAATGCACAACTCAAGAAGCGAATAGAAGACCTTAGTTTTCAGCTTGAGTGTGTGATCGACCACACAATCAAAAATGATGCCCGTCTTCTCCAATATACCAGTGAGATCTTCTCGACCAACACTTCGGAGAGTGTCAACCAGTCATTGGAAAACACGGAGACATCTCAGGAAACACCAGCAACACTAAAAGATTGCTCCTGTACATTGTGATCCTGTGTCAACCAACTACGAACGAAGCGCAGAAGATAGAGAGCTAATTGACAGCCTCAAAACGACCATCCAGGTTTTGGAAGCGGAGTTGGAATGCCTCAGATCGGAATGCAAACTATGCATGTGCAAGAACAGTGGTCCGTGGTCGACTTATGTTAAAAAGAGGAGCCTGCCAATAGACTTGCAAAATAAATTCCTACCTCTTGACTCGGACAATAATGAACTTGGAAAACAAACAAGCTGGAGAAGAGACAATCTACACAAAATAAAAACAAAAAGAAGAAAAAGAAAAAAGTAAACACTGGAACTGGACACTGGCAAACAAAGAAAAAGAAGGACCACGCCCCACTCAATGTAGAACCAAAGTCTATCGAGCAGGTGCCCAAGTGAAATTACATTCTCGTCAATGCTGATTGTGGGCGACAGCCATGGCAGACACCTGGCGGGCATGGTTCGGGACCCTCATCGGCGGGGGCCCTAAAGTGACCGGCGTGTGCAAGCCAGGGGCCGGACTCCTTGACGTCGCGTCTTCCAGGCCTTCTTCAGATGACTTCACCGTCCTCATCGCCGGTACAAACGACATTGCCAACGGTCAGCGATCAAACATCTTCCGCCATCTGGAGCGGGTTTTACAAGACAGAATGGGGGCGTCTCGGGTGGTGATGTCGACTGTCCCTCATCGGCACGACCTTCCTGCCTGGCATCCAGTGCACATCGCGATACAGATAATGTGAACAGGCATATTGAAGAAATAGCTGCTCGTCATGCCGGGGTTAAAGTATTAGATTTTAACAAAATACCCAGACGCATGTTCACACGCCACGGGATGCACTTGCGAATGCCTGGCAGGCGGCTGCTGGCTAGACACCTCCTTCAATGCCTGCACCAATTTGCTGACGGCGGGGTGACCTCACCGCCTAACGCCGGGCGCTGCCATCACTCGTTCCATGGCGGCTGCTGATGGGTCCTGTGGATCGCCTGCGAGGGTGCCGGTCATGCTGCAACACGACAGCTATTCAGAAGCAGTAAGGGCCCAGCTGTTGGCGTCAGCAGCACCTGCGACGCCGCCTACTCCACCTCCGCAGCCAATTCCTTCTACAACGGCCCTGCCAGCGTCTCCACCGCAGCACTGCGACGCCGCCTACTCCACCTTCCTCCGCAGCCACTTCCTTCTACAACGGCCCTGCCAGCGTCTCCACGGCACCTGCGACGCCGCCTACTCCACCTCCGCAGCCACTTCCTTCTACAACGGCCCTGCCAGCGTCTCCACCGGCACCAGTAGTACATATTTCTAAATCTTTTTTAGTAGGGACTCCACTCCAAGTACCCATACAAATTTGACTGACAAGCAAAAAACAATAAAAAAACACAAATCTCAAACAATTTCAAAATTTTTCACCAAAAACGCACAAATTGCCACAAATAAAGGAGATGAGCTCCTCCTCATGTGTGAGGAGCTCAATCCTGATTTGCTAGTTGTAACCGAGCACGGTTTTTAACAACAGCAACATTGAAAATTTCAAAATTCAAAATTATGAATTGGCAAATTTTTATTGCCGCAACTCCTTCAAAGGAGGAGGTGTAGCAGTTTTTCTAAAAAACGAAATCTCCTTTACCCCCCTCACCCTTGCCAAACCTACAGACAAAGACTTTGAACTCACTGGGGGTGAAAGTACAAACAAAAAAACTCAAATTTTGATCTGATTGGACTTATATAGGTCTCCCAGCGGAAAACGAAGCAATCTTTTTTTCTGAATTTCGAAGAAACTCTCTCTGACTTGACAGAGAGAAATCGCGGCTTCATTGTCGTGGGGGACTTCAATATTGATGTTTTGGATGTTGATAGCCCCATGACTAGGAGATTCGCCGATATACTGAGGTCGTTTGGCCTAATAAAGTGGTCAGTCACCTCTCCAACAAGAGTGACGGCCGATTCGGCGACTGCGATCGACAATGTCGTCACAAACATGACAGACATTGATGTATTGGTGGTTGACACAGCCATTTCAGACCACTATATGGCCAACAGGTCATCGTCAATGGTCATGAAGCTACAAGGGATCCAGTCGAAAAGAAAAAAACAACTAGAGACATAAGGCCCGCAAACATAGCATTACTCAACTTTTCTTTTGAAAAAAGAGAGTTGGAGCTTTCTAAATTTTGAAGACTCCCTTGAGCTGCAATTCCAAACATTTGAAAACACCTTCAATTTCAATTTAGACGTGAGCTGTCCCCTAAGGAATACCCAACAAAAAATGCAAAAAAAAAAAGGAAGTGCACATGGATTACCAAAGGTATCCTGGTTTCTAGAGAAAGACTCCTCTTTTTTCTCAGAGACTAACAAGCACACAACCAACGAGGAATTCAAAACATTTTTTTCAAAATTACAAACGGATTTATAAAAAAGTCATCAAGGCTGCAAAAGCTTACGATGTAAACAAAGCATTGCTCACGTCTTCAAACGTTTCAAAAACCGCATGGGCCATCATTAACAATAAAAAACCACTGACTGACAAACCAATTGAACTGCACATAAAAAAATAAACTCATCAACGACCCTTCAAGGATAGCTGATGAGTTTAACAAATTCTTTTCCTCGGTTGGAGCTGACCAAGGACTTCGTCCACCACATAGTCAGCCTGCTCCCCCCTTAGTACCGAGCCCGGTGGCTTCAATGGCACTGGTCCCGGTATCAGAGGAGGAGATTGCCAGAGTGATAAGAGATTTTCCAACAAAACGGTCAAATGACTCGAATCACGTGTCAACGTGGCTCCTACAACAGTGTTCTAAGCATTTATTGGGGCCACTTGAACATCTCATTAACTCTCTTTTCACGCTGGAACCTTTCCCTCCTCTCTCAAAAAGGCCAAAGTCAGGCCAATTTTCAAGAAGGGCGACCCTTTCTCTATTCAAAATTACCGCCCAATCTCAATGCTGCCGGTTTTCAGCAAAATCTTTGAGAAGCTTTTTCTTTCCCCGATGTCTAAATTTTCTGGATAAGCACCACCTGCTAACTGCAAACCAATTCGGATTCCGAAGCGGTAAATCGACAGTAGACGCAGTCGCCCGTTTAGTCGATGCAGTGGTAGAGGGAATTGAAGGTCGAGGGAATACTTTGAGTATATTCCTTGACTTATCAAAAGCTTTTGACTGTGTCGACCACCAAATCCTCACTCACAAACTGGAGTATTACGGGATACGAGGAAGGTCACTCAAGTGGCTTGAATCGTATCTTAGTAATCGAACACAATTCGTAGGCATTTCAGGCGTTAGATCGGAGGAGCTGGGCTGAACTATGGAGTTCCTCAAGGCTCAATACTCAGCCCTTTTCTCTTTTTGATTCTACGTCAATGATGTTGGCTCATCTGTGCAACAAGGGCGGCTCGTCCCAATACGCAGATGACACGACTCTCTATCTCAACTCAGAATCACAAGAGGCGCTCGAAAAAAATGTCTTTCATTGAGCTAAACAATTTAGTTCAACACTTCAACGAGCTCAATCTGAAAACAAACCCATCGAAATCATCTTTCATCAAATTCAGTTTGCGACAAACAGATTTAGATTATAGTCCAACAGTCATGTTGGATGAAACTGAAATCACTGAAGTCTACGCTATGAAATTCCTAGGAATACACCTAGATCGAGGTTTGACTTGGGATTCTCATGTAGATCACGTTTGTTCAAAGCTATCCTCAGGCATTTATGTCTTGCGGAAACTGTCCGAATACTGCCCAACCCAGGTATGATGACGGCATATTACGGACTAATCTACCCGCACCTCTCCTACGGAGTGGCTTTGTGGGGAGGTTGCACAAACGCAAACTTTTCCAGAATTTTCATCCTTCAAAAAAAAGCTGTCCGAACAATTGCAAAACTGAAAAGGAGAGAGTCGTGCAGACCAGCTTTCAAAAAACCTGAAACTGTTGACATTTCCTTGCCTCTAACATATTGGAAAACCTGCATTTTTTTCAAGTCCAAATGCGAGACCATAAGAGGTAGTGACATACACCCTTATGCAACGAGAGGCAGGGACGACTACCGATCTGTGAGACATAGAACGGTAGCTCATGAACGACTGCCTTCTCAGGCAGGAGTTCGATTGGTCAACAAATTGCCAAGCTCGATTAAAAGTGCCCCAATGCTGAAGGCATTTAAGACTCGTCTAAAAACAACACTGACCACTTACGCATTTTACAAGTACGGACGAGTTCATGGCACACAACTGGGAGACATAACAATTGGCTTACTGACTGGGGAAAGGGTGGAACAATTCAAATGACTGGGAGAGAGTGAACGTCCAAAACTGTATGTTAGAAAGGGATTTTGATGCAAGTATGAGTGAAACATTTCAGCTTAATTCAGTTATTTGACGATTGCATAACATGTAATATGTTCACGCAATAAAAACATTATTATTATTATTATTATTATTATTCAATGTAATGTTGGTAAGCGAGTTTAGGACTTCTTCAGTGTTTGTTACTGAGCCGTGGAGATGGTGAGAAATTGCTCTTAGTTCAAAACGCATCCTACATCAGCAATGTTAGATTCGTAAAACCTTCATCTTTGTAGATTGTTTTCCATTTTTGTACACATCTAATTAACAGTCAGACTCGCTGGCTAACTACGAAAATACACAAATAATTGCCGCACTGCAAAGTGCCACTGCCAAAAATTAAACGCCCTCACGACTCACGATTCACGATTACGGCTGTGCCGCTTTCGACTCCGCTATGCACAGCGAGGTTGAAAAATTGAGAAGTGATACAGTTAGGGAGTTTTCATACACAGCGGCAAAACCGGAGCTAGACACTATTCCGGTACCGGATGTAATGTATTAATAGTAGTTAACTACCGGCCCGGCATCCGGCGATTGGGCATGCAGTCCTGGGGGGAGGCTTGTGTTCTTTAGTATTGCTAGTGTGCATGGGTGAATAGTCATGGCGAAATTTAAATATGTTGTTGTATCCTTAATTGAACTTGTGGAATCTTGTTTGTGTGTCAAATACAGTGACGACTACAAGGATAAAGGTCTTAAGCAGAGGGCCTGGAAGGAAATATTCACGTACTTGGTGGACGCCTTTGGACACCTGAACAAGAAGGAGCAAGAAAGTACAGTTTAGAACAAACAAATAAAACATTATTTCGGTTTTATAAATGTTATTATAATTTGAATGAAATAATACGTAGGCTACAAATATTCACACTTAATCATACCAGTAAACATTTTCCATTTGCCATGGCAATTGTCCCTCAGGATCGACAAAATAACGCGCGAAGCAATATTTCTCTGTGCAACTCCGTCTTGAGTATCTCGAGTGTGCTGATGTCTGACACGCAATAGGCAACTAATTGTTAACGTAGCCTACACGTCACCTGAGCTGTCTCAGTTTCTTATAGTCCTATATTGTGCAGTGTTACACAAGCTTTCGTAATGTCTTTACAATATTGTTTCACATTCAAAGCGCGATTAAAAATTTCCCATTTGTTTATGGCACAACGTCCTGAATGCACGCTCTCCGAATATCTCCGTGCTGTTGAAAGACGGTAATTAAAAATCCTTTTAATCACAGACAAGTTACGTCTATGGAAGGGTCACATCACATGTTGCGATAAAGTACACGCATCGTCCGCCACATACCCAAATAACAACTTAAAATCCAGCTTTGGTGGCGGATATCTTTATTTTAGCCTCATAAAATCAATGTTAACTCATGCACTTTACGGCTTTAATTTTAGTCATAGAAATAAGAGAGGCGTATCATTTTAAAGATATAATTAACATGCATCCAAACACTGTTTAGTTTTTTCAGTATTGTATGGGTTATTCAGAAAAATATCTCAAACTGTTTGTTACTTTAGTATTTAATTATTAAAAGAGCATAAACTTTAGAAGAAGAACTGAAAAGATTCGGGATACGTATTAACAGACTAAGACCTTAAAAATTAGACAAGACCCATAATGCTACGATGTAAAAGTGCTTAAGATTTATCATTGCTCTTATGGGGAAAACTCAAGGTAGTTTTAATTCAGACCGAAATATCGAGTTGCTCATTTATCATTAAAAAAAAAAAAAAAAACTCCATCTTAAACAGACGAATCACAATCTTTCCTTAATGATCATACATCAAGCTATAAGATGTCCGTTGAAATGTAAAATAAAAATTTAAAAATAAAATATAAGAGTTTGGGTCAGATTCCGTTATATGCCCCCAACGCTTGAACTTTTTTCAATGAACTTAGAACGTTATAAAACGATGTAGTTGAGTAACAGAACTAACATTATGCCTCCAACGCTAATTTTTCATTTACCAATGATTATAATGAATTACAATTGGTTACTAGATAAGAAAAAAGGGTACTTACGTATTATATCGACCACACCCCTACATTTCCCCAAACACAAAAATTCAACAAAAACAAACATTACCAAACAAAAACTAAACTCTTTATTGAAAAAACACACAAATCTTGTTTTTATTCTTGATCACACTCCGCCACCCAAAATGCGAGTGCCTAAGCCCGCGCTGATGTCAACGAAAGAAAAACATCCCTCGAGATAGTACCTATCAGTAAAATATCAAATTCTAGAGGGGCTGATCAGAAATATAAATTGAATTGTAATGGACAGGCAATTATGTACCGTGCAAAAATTTAAATAATCGTGTGATTGCGCGCGGCCTGCCGTAATCGGGATTCTCGAGAAAGATAAGATAACAGCGACAACAATGCCTAGAAATGCTTGTTGATTGATGGAATGTTAGTCCTGTTACTCAACTACATCGTTCTATAACGTTCTAAGTTCATTGAAAAAAGTTTAAGCGTTGTGGGCATATAACGGAATCTGACCAGAGTTTGTAATCTGAATCAGCAATAGCCATGAGAACAGTTTGAAAGTGTTTATAATTAACTTCATGATCCATACATTTAATCCATGCATAACTCCCAAACGGTTTAGAAAACTTGTCTTAGTGAATCCTTTGGCAATTTCTATCCGCATGTCCTCTGTTGGTGTCTGCAAAAACTTTAGTTGCAGAGTATACCACTATGCATAATAGATACAGATATGATTATCGTGCTCCCGCCCAATCTGTAGGTGTAGCACGTGTCTGTTAAAGGGGTTTCCACTTGCCAAAGATCTGAAAATTTTATTTTTTTGTGTAGGCCTAGATACAGGAAAACAACATATATACCTATACTTATGACGATATTGTAAATGTAAACGTAAACAAAACATTTCTGCATTTCGTTAACCAGTCCGTTGGCACAGACAATATTTGTTGTGGAACAAAGATTGGAATAATGCAACTAAAATTTTGTGTGGTGTTATGCCCAAGTGTATTTATATTTCGCTGATGGCAACAATCTACAGCCAAAAAGTATATATATATATATCTCACATACGTAGACTATTATATATACTCACATTAACCTACAATTTCTACTTTCTGTTAACACTACAGACAACACTGTTTCCAGCATACACTTACCAAGCACACAGAGCAGAGAGTGTTAAGGGCCCCATACACCTGCGAGTCTGGCTCGTGAGCCTGGCTCGCCGAGCCTAGCTCGCGAGCCGGACCCGCTGATAATTCACCATACACCTACATATCTTGCTCGCCCAGTTGCAAACATGAGTTTTTCGAAGAAGGTTGCAGCTGCGGTCATAGTGTTAGATGAGCTAGGTGTATTTAAGAAGAAACGGAAGAAAAGGGCAATGTGGTCAAAGAATTGGTTATTAAATAGAAAGAGAATTAGTCACATGAATTTATTGAATTTTGTTAGGAATGATAGTCACCAAGACTATCAAACTATTTAAGGATGTCAGCTGAAAGTTTTAACATGTTATTGGACGAGGTTAAACCGCTTATAACAAAAAATACACTATACTGCGAAACGCTATATCACCAGAGGAACGCCTCACTGCTACTCTCCGTTTTCTGGCTACCGGACGGTCTACATAATAAATGCTATCGGCAAATTTCGATACTCTTCAATATATGTTGTTAAAAAATCAGGGCTCATAAATAACTTGGAGTCAGCCATGTTAACTCAAAACAAACAAAACACCTTACCCTTGGCGGAACGAGTGGTGCGTAACGTTTGGCGTACAGTAGTGAAAACGGAATGAACAGATTTTTCGGTGGTGGGGGGGCACGAGTCCGATCCGTAATGCGCCATACACTGGCGAACTGATACTCGAGCCGAGCCGAGCCGAGCCGCACGGCAAGCAGTGGCGGATCCGGCTCGGCTCGCCTGAATTTGACTCGGCTCGGCTCATTATTTATTGCCCATACACTGACGGATTTGGTCCAGACTCGCAGGTGTATGGGGCCCTTTATTGTATACAGCAGAGAGTGTATGCAATCTCAATGATGACATGGCATACGAAAAGCAAAATGTAATGGAAGAAGAAAGACCAAATGTAAAAAAAAACACAAAAGAAACCAACGAAAGATAAGTTGATAGAGAGATTTTGAAGTGCTTAAAAGTGCTAAAAACGGAGCCAGGTGAAGACGAATATTTCTTCAAGTCTTTACTTCTTATTGTAAGAAAATTAAATGAGGACGACAAAATTTATTTTAGAATGCGTGTTTTGTAGATTGTGAAGGAGATCAAGGCACGTACACACAAAAACCAGTGTTTTAATTGTCCTTATACTTCATCTTCAATAGTTTCAACTCCATTAAATTAGTCATCAAAGTGGCAGGATTACGAAGGAAAACTACAGAATTGTCTGGTTAACTTGGTTATACAACACAATATGTTCGATATGTTGTAGTTTCAGCAATATCGACCAATACGAATGCAGTTTATTGTATAAGTTGTCAGTTGTATATCACCTTTAAAATAATAAACGCTAGAACATTTGTTTGAAATTTGATAACCTTACTGATTGTAGGTTATGTTATCACACACTTCAAATTGCTTCATTCCCTTTTTTCACTTTATCTAATTAGCTCAGAAAACAGTTACATTAAATATTTCGATGAACCCAAGAACGTAGCCAGGACAAACTTTTGTGAAGGGGGGAGGCTAGACGACGGTTATTTTCCCGTAGTGGAGAGAAAGTAAGGCAAGTGCAGTCAACCGCTCATTCCCCATTTTATTCCTTAAAAAGTTCTTGGCCCCTTTCAATGTTGAGAATGATCTTTTAGCAGTACATGTCAGCGTAATTAAATAATAGTAAACACTTTGTAAAGATTAATCGAAAAACAAACTGTAGGGGAGGTCTGGACCCCCTTGAACCCCTCACTGGCAATTACCTTGGATCAATATTTAAAAACAACGTACCTATTTTTAAAACCGAGTGACTTTTACAACAGTAAGGTATAGTAACCCCGAATAGTACAAGTGCTTGGATAAGCCTACTTTAGTTTTAATCTCAATTTACCTTATTGTTACTGCTAACATTTCCATACACAATCTCATTTGTATTTTATTTCTTGTTATGCTCTGATATAATTGACCAAAAAAATCAAATGTCCCTGACTTATTCGAAAATGATTACATTTTTGTGTGTTCAGTAATTTTTACTAAAAAAAAGGAGCAAGCTGAAATACTGCAGGAACACATCCTCACTTCACACAAGCAGACTCTTTACTAGACTGTGGACATTCAGAGAGTAGAATCATCCGACTCCGGTTGTGCCGATATGTGTAAAATAAATAATTTATTGTCTTCAAACACACCATTATATATGACAATGTCAATAAGTTAAGGATAAATACAACTCAATTTACAACAGATAAGTTACAACTTCAAAAATTCATTTGTGTTGTACATGCCAACCTTAGACTAAAAGGCCTTAAGTATGTTTTTGAAATTTATAAGATGTAATTTACGGACAGAGTTTCAGGCAATACATTAAAAAACTTAACTCCTTGATGAAGAAAGCTTAACTGAGAGGCAGTATAGTTATAACGTTTAAAAACGACATTATCCTTAAGCTTAGTTGGATAATTGTGCACATCTGCGTCGATCTCTAAAATAGACAGATTTTGTTTTATATATAAAACAAAATTTACAGAATGTACATATTCGGTAGGTAAAGAAAGAATACCAAGCTTAACAAACAGATGCATGCATCAATCTCGACCAGATGCACCACTTATCAAACTACGGCCTTGTTTTGTAAAATAAAAATCTTACGAGCATAACCTGAGTAAGCCCACAAAAAAGTCCCACATGCTAAATGTACATGATTGCAATATTATGACAAGAAGGACGTCCGGATTTACTGTGTCTCTCAGTGACTAGATCATAGAAATATCTTTGGGCATTTTGGAAACAACAGAATCAAGATGACTATTCCATTTCAAATTAGATGGCATAACAATGGCCGAAAATTTTAATCTATTGATTGCCTGTTGCTTAGTATTTAGACATGGAGATGTCTGGAATTTTCACATAATTTAATTTTGGCATTGCGCATCAATCAGCAATGATTGCAGTTTACATTTATTTGGTCATAAGAAGAAATAATGGTCTTGCACACATACTCCAAGTTAATCAGCATATAACAAACCACTTGTATCACGACTAACCCAAATCTGTAGGCAGATCATTAATGCGAACAAATTTGGCTGTAATAAGGAAACCGTGCTTATAACATATTTCCCCATTTTATGAAACGATTTAAATCCAATAGAATACACCTAACACCTATTAATCCATCTTCCTAAGTGAGAAGCACACAGAAGTACTAATCGTTTTTTTAGTCTATGTTTTGAAATTCCAACATAAAAAAAATCTCTCATAAAAAAAATGTTGGTTTTCCCTAAACAATTTACGATTACTGTATGTTGCCACCTAGGTTTTCTACATGGACCATTACTACTTATTACATTTGTACTATAATGGGAAGTGGAATAACCTAATTTAATATCAATAAATATTGTTGAACAAAAAGTACTCGCTCTTGACTGATTTTATTCTATGATATTTCATCCACTGCTAAAATCTATTGCACTTCGAACGCTGTGGTTTCTTGCTGTTCAGTAGGGGCAAATGAGATTATTACTAGAATATTTAAATGGATTACTACTATAAACAAAAGATTTAACATAGCAGTGCTATCTTCAAATCAGACCAGCTCTACGCACCGAATCTTTTTACACAAATGGATGCAGACATTAACACTTTATACAAAATGGTGGTTCATATTGTTTCTTATAATCAAGTTTTGCTTGTTAATGTTTTATTATTGTAAAATCAAAATAAATATCAATCCATTTTTTAACAGTTCAAATTAGAAACTTTAAATCACCACAATTTTGAACAGAGTATGGTTGGAGTATTTGCAGACTGTGTTATCCTAGTAAAGAGAATTTGATGTGATACTCGACATATGCTGTCATATAAAGTTTTCTTCGGACCCCTTGTGAGCCATCTCCTGATATAATGAAAATAAAATATAGTTCTATTATTGAAACGTGCTTATGTTTTGGAGTATTTTTAGAGAGAATTTTTTATTTTTTGTTCACTGTTGTGGTTAACACAATAAAAACCAAATAAGTTACTCCTATACATCTAATTTATTTGTATGTGTTTTTTTTTTTAAATATAGCATTGTTCTCTTCTAAATGACTATATTATACTCTAGGAATAAAAAGCCAATTTGCATTGTATCAAATTTTTTTTACTGAATAGAAAAATTTCTCCTATGCAAGAAATTTATAATGTAGTTTTGTTGGAACACAAAATGGGAGGGAATAAAAATGGTTAAATATATCAAATGATATTTTGTCTTATCTCATATTTTTTTTAACTTGGACACTTAAAACCGACTCTCTCACACATAAATAATATAAGGGTAATTCAAATGAAAACCTTATAAGTTAACCTTATAATTCTTTTAATTGAAAGAATAAACATAAAAATTACGTGTCATTTTTTGTGACGTAGCCTCCCTGGCGTTGAATATACGTATTCCACCACTTGGGAAGTGCATAGACACCACTATGAAAGAATTCTTTTGGTTGTCTAGTCACTCGTGCACTGTGGCTTTCACCTCTTCATCACTTCTGAAATGCCAGCCTCCCATTGATTCTTTGAGTGGACCAAACAGATGAAAGTCACTAGGAGCGAGGTCTGGTAGATAAGGAAGATGTGGCTGAAGTTGAAATTTAATTTTTTTAACATTTTAAACTGTCTTGGGCATTGTCATGCTCTTCCACAGAAGTTGCACCACTTTTAAACTTCCTACATCACTTGTACACTTGCTGTATCAATAAACAGAATCACTGTACTCACTCTCATTCTACGATGAATTTTAATCGGTCTGACATCTTCACTATAGAACAAACGAATCACAGATCGCTGCTCAATCACCGTGTATGTTGACAGTGGGGCGGCCATCTTGTTACTGATGCTGCTGTCCTCTCCTGCATTGTAGCAACGTTCTGGCACCTATCACTTCTTGAACTTCAAGGAAGGAACAACACAACACTGTCAACTACCAACTCTATCGCACAACATTAAAGAGTTAAGGTTTTAATGTGGATCGCCCATGTAATTGTACCATTGTTGTATCTAGTTGTATAATTAAATAAAGAAGTTTGAAAGTCACCACTTTAAACCATATAGTCTGTATATGGTTATCTGATGGTGATTTTTAATTTATTTTTGTGTTAGTTTTAAAGTGTTTTAAGCTAATAAAGTAATCTGAGTACAATTCATTATTTCATAATTTTAACTTTTTTGAAACCCTCTCATTTTTTCTCCACTAAATCTAGCTCCGCTGATGATTAATTTCTTTATTAGAGGAATTTCCCCTATCGATTAAAAGACTGTAACAAAGTTGTGTGCTTATACTATGCAAATTTGCTCTTGGCTCCTGTACTGTTGTGAGTTTCTAGGTTTCGTAAGAGAGATGTATAAATTGCTTATAATTATACATCTATTAGGATGTATAATCATGGTAGGCCTGATAGTAAATCCAACCAAATAGAAATCTGATATTAGTTTTTTTTTGCTTCTTTATATCTTTCATGTATTGGAGTTTTTAAGTGAAAATTTATTAGGCATTGTGCCTGTACTTGACCAGTTGACAACTAAATTAATGGCAGTACATATTACTTTTTTACTATGTTACTACTTACTCCACATTAGATTACTTTTTTACTGTTTATTCTTTTCATATATACAACAAACATGGCTCTTGACATTCTTGGTTTGCTTTTTATGTGTTAAAAATAGCTTTCTCATCTGTTAGTGAAGAATAAGCATACTTCTAGACTAGTTATTATATTAATGATACATATTATAAGTTCTTAAGTATTGAATACTGGATATTTGGCATTGTTTGCACCTATGGTAATTTCAGCTTCATGACTTGGGTAGCAAGGCCCACTGGAGCTTATTGTGGACATGAAATAAGGTGAAAGAGATTTCCCCAGTAGGATTCACTTCTGGCTGGTTTATACCTTCCAGTTGAACCACAGTGGGTAAAACAAAAAACCGATGTGTCTCTTCAATCTTGGCAACTTTATGGATGTGCATGTGCATCACTAATCGCAAATGTCGAGATTTTGGGGTGTAAGGGTAATTCAAAGGTCTAGTTTACAGCGGGAGGTGACAGTTGGAGTTGGAAGGGTTTTTGTTCTCTAAGAGTTAAAGGTTCATGCAAGCCTAGACATAAGGGTGTACCACCCCCTGCCTGCTTTGACTGTAGAGGATAGTTCAGAGCTGGCTTCTCCTTCCTAGGGGACATGACTTGATATTAGAGCTCTAAACCTTTCCTTATGAATCTCGACAGGAGGCGGCCCCTACTCCTAACTTTACGCATCCAAATACCCTGTCACTCCGAAAGCAGCACAAAGGTCCTTATAGTACTAGGTGCAATTTTCTAAGCTTCTTGTCCTAAGAGAACAAAAGAGAAGGAGGAAACGGGTCTGGAGCATCTCTCAGAAATTTATATAAATAAAATAGCTTAAATTGTTTTTAAGTTTTTCCATAGTATTTTCAATTGATTGATTTCTTTGCTTGATCCTTTGTCATGTAAGTAAAAATAAAGCAAACATTATTTAAAAAAATGTTGATTCAAGTTTTACTCAGTATTATAATAAATTTTCCTTATTAAAAAAATAAGTCTTAGTTTTTTTGGTTAAAAAAATGACACCAATTACTTTGGAGATATATGAAAGAATATATACCAACACTTTTGATTGCCAAAAAAGCTAATAAGGACAACCTATCCTGACTGGTTGTATTCTTAGAGTATGTTTTCAAATGCAAGCAAGAAAAACACACACAATTGCAATCAGATGCACAATTGAGTGCACTATGATATTTCTGAAACGTTCCCAAATCACGGTGGAGCAATCCTGATGAGACAATGAGAACACCACTTCATCTAGATTACATTTGTTTGCAATATAGTTGTCTCTGATGTCAAAACAATGTAGAGAGTTCGTTTTGAGCTTCTTCATCGCCGACTGTTTTGGACCCATCTCTTCAGATGGGTGTTAATTCCAGATTCCAGGAGTAAAATCTGTCACATTAGACTTCAAACACTGCACACTAAGTGGAAGGTGGAATGGAGCTGAACTTGACATTTTTATTGACTCAACCCTTCCTACCATTGCTATACGTTATCTGTAATACTGGTATACGAGTATATATTAAAATGGAGCTTTATCCCTCCCCAAATTCTGCATTATCTTGGCAACTCGGCTGCTCTGACGGTGGGGCTTCTTCAATAATTCTAGTGGCAACTCCTTTATATGAGCCGTCATGTCCTAGGCCCCATCATAACACTGAACAGACATTTGATGTTTAACACTTTTGGTACTAATGATTATTTACACATGTGCAAAAGTTCTGAAATATACTAACCTCCTCTGTTATATGGATGTGTCAGTAACTGTTGAAAAATACTAATGTCCGAATAACAGGACATTGTTAATTTTATTTTTGCACATTTTCCTTTTCAATTAAATCAACTGTATTTTCTATAAGTATGAAATTTTGTGATTGTAAAGACAATAAAATTATAACTTGTAAAATGTGTAAAAATTAAACATGCAAAACTTGTACATACTGTCATAAACATCATATTTTTATTGTAAAATCAATATTAATTAGTGATTGTGTACTGTTTTATCTGTAGTGATCAATGAAATAAAACATTTTGCATATGGTATTCATTTCAAGAATGTCCTATTCTCAAAATTATAGAGTAGCAACTGCCATCCCTTGTCATCCAAAAATTACGCCTATGGTGTTTTTTTTTATATAAACTGAGTTTAAAAATGAAACTTAAAAACACAAAATATTGTACCATCAAAATTTTCAGCATAACTGCTTTAAAGTCCAGAGGGGTCAGAAAAAGTATAAAACATATGGCAGCATAGAACATGCTGTACACACTAAAGATTATACAGTCTGGAATGTAAAGAGCATCTGTATGGATTTGTGCTTCTTCTGACTGCTCAGAACTATCTCAGGTATATGCTAGAATCTTTTATGTACAACTTGTTGAGCTGTTATGTTTGATATTGGTGAATTCATTGTCATATGTTGTGATTTGTGCTTGTTTAACCTTGCCATAAGTTTACTTTTGATACCTGAAGAAGGGGATGGATTCCAATCCTTAAAACGTTGTGTTTTTGTATTGATAGCAAACATCCAAAATTCTGTTATCATTTCAAATGATCTATTGCCAATAATAAAGACTAAACAAAGAAGTTATTGAAGTGTGAACCTAAATACCCTGGCACTTTAGAGTCATCAAGAATATAGGAATGGTAAAAAATACACGGTTAAGAGATTAAAACACGTTCCTTTTATACATTTTCAACATAAACAGAAAGAGTGGCATAGAGGAATATAAGTTAGGTACAGCGATAACAACAAAATCATTTAACAGGCTTTACACAGAGGAACCTTGGTGCTCCCTAACAAGACATGGGTGTTCAAGTAAAAGTTCCATAGAGATAAAAATAAATTGTATATTTCAAACCATTCATTACAATAAAAAGTGAAATTTAGCCCCATTTTTGCAAGTGACTGATTAAAAACTTATTAATTGCAATAAATTAATTTTCTTATAAAGCAAGCAGAAGTTTACAGCATATTAACAATATGAATTTAGAAGTTATATTTTGAAAAATTTATGTAAGATTTTAAAATTGCTTTTGATGGCAGTTTTCTAAAAAATATCTGATAAATAGTACTTCTGTTTTAAGAGGATGTATATAGTATATCATCTACCATTAAAAGCTTGTTGATAAACCTCAAAACTACTTCAACATCCATGTCTCATTAATTATAAATATTAATTACAAAAATAAATACTAATTAAAATTAAATATCACATATGATGACTAATGCTAACATAGGACATCCATAGCTAAGTCTTGTTAAGTATTTATTTTAATATGATTTTTTTAACTTGGGACGTACTGCTAAATTTTCTTTATATTGTACATGTATCTTTAATCCTTCAAACCCTCAAGATAAAGAATATTCTTTTAAAATGTAAATTATACTCACATATAATTACATTTATTTTCAGTGTAATTTAGCAAAATATGTTTAATCATACACTTGTTAAAAACTATAACGGAACACAACACGACCAAAACATGTAAATAAAATTTATTTATCATTAAAGTGAAATTGCAACTTGAAAAAGAACAAACATCTGTAAAAAAACCATAGATCTAATATTAAGTATTTAAATTAACCTATGAAAATATTATCACAGTATTTTGATTATATAATATAATATATGTATTTATCTTCTCAGATTACAATTTGTGCTTTTGTAATACATTTTATATATTTACTTGTGCGATTCGCATTTTGCATAGCACCCATATATACAAAATATGACTGGTATAATTTTGCCAACTGCATAACTTAGGTTTTATGTATAGCTTAGTTTAAACAGTTTAGGCCTATCGGTAAACTTAAATCATCAATTCCTATTATAAAGAGATGAAGTCCTTGCTAGGTTAAGTACTGATGGCGAGAGAAAAGAAGAGACCTGGCCCGTGCCGGCGCACAGCTGTGTACTAGTGTGTTGCCGCGCGGTAATTTCAGGCGCTTCGCCCCACAGCCAACCCTGCGAATTGATTATCATAGCAATGGAACAGTGAAACAATAATGGAATTACGAAACAAGGCGCGGCAACATACTAGTAGTAGCGCCTGCAAATTTCAGATAGGCCAGAATCCAGGTCTCTTCTTTTCTCTCGCGATCAGTATTAGAGTCAGCCCTGGAGAGTTTTACTCTGTGGCTGTATTGTGAAAGTCCCTTTAAAACTCTAGGTTCAATTGTATTCTGAGAACTTGCATTTTATATAGTCCACAGTATAATACAATGTTCACTAAACATAAACAAACTCTCTACAACAAGGTTGTAATCTCCATATTTTGTTGCATCGTTAGTCAGTATTGCAGAAAATGTTATAGTCAGATTGAAGCACAATAATTTTTAACAATATTTTTTACTGTTTGATATTTTTTGTCTATATTAAATGTTTCGATTGAAAATTAACAATGATTTTTATTGTGATTACTTGAAATACTGATTAAATCATATTCATTAAATGACTGATCATCTATACATTAATTGAGGTATAAAAATATACCTTTAGCTTTATATTCATGTGCTTACTGCGGCCCCGGGCATCTCAGGCCTGATTGATGAAAATTGAGCTTCGTTGTCACTTAGTCACTATAAAAATACCCAAATTTTTAAAGTAAATATTAAGTAATAAGTTTTTGTTAGTTTCCTTCATCTCCGGGTTAATAATTAATTATCTATTCTTATATATATATATATATCATTTGTTACTGTTTTGGAAGAACTGAGAATAGAAAAAGGTTTTATCGTATAAACTTAGTAAAAGTATTTACTCATGAAGTTAAAATTTAAAAAATAGTATAATGAGAGTTTGTAATTTTTTAATTGTTAGGTATTAGATATTATTAATTTAAACTTGATCTTAACTACAATCGCTCTTATGTATTTGTTTTTAAAATAATTGTAATTTAATCTAGTGGTTTATATTACATTTTATTAGAAAATAACAAAGTTTCAACATTCAGTACAAATATTCTAGACTGCTATAGTATTATTTACCTCTAATACTAATTTACTTAGAAAAACAGTTATGGGTAGGAAAACAAAAATGTGTAGCACTTAAACGTTTTGTCTCTTTTACAGAATAATATTGTTATTTTCAACAGAGATTTTTATCAATGGGTGTAAGTTTTTAAGATTAACTCTTTAATTTTTTATAAGAAATTTTTTCTAATTGAATTGAACCTACCAAATTATTTCAATTTGCACCACTTAGTTTTATAACAAACAAAACACTGTAAATTTAACACAAAAAAAGACTTCATCTCTTCTTCGCAAACTGTTCAATTCTGTTTGAAGAATGATTAAAGAAGAACTACCGTACTGTATTTAAAACGGTGACAATTCCGTATTTAACAGTTCTACAAGTACATTCACCACAGACGCAACAGTCTTGTCACACAGCCATGATCTAGTCCGAAAGCTTTGGGGTAGTGTAATATCCTAGATCAAACTACAAGCTGATAATTTCAGGTTCTAAGCAGGAAATATTGAACTGGTTAGTTATTCAAATACTGTAACACACCAATGCTCAGAATGTAAAGTTTATGGATACAAAGATAGGTTTCATATAGCACGCTGTACTAGAGTTCCATCGTCTTTGAACAACACAATTGTATCACAATTAAATGTACTAAACATTGTGCTAGAATACTTTCTTAATAAAAAACTTTAACTGAATACCTGCAATAGCCTGATTGCTTACAATAGTCTCCATCCAGTTGGAACATAACATTATAGCATTTATTAGGAACAGTATTTATGTTGTAATCAGTGGCCCATTAGCCTCTTTAGGCCATATGCAATCCTTCCTCCCCATGAAAAATTTCATATGATATAGTGTATCAATACATTTTTATGACGATAGCCAATTATGTTTATGTGCACAAGGAATTTTAAATTGGTTTTTACTGTCTATATTTTTACCTCTTTTGTCAATTATTAAATTCTTTCCTTCTTGGACTGAAATATAACAGCTTTTAATGATAATTTGGAGTATGGTTTTATTTAAAAACAGCAAGCTTTCGGACCTAGTCAGCTTCTTTACCATGGCCTCCAAACGTCTTCATCTTTGGCATCCATGAGCTCCTGTTTGATCCTGACACCTGGGAGCAGTTCGTCCTCACGTTTGACACTGAAGTCCAATGGGGCATCCTGGTGGGGGGTGGGCACCTCCCCCTCTCCCTCCGCACCTGCCTGACCTCGCTCTGACGGGGGCACCTGCACGTAGTGGCTCGGCAGCAAGAAGACCACCTGTCCGTCAGGCAAACGTGATGGAATCACCTGCAAAGGACACCATCAAAGTTATTATTCTGATGGAAAAAATACAAGTCCTCAGTACAAGAAGGACTTTTTCTAAGAAATAACGTTTAATGATGTAATTTAACCTCCTAGAATTGCAATTCCTTTCCATATGGTACTCAGAAATCTGACTGTATGAAATAAGAAGCGTTAAATTAGTGAAATGGTCCTTACACTGCTGCTGTGATCCAAGATTGTACTATCCATAAATTGTAACAAACTAATGGATAAATATGCGGAGAATATGACTGGGAAACTATTACATCGATGTAAGGGAACATTGTGTAGCTAACTTCACAGGTACTTTTCCTATACATTTTGAGTTAGGAAAAATTTGGATTCTACTGTTGGCTATACTGAGTGAGACCAAGCAGTCTTATACTGCTACTGCATTGTAAGGTGTCTGGTGCAGTTAACATGTTACATCACAATGATGTTCCGATCTTGTTACTACATCATAGTTGTGTAGCAGCTGCCCACCCTCTTGCAGTGCAAGCTGAGACTGGTTCTTATCTTATATTACTTTAAATCATGGAGAACAACCAATTTTCTCCTATTAAGAACATAATGACAAGCATAATTATAGTTTTTGGTGTTCAAAAGAGAATGTTCAAACTGTATTTACCTACAATAGAGAATTAGAAGCAGTTAATCAATAATAAATCAAGTCCAGAAAGAACCAGTGGTTTTATTCTATATAAATTAAAAGCATTGTGTATACAACTCAATTAATTGTAGCGAAAAATGTTTTGCTTTATTTATATTTATCACACAGATTTTGTCACGTTTATGACATTTTGATTTATATATGGTATATGGCAGGTGTTAAGGGTTACCATAAAAATTATTCTCTAAAAAAGGGAACAAAGTGTAAGAAATGTTGTAGATCAGTTTGATCATGTTAAATGTTAGAAACACCAAAGTCACAATCTTGGTGTCTGTTCTTTTTTTCCAATTATTTCTATTAATGAATAAAGGAATGATAAATTCAATAGTTATGTGATCGCTTTTGCTGATAAAACACGTTTGCCTGGACAAGATATACATACTTAATACATAGTGAAATATGTAATACTTTAGTAGGTAGTACTAAGGCTTTCATTAGAGCCATGTGGTTTTAAGTAAAAAAAACTAGACATATAATTTTAGTTGTTGTTTTGAATATTTGACAGGAAAGTTGAAGAAAGTAAGGAAAGTTTCGAGAATCGGAGTATATAAATAATGGTTCATTTAAATACAACTAATTAATATTACATGTAAAAATATTGAATGGTTATGACTGTTTACTAATAACAATTATTTTTCATACAAGAAGCAAATTTCAAAGTTAATTTAAGAACTCTACCTATATTAACCTTAAATTATATTTTAAATACCAGTTATATTCTAAAAATGTATTGAAGTTTGTTTATTCTTCCATGATTGGCTTTCGATTATATTATAGAATTTCTTGTGTAAATGTGCCACAGCCTTCAGCTTTTTATTTCATCAAACACAATTCATTTGTGTAATTTTCATTATTGTTACACTGTATATTAATAATGAATTTGTTGAGCAAATTTATTACAGAAGTTCAGCATATAAGATGGATAATTTATATTGTTAATTTGAACATTTTGAAATTTTACCAGTGTAAAACAACTTTAACGTGTGAATGTTGAGTTTGGCTCCATTTCACCTTTCATTGCGATATCTGAATCTGACATCTGAACTCTAGATTCCAGGATTCAAGTCTTTGACAGTATCAAATTTCAGATGCTGCTATAAGTGGAAAGTGAAATGGAGCTAAACTCAATATTCGCATAGAATTAACCCTTCCCACCATTGGGGAATTTTAATATGTTGAAACCTTAAGATAGATTTTAAATTGGCTTTATCCATGAATACACAGAGTACGGTATTGTTTAAAACTCTAAACAAAAAGAGATCTCATTTTAATAACCTGTATTAAAGGGTCACTGTGTTTCTTCAGAGTTGCTTACTGTTTTTGTTAAAAATTATGTAGGTTTTTATTACATTGTGGATTATTTCCTTGCTATGAACTTCATTTATAAGTTTACTGTATTTAAAAAAAATCTCATTTAATCCTCAGCGTCAGCTTTGTCGGCTTCGGAGTACACTGGTTTTGTATTAAAGTACTAAGTACATGATTGGACCTCCCCGGCATGTGTAGCCGTGATCTCTTGGTTAGAGAGCCGAGACTATAACCATTAGTCTACAGAGGAGGACATTACTTTATTTGTTATGTAAAGCAAGACACACTAAACATTTATGTTTTCAGCCCAATATTTTATACTTACTTATGTTAATTTTGGTAATTATTAAAGAATTTCATATGTCCCGGATATTTGTATATAGTTTATTTAACATAAAAACAAAAATGTTGTTAACGTATATTTTTATTTTTTATTTGACACAAAATGTGTCCCTGCATTTTGTTAGATGTCAATTTATTTTTCAAATGTCAACATTTGTCAGCGAATGGTGTGACAAATTTATTTCCCTATCAATAACTTTTGTTTACAAATAACAATTTAAGTTCAAGAAACATGATTTTTTACAATAATAAAATTTGTGTTTGAGCACAATAAATGTATGCGATAAGTTCTATATTCTTTAATAATATAATCTTCTTTATTATTTAAATTTTTAACTATATATAGTTTTAGCTATAAGGGTATATTTACTACTCTGTGGCTTTATTAAATAACAATAACAAACATTTTATTGATGTTTAACAACATTAAATTTTGTTATCAATGTCAACTGAATACAACATTTGTTTACTAAACATGTTTACTACTAATATTTTGCCATTAAAAATAAATTTAATTTAATTTAAATGAATATAACCTAGAAGATATCCAAATAATTGAAAGTAAAATCATTTAACATTTTTTAAATGTTAATCTTAAATTTTAAATTTAGTTACTTATATAATGTTATGTTACATGTTTAAATATTGTGTTGTTTGAAGATAATGAGCCAGTATATTGTAGACTACTATATATACAATTTTTGATGCAATAACAAACCAAACACAACATTGAAAGGAATTTTTGGCTGACCTGCACTACAGAAAGGTTAGGTTGACTGGAAGAGGCAGGGCTGGATGAGGCTGTGCTAGGGTCAGCAGACTTGCTGGATGTGACAGCTGTTTTCTTGTCAGGTTTGCGGTTACGAGAGGTCAAGGAAGGCTTCCGTCTTGCCTTGTTGTGGCTGTTGTTGTTTTCATCTCCCGGGGAGATGGTGCTGCTGTCTGGCTTTGTCATCTCGTCACTCTCCAGAGGTTCAGTCTACATCAGTCCACAATTAGCGTTCATGTTCATACAACTCATGAAAAGAGATTAATTTGGTTAATTTGCAAAGTGATCTCAACACGTTAAAAAACTTGATGTGATTTTGTCCTACTAATCGTATTACATTTTTCACTATCAAATGTCAATTTAAAATGTTATGTCTTGGAAACCGCACCTGCGATCTGCTCATCTTTCACTTTTTTGGAGAAAAAGAATATATATCTTTAGGTCCTGCTTGTTTTAATTTAAAAAGTGTGCGATTTGATTCTATGCACATTTGCTGTTGCGCTTTGTTAGTGCGAAAAATTAAACGAGTTTATTTATAATTTAGCTTAGGATGATCTCTTATTATCTGATTTATAAGAGTTTAGCAGTTTAGCATTGACATCACTACGGAATTCTTAATGTAGAATACATGTATTATATAGTATAGCTCAAATTTAACATGTTCACTTTTGGAAAGATTCATTCAATTAAGAAAATGAAGGCCCATATGATTAATACCATTAGCACATACACAAGTAAATACTACTGATAAAACAATATTGGTGGTTTGAACAAAACATCTTTTAAACTCAGTCAGAAAATATAAGTATATGTTGTAACTAATATAAATGCTACAATAATACCTTAGTTCTACCACTGATATTTTTACCTGCTGCTTCCTAACCTTTTTTCTTTCCTTCAACTAAGAAACGGTTTAGATTGCTGGTTTAAAAATATTTCAATGCTTTCAATAACTGATTATACCTAAATATTGACAATAGAATTTTTAATCTGAAGTTTAAAACATTTCTTGGAATTCATTTTGGACACATTTTTATGCAGTCTCACCTGTATCTTAGGTCCGCCCATGAGCATGTCCTCCAACCGGTCGAGCCTTTGGTCTGTCTCGGGGTCAAGGCCACGTGCGGACGCCAAGCTAAAGTCCAGGTCGATCTCGCTGACGCAGCTGTCCATGTGTCGCAGCAGTCGCTGTTTAATAGCTGGGTCTATCAGCTGTTGTGAAGTGCCCAGGGGAGCTGTGGGGCCTAACTGCAGCTCTGGTGAGTCAAGAAACCTTGAGACCTTTGGAAAAAAAAGAAACTCTAAGGGATTCCTATTACAGGACAAGGCAGGATAGATTTGACCCTCTCTTTCTGCATAAACTCAAAATTGGTAAAATGTTTTTATTGAAAAATTGTTACTATTGCCTACAGTTATTCATTTCTAATCAAAAATAGTAGAGAATTAGAGCTTTTGTTGATTCTAACAAAAAATCTGTAACCTAACAGATAATATAATGATAGTCAACTTGTTATTTCATATATTATTTTTTAACTGTTCATTATGCTATAATACTTCTAATTGCATTTTGATGTCATTCTAGGTTTAACTTATATTATACAATATACAATGTTGTGTAACAGACTTCACTGAGGTTGCATGCAAACTCTCAAGTTTATAGCTAATTTTATTCCTATATTTGGGCTACATATTATTATGTAATATGATTCTACTTAGTTTTTTCTGTGATTTTCTTGTTGCCATAATGGTTACCCATAAGACTAATGTATAAATGATCACCAATTCCCAATCAAAGTCAACTGAGTGACATGCAGCAGCACTAAATTCTGTGTTTCCTATATAGAAGTTAAGCTTCATGCAAAATTTCAAGTCTATGGGTCACTTCATTCTTGAGATATCATGAGAACTGAGACAAAAATGATATTTGTCCAGCACCTAAAGTCCAACACCTAAGACTTCGCTAACGCTCAACCAATAAATTACGAGTATAAGGTGTTGGGTTTTCTGTCATTCCACTATTAATAAATGATTGAATGAGCCAACACCTTACACCTACTCTGTGTAGAAGTTTATTTGCAAAAATTGCAAATTGTTGAATTCGTAATTTCTGTATCTTATGCATGAAAAAGAGATAGCTATCGTCTCACCTCCCTGGCGCACTCCTGGAATCCTGCCTTGTACTTGTCTAGAGTGGCAGAGCTCAATGTCTTCTGCCTCTGGAGATGTCTTACTGTCAACTCAAGGATATCAGCTTTCTCTAGTTTGGAGTGTTTTGTGTTCTGTAACAACATTTAGGATTCTTTAATCCACATATAAATTCCAGCTCAAGTCAACACAAAGTTATGTGTAGATTTTAGGTTAGCAACTATCTTGAACATAAATTTTGCTTTCGTGACACAATGGTAACAGCTTTACTTAGTGTTAATTAGACAAGATCTTTTGTATGATAATGATAAAAATGCTGTTAACCTGATGTGGTCTGTAAAAGAGGTTACGATCCATATATTATTCATGGACACATAGTGAGTGGGCTTCTGTATTGTGTGGTTTACATACCACTAAGGTGACATAGAATCGAGATGACCAGTTGTAGCTAACTTGCTCTATCTAAAAAGTAAAAGTAGGTACAATACTAACAGAGATAACATAGTCTCCTTATATGTATTCACTCATCATGTACTTTGGTCATCTCAAATGAAAGATCATGAAGTTCTTAACATGTTTTGGTCTTACTCAGTTGCTTCTTAGGGAAATCACCATTAGGGGCTCTTATGGGACCAGCTCAGTAACTTGTTTCTCATAGTATTTTCACTAGAGCAACATCAATAAGTAAGAGGTTAGGTTATTTCTTGAACAACATATTATTATAAAGTGTTTAACAAATGAATATATTAATTTTGTAGAAAGTTTCGACTCAGTTGAAAGTATTGTAGAAATGACACCCTGACTCAGGCTTAAATATTGGATTGGCCAGCAAGTTTAAGTGTGGATGAGAAAGTGAAGAACATGTAATCTATGTTTGATGTCCTAGGTCAAATTTTACATAAGAACATTAGTGGTTATCAGTTACTATTGATGGAGCTGCTAAAGAGATGGCTCTTAGGCATGGGAATGCCCATAAAAAACAACAAAGAGGTTCCTACAGAAAGAAACACATGTTGTAGCTGTCAAAGGTTTTATTGTTTCCAGTACAATGCCTTGAACATGTGACACTTTTACTTAAGTTCTTGGAAGAAATAGTGTGAGAGAGACGATTTGTAGGTAGTGTAGATGTTAAGGAACACATGTGCAATTGGTTGACGACATGACTTCAAAGATAGGAACTTAAAAGTTTCAAATAAAGGAAAGGGTTTGTACAGCATTGTAAAAGTTACAGATGTTTTTTATGTTCTTGAGTAATATGTTTATAATATGTCTGATTTATATTTGACTAATTCTTGTATATGAATTTTTCTAGGTGGAACAAGATGTCCACTACAATTACTGGGAAAAGTTGGGTTACTAGGAATTGGATAAATTACAAGTGCTCAGTATTGTGGATAGCATTGTACTTTCTATCGGTCCTTTCCTCAACTGTTATCATCCCTTTTCTCATTTATTTCTCTTCATACTGCTGGCAATTTAATGAAAAATCTTCAGAAACATAAGCCAATAAATATTAAAAAATTTGTATAGAGAGTTATTTGAGGTACGATTACTTTAAATTCAACTCCTTAATGTGAGTGTAGTGAACAAAGTCAAAGACTTACCTCCATTTTAGCTGAGTCAAGAATGAGAGCTTTCAAGACAGCCAGAGACTGGTTGATGCGAGCTCGACGCCGCTTCTCCATCAGAGGTTTGTTGGCCTGCAACCATTGGCTCAGTCAGAGGTGAATGGATATAAACAATATATTCTTTTATAAGCTATCTAAATATAACAGTTAAGAACTCCGAACCAAAACAAATAGAATCTTTTGAGTAAACTCGAACTTAATTAGTGCAATACAAAAATTTAGTTTTGGTACAGTTTTTATCTTTTATTACATCTTACCTTAAACTTTTTTCTTTTCCTCACAATCTCAAACATAGGTATTGGTTTTAAATTGAATTAGATTATTACTTAGCAATAATAAACTTTTATAGTCCCACAGTATTTGCCCCATGATTTAGCTTTAGAATAAATTTTGATATTATAAAAAATTGAATAAAGTTACTCTTGAATAAAAATATTTAGATAACCGAGTTTAAAGTTAACAAAATAACCAGTAGAGCTGTAATTACAGGAACTACATTAAATGTTGCCCGTTTATTGTCTGCGTTTAGGCATATAAAGCAAATAATGTACAAACAATAACTTCCAGTTTTATGTCAACAACAACAGAAAAGGGTATCAGTTTTTGGCGCTTTTCAACCAAACTACAACTTTAGAAATTCTTAATTCTAAAACTTGTGATTTGATTACAGCCAGCAGATAACAAATAACCTATACTGTTTTTGAGTACCGTAATTTTAGGACGGTTTTGCCTCAGCAGTCTGACGGTTTTTACTATTAAACGAGCATACACTGACTGCTGTAAATTAACAAATTTTACATTAAATTAACAGATTTCATATTAGCAGTGTTCAAATTAAAGATTCTAAATAGAGGTTTTCAAAATTACACCACCAAGATAATGACTTTAAGAACTCTGAAACGAGATCAATTCCGAATCTTTTTACCAACTCAGTCAAGAAAAAAAGTTAAGATGGTAATTTAATAACAACATACCAATACACTTGTAACTATCTATACTCCTGCACACTTAACTTTAAAAACAAAAGTAATTATACCAACGAATACCGATTTCCTCTAACTGTTGTTCAATGTACAAAATATAAAATGTACATTTATAGATCATGAAAAGAGAACTATCTCACATTTTGAAATTAAAAACAGAGTTGTAGTCGGCCAGTGGCGTAGCGACAGAGGAGCGAGTGGAGCGACCGCTCCAGGGCGGGGGCGACGGGCAGGCGCAGGGCCTAGTAACATGTTACTAGGCCCTGGGCGGGCGGACGATAATATGGCGTGAAGCAGCCCCTTCCACGCGCATCACGCCCGCGCAGTGTCTTTGTGTCAGTCAGTCTGTCATTGACCTTGGCTGAGACAAAAGGCGTCCGTACAGACCCACCGAGTGATTGACTTACTTCAATTTACCTTTGCATAGTGATTGCAGATTTAGCGTTAGTGCAAAGTATTGATTATATTATTTATTTTGTTGTGATGTGATTTGTGTGGTGTTGATTTATTACCTTTGGTATATAATATCAAAAAAACTAATTGGTGCTGAGTATCGGAAACGAAGGTTAGAGAAAAGTCACGCAGAAAATCTTGAACTTAAGAAGGTAAAGAAGTTATCTACCTACTTTTCGAGGGACACTTCAGTAGTTGCAGTTTCTCAAGAACCCACTTGTAGCTCACAAGTACCCACAAGCGATGAGGACTTGGAGCAAACAACTATAGGCTTACCTGAAGATGCAGAAGACCACTGCCTTCTTCAGGAATCTTTTTCTAAGGTAGGCCTAGTTAAAACTGAAGGTACCGATTGCGAGTTGAACCTTAAAGAAAATGTAACAGCTGTTATAAGTTCTTCTGATAAGGGTAATTTTGAAAACACTCTTACAGCCGAACAAAAACGGCAAATAATAAAATTAGGCCCTCATCAGCCTAAAGGGCCATTTCCAAAAGAATCAGAAGGGAGAAATAAAAATAGGGGATTTGACGAGAAATGGTATTTTCAAAAGAATAAAGAAACCAATTGAGAATAAAACGTAATTAGTTATGCTATTCAAACATCCTCAATGTTTTCTATTGTCAGCCATACTGGCTTTTCAATATGGCATATACTGATGTGGGATTTTCGAAAGGTACGTCTGATTGGGCACATTTACGTCGAAACATAAAAGACCATGAAGAAGATTCGCAAAGTCATGCAATTGCGTGTGAAATATACTATCGCTGGCAGTTAGGCCTAACAGTTGATAGTGAGAATCTGGAGGAGATTAAAAAAACCACTGATTACTGGAGACAAGTTTTAAGGCGAGTGGTGGACGTCATTATTACGTTAGCTACAAACGACTTACCACTGAGAGAGCACAGATTGTGTAATGACGATGAAGATGCAACTAAATCGAAAGGAAATTTCCTTGAGATAATACATATGCTAGCAAGATATGACCAGGTCCTTGCAGATTTAATTAAGTTACCAAAACGTGGTGTTAACTACCTTAGTCCTCAGA
The DNA here is from genome assembly GCF_021130785.1 of Homalodisca vitripennis. Classification (NCBI taxonomy): domain Eukaryota; kingdom Metazoa; phylum Arthropoda; class Insecta; order Hemiptera; family Cicadellidae; genus Homalodisca; species Homalodisca vitripennis. The sequence continues at coordinate 65,790,617 of NC_060210.1, read as the reverse complement.
TTCAAAATGAGCTGATCAACCTCATTTCCAAAGAGATAAAAAAAGAAATCAAGGAAGAAATGAAAAAAGCCCCTATGTGTCTATTATTTTTGATACAACTCAAGATATAGCGAAAACCGACCAGCTGAATACAGTGTTTCGTTATATAAAGATAAAAACTGACGAAGGTGACAGGCCAGTACAACTAGTCATAGAAGAAGCGTTCGGGGGCTTTTTGGAAGTGGAAAGCCAGAAATCAGAATACTTATCAAATGTTGTTTTCAATATCATAGAAAAGTATTCAGATATATCTAAAGTTCGAGGGCAAGGCTACGATGGAGCCGCTAATATGAGTGGTATATATTCAGACCTTCAAGCAAGAATAAAACAAAAAAATCCTGCAGCTAAGTATATTCACTGTTGTGCTCATGCCCTTAACTTGGTAATCAACGATTCAGTATCAAACATTCCTGATATCAGAACCTTTTTTGATAATGTTCAAAGTCTTTATGTATTTTTTAAAACTATATCAAGATGGGCACTGTTGACTAAGTCGGCTATGTTACAAAAAACCTTAAAGAAAGTGTGTCCAACAAGGTGGACTTCAAGAAATCAAGCCGTCGACGCTCTTCGATGTGGTTATTTTGACATAATGAAAGTACTGACTTTCCTTACGTTAGAAGGTAAAGACCAAGAAGAAGTAAACCAAGCTAAATCACTTTTGAAATATTTTGAGCAGTTTCCTACAGTAATATTGATAGTTTATTGAAAGTGTGTTGCTTGAAACTATGGACATAATTTCTAAAAAACTTCAAAGTACCGAAGAAGACTTGGAACACGCAACAAAAATGCTCTTAAATCTCAAAACAAAAATTAACAAACTTAGGAATGAGTGGCAAACAGTTAAAGCAGATGCAACTAAGATTTGTTTGCAATGGAAAGTTGTACCACATTTCATTGACTCAAGAACAAAAAAGAAGACAAGAATGTTTGACGAAGTGCAAGTTGATGACCCTATTAAAGACAATGAGAAACGTTTGAGGTGTTCAACCGTAGCCTTGACATAATCACAACACAGCTGACAGAGCATTTTGAGGTTGTTACTCACATTACTAGTAGTTTCCAATGTCTGAAGCCTTCTTTTTTAGTTGGAGCAAGTGGTGAAGAAATCTTAGAATCAAGCAAAATTTTGATATTAAACTACCAAGATGACATCTCTCTTAACTTAGGTCCACAGATTGTAAGGCTAAAAACTTGTTTTTTAAGTCACGTGGAAAAACTCAAAAGTATAAGGGATCTTGCAGATACTTTAATAGTGCGTGCTCAAGTTGGTTCCAGCTTTCCAGATGTTGTGAATGCTTGTTTGATGTTTTTGACACTACCTGTTACAACTGAAAGTGCAGAGAGATCATTTTTAAAACTTAAACTGATAAAGAACTATCTTTGCAGCACCATGTCCCAAGAACGTCTGAGTGCCTTAGCAACTATATCTATAGAGCGCAGCAGAGCCAGGCACATAAACTTGGACGACACAATAACACAGTTTGCTAGCATGAAGTCACGAAAGAAGATTAGTTAAGATAGTAATATGCGAGTTGGTTTTGTAACTACTTAACTACTATGTTCACGTTTTAGATAATGTACTCAAATTTAAACTAGGGTTTTCAATACATATTTATTAAATATATTGAAATTTGTACTTTCATTCCAAACTCTATGGCATTGAATTGAGATTTAAATACATATTGCTATACACGTAAACTAGGTCTCTTACAAGGAACAAAACTTTATAAAGAATAGTAGACTGTAAGTTATTATAAAAAAATGATGTTTGGTCAAAGACGCCTTACATTGCTGATGAAATGATGGCCAAGAAACGTTTGTTACGGTAGTGAGGTGAACTGTCGGCACTGATTGATCATGTAGGTAAAAAAGTTGGGGAAGGGGCGCCAGGGACTGAGTCGCTCCATGGCGCCAAAATCCTCACTACGCGACTGTAGTCGGCCACTGCTCAACAATTTGTTAATATCCCTAAATTTAAGATATACAATCAATTTCATTTTCAAACATTTTTAAAAATTGTAAAGTTGAAAGTTATTCATTTTAACATCAATCATTCTGGATTGGTTGCGTTATAGGGTTTGGACAGTAAGTGCCTTGAGTTGATCCATTGAGGATAGAATATTCAATGAGCTGATCATTCATGTAAAAAACAATAATGGCGTAATAATGTTATTTTTTTCTATTTACTGCAAGATCGCGCGGCGCCTCCACTATCAAACGCGCAAAGAGTAAACCGTCTGACAAACGGTTTGCGTGTTCGACTAGCAGGCGCATATTCAACTGATTCCCATTATAAATTAAACGTACTTTATTGTTGTTTAAACTATTTAACGTTCAAGCTCAATAAAATAAACATTTCGAATCGATATGACCTTCACATTAACGAGCTTGTATACTTAAACATTTGATAACTACTTTTATACTTATATATTTTAACTACTTCTATTCTTACATAACAGTCTAAAGTCATGTAATTACGAGGTTACTTAATAATAAACAACTTGTTACAATAATACTTATATTTAAACCTTAACACACACATTACTAAATTTTGTATTTAATCAAATTACAAGTTTTAAGATGAATTTCCCAAGTTGAAGCTTGGTGAAAAACACTAAAAACCTGTATGTGGCCTACTTGTTGTTACTGACAAAAGAATTCTGTAGTTGTGGCCTTTAAATTTTCAACTCTTGGGAACCGTATCCATAATTCTATTCAAAGAGTGGGTGACGGGCCTCCTCTCTTATTACGTGTTCTTTGGGTTGGTAGAAGTATCACAATTTTAAATTAAAGTACAGCCAATAGAAATCCACATATACAGTAATTGTCTATTACACAAAACTAAATAGAAATCTAATCAGCGAACGTATCGCCTCAATTCGACATGTGGATGATATGTTCCATAATACTTTCCATTACACTATAAAAACACATGTCTATGTATTGTGTTCTGTTTGGGACCAGTTTTACATGTATGACACACACAAACGCGCGTGTGGTTGCATGGGCGCGCATGCGTGTAATGAATGTTTTATATATATATATATATATATATATATATATATATATATATCATCGTTCTAAGCTCCAATTTTAAACCCAATCAGTGTCACACTTACACTCAAAAGTGTCTTGTGTGTATGTCTGTTTTTTCTTCTGAGGTGTTCAAATGCAGTGGTAACCGTACCTTGTGATATACCAGCATAGGCTACTACCATAACGTAACTTAAAACTTGAAATAAAAATAGCTTAAAGTTAAATATTATTTAGGACAAAATTGTACGTTACCTGGTTGGATAGGTGTTTACAATTTTCTGACGTTATCGAGATTATTTAGATATGAGCTTCACATTAACTTGCTAATAAAATTTCTATGATTATTATTATTTATTTATATTTTATTCATGTATATGGTGTACACAAAAATGTAATGATCTATTATGTGAAATAAAATACAAGTTTAACACGTTCGCTACCGAGCGGCGCATATATGCGCCGGCCGGGTTATTACGAGAGACCGACGTCAGAAATACGATCTTTACACACAGACCAAGTTAATATTGGTGTGCCCTTCATCACAGACCGATGGTAAGATTTTTGTTTAAATAGGTTATTATACTTTGTAATAACCCTAATTATATATATATTTGATGTATATTTCTGTTTTTTTTGCGGTTTTTTAGCATTATTTTATTACGGCGCATATATGAGCCGGTCGGTCCTATAGCATCAAAATGGTATCATAGACCGAGTGTCCCAAATATGAGCCACTATTTATTTGTTGAAATACTTTAGATTCAAGGATAATTTTTAACAAAAAACCACACCTATTCCATGAACAAGTTTATTTTACATATTTTATAAGACATATAAATCAAACTTTTACATTACAAAGATTACAAATAAATTCAAACAAAAGTGTACTTGAGATAAATTGGATGTTTGGGCCTACTTCTCATGCCATAGATTGAAACAAGTTGGCATGCAAAGGCCAAATGGTTTGTCTTTAGAGTCCTTGCAAATAGAGCAGGGCATAAAAGGTTTGCTTCCTTGTATTGTGTGCTTCTCGGCAGACATGGCACCTCAGTCGCTTTTCCAGCTTGACAGGAGCATGAGTCGTCTGTGAAGAGCGGATGGGGCGAGGTTTCCGTGGAATGGGTTCTACATGAATGTATTGTTTTATAATAATGTCTCTGAAATTCAGATAGGTTTGTCTTCGTTGTCAATTTGGAAAAAATAAATGTGCTGTTCCACAGTGAATACATCTAGCAGGTGGAAAAATATTTTATGTACCACCGAAGAGACTTTCTAGGAGTGGAATAATAAGAGATCATTTGATCACTGCGATCAATCCCACTCATACCCTTGTTGTAGCGAACAACCATGCTGGGCTTTTGGATCACTTCTCCCCTTTTTGTTCTTGTTTCCTCCATCTCGGGGCCATTTGAAGTTGAAATAGTCAAAACATTTCTTTTATATCTCGCCATTTCATGACGGTAACGTCACCTCTTTGACGGCTCACACACTCCCCCCTTTTTCAGTTTTTGTTTGCACCACAACTTGCGGAATTCCCAACTCTATTTGACTGTAGAGTACCACACATGTAGTCTGGTTGGTCATGAGGTACTCGGCCAGGTCCCACGCTGTTGTAGAAATTGTCGAGAAAGATTATGTGGCCTTTGCCGAGGTAGTTCTGCATTAACTTTCTCACAACTTCAAAGGCGTGGCCCTTTTCTTTGTCAATAAGTGTCCCCTTTCCTAAGTAAGATGATGATATTTAAAATGAATCCATCAGATGTTGTCAGTTCGTACAGTTTTATACCGTACTTGTGTGATTTGTTTTTTATATACTGCCGAAACGACAGTCGGCCTCTGAAGAGGACCATAGCCTCATCTAGAGAAAGTGACTTCCCAGGGCTGTAAACCCTAACAGAGTTTGCTAAGATATCATTGAGGACATTCTCAATTTTATGCATCCTATTGTCTGTGGACGTCTATGTTTGGATCATAAAAACACAAACATCTTAAAATACATTCAAAACGATTGCGGGACATGGTCCGGCCAAAAGATAGGATGCTCATATAAGCCGTCCTTGGACCAATAGTGTTTTATAGATGGAAGGTTTACATTACCCATCAACATACACAAACCTAAAAATTTTTTCAATTCTTCAACAGAAAACATTTTCCCCAAAGTTTGAGATGAGCATGTTTGGAAAGAGGTGTCCCTCGCATGATTCCAGCTCTGGTGTTTTGTCCATGTGACAATTTTTTCTAACAGGGCGGTGTCAAAAATATTGCCAAACACTTCAACTGGATCAGTTGTTGTATATTCAACTTTTTCTTCACCCACAAAATCATGAATTAGTGGGACTTTGTTCGTGTCAGTCCAACAACCATTAATACTGATATGATCATTGTGGACTTCATTGGCAACGAACTGTACATTAACATCATCGGTAAAATTATTTTGATTCTGCACATATTCATGTGCCTCTACTTCAGTAACAACTTCATTGCGGTCTACTTCACTACTAGAATCATCACTACTGTTAGAGGTTGGAATGTACTCACTGTTACCATCTGATGAAAATAAAGAACTTATTTTCAGTGTCACTGGTCACTATCAATTAACTCACGGTCAATCTCACTGTTGGTACACACACGCCTTCGTTTTCTATTTGGCTCCATGTTCATAAAAAATCAGATAGAAGCTTATACAGTACGTAAACTTACTCACAGAACGTAACCTCATTCACTGAACATAACCTCAAACTTAGTGAACCACGTGCTCTGCTGCAGTGGCGCGGCCGGACGAGCATTTCACAAACTAATACTGTTGAGACCAGTGAAATATATACCGTAAATACAGGTCATTGACTTTGACTTATCCAAGAGACCAACCGTCCCATATTTGCGCCAGACACCCCCAGAGAGACCGATACGAAAATATTAAACCGTTAAAATAGACCAGTGATTTGTCAGGATATTATTAGTAACAATAGAACACTGTCCCAAATATGCGCCGTCGGTCTGTATCAGCGGGCCCGAGCGGCTCATATGTGGGACGCTGGTCCAGGAGTAAAAAACCGTACGGCGCATATATGGGACAGCTGGTCTATATATATGTTTTTTATTTAACATATCGGTAGCGAACGTGTTAAAGAATACGAACTTCAAGACAATATTATTTAAAATACCACGCCATTTCCTTACTGTACTACAGTTGTTTTCATACAGTTATGCAAACATTTAGTTATTCAAATATGTTGTAAACCCAATTAAACTCATCATTGCATAACTTCCGACACATCGGAAATTTTATTTCCATTGGTACGGTATATCAACTATAAATAAAAGTTTTAATAAACATTTAGTTTATATATATATATATATATATATATATATATATATATATATATATATATATATATATATATATAACTCTTAGATATTTTTATAGAATGTTTACTATAGTTATATAATTTTGGTACCATAAATTTAATTTACCGACAAGTGTAACAGTAATGAGTGAAATAAAAGATTTTAAAATAGTACGGCCAGCAAACTAAAAGGGTTATACTTTTATTTTTTCATTTGCACTTACTATTAACAAAAGCCACAAATAGAAGGCTATAACGACAACAACTTAAGCGATGAGAACGATGTTAGACTATTGAAATTAGCAGTTCCAAGAGATGATCGGTAGCCGTTCATTTTGATTACTCGTTCAACCCATACAGGTTGCACGTGACTCGTAATTCCAAAAAGTTACTAAGCACGCGTTTTGTGTTGTACTGCCTGTAAGCTGTGGTAGATTAAATATCAAACCAAATAAAAACGAAACTGAACTTGACTACTTCATTTCAACACAAGTAAAATTATACCATGAATATTGGGGGGGGGAGGTTACAACCCCCACATCTCCCATCAGGATACACCTATGGATATAATTATTAGTAAAATCAGCTTCATGAAGTGTACAGTTTCTTTTTCGCACTAAAATATTCTTTTGTTAGTTGAGTTTTCCTAAGCTTGTTACAAACTAAAATCTGGAAATTTGGATAAATTGTGGGTTCACAACTGAAATATTATTAAGAAATTAAATAAATCCTAAATGGAGTACCGTAACTTTAACTACCGCTGAACCAGTAATGTCGGTTAGAACTCCGAAATGATAGTAAGCGGATAGAGTTTGGCAGGAAATCGTCGTTGAAAATTAATATCTAATTCTTTGATATAGATTCATATGCACGAACGAACACGCCTTGTTAACGGGGAGTTCTCATCAGCACTGGTGTACCAGCACAGCCGGAGTTGAGAGTAATTTTTATTTCGAATGCACGCGGCTGTCAAAATAATGATCTTGTGTAGGAAAATGACTGTCAATATTACGGTTGTTTAAACCGCGCATCGACATTGTTGAAGCGGTGGGCAAATAAAATGAATAAAATCGCCAGTATTTGTAACGCACAATTAGTTCCCTTCCCCTATTCCCGCACGCTCGGGCACATCGCTGAATAAACCAGACCGCGTCATTTGTTACCAATTAATTGGGCATCTTCTCTAGCGCTCGCGGGTTTTTACCGCAATGCGATGCGATGATAAAACCACCACCCCGTTCCGCCGCGCCTGCCGCATTTCCCGCGATTTGTGTGCGGTTTTGTCGTCCGCCGCGCCAGCCCGCGCTCCCGTTCCCGCCATCGCACAATATTGACGTAAATACCGCGGTCGCTTGCCGCCACATTTCTGTATATTTTAGCACACCCGTCTGCCAATTTTAATGTCGACTTTCGCCCACCAATGAGCTATAGTCCGGTAGCGGTATACGGTTTCAGTTTTAAGTTCATAAAACAAAAGTAATTTCATTATTGAACTCGGCATATCCTGGCGGCTGCTTGTTTTGAAATCAAATGTAACTAAGGCATTGTACAGGAAATTATCCGCTTATACTAAATATATGAAGATATAATTTTCACAAAGAATCTGAAACTATTTACTATCGGTAACAATTTAAAGGTTAAAATATTGGCTCTCATACCACAATAACCCATCCAAACACAATTTTACATTCTTATAACCCGTTTATTTACCAATTGTTTCCACATCCAACACCATTGTCAGTTTTCAAAAAGAGCGGTCTCCCAATTATCAGCAAAAACATCGACGCTATAAATAAGTGCCTTTATTGTTAAAAATAGTTTCAAAGGAAATTTCAACGTCTTGGTTGTCGTGGAATCTTTTATGGAATCTGGCAATCTTTTGATAAGGTGGACACCAGCCTGCGAGAGGAAGTGTTCATAAACCACCGTTCTCTGTTTCCAAGTTCTGAAGTTGTTCCTGCCTCTTATTTTATATACGACTCAGTCTCCTGTCGGGGCACATTTCGTCATACAGAATAATATTGTTTTCAAAATGTACTACATCCATGCAAAATACCAGTATCGAATTATCTTGAATTTTGAAGAGAACCAATGAGCAATATCGCCGATGGCCATATTTGAAGAGATATGAGTATGCTCCATCTAATATGCCGAATTCTAATTACAATACCTAAATCTAGTTTTCTAAACTTATTTGAGTCCTAGAGATGCTCAGTTATCTGCTAGTAAGTTATTGGTGGAACATATATTAGTCTCTAAGTGAAACTACGGCGTAAAACAGATAATCTAAACATTCATACTGTGATTTTGAAGCACTTGTCCAGAAGTGGATTTAAACTCCATATTTCGGATTTGGAGAAAGGAGATATTACAACATGTAGCTACATAAAACACTGTTGTAGGCTATATAGTTTAGTAAAAACTTATCATCAAAGAAAGTGCTAACAAACATTATTGTCAGTTAAAAAAATACAACAATGTCCTGGTATCTGTAAGGTCCATGCGGAGAGGAAGAAGGATTAGTTGCATCTGCTCGTTTGGGTTATTTAGTGTTCCTTGAGTGCAGACTATCAAAAAAGTATTATGGAAACATATTTATGTAGAATGTATCCCAGTGCTTAGCATGTTTCTCTGTATGTTTTACTATAACCAAGTTTAGAAATATAAATAAAATTCTTTTAAAATAATAGTATAAATGTTACGACTAATTGTTTTCGAACTTTACCATTAGCTGGAACCCCTTTGTATTAGAAACGCTTGAATATAAACTTTAAATACTTCCTATTCCAGTAATCTTGATCCATAATTTGTAAATTTCCTGTTTATTTTGTCGAAAAAGAACGGCAACAAGACATGTTCACTGTTTTTCATCGAATCATAGGGCGGTACGAACAGTTTTGTCTCGTGTTCACTTATTTTTAAATCCATTATCATATTTTATTTTTTCAAATTTACCAACAATTCATACTGACTGACAGTCCCGATGCTCCACATATCTACATAGTACATAGAAATAGGGCGCGTGCGGCAGCCCACATATTCAGAGCTTACGTACACCCACAATTCACAGAACACATACAGTATATGTGGATTTTCAATTTGACGTCCTAGCAGTTAACAAATCCACACAAAATTGAGTGGTATGTAAAGAATTTTATATTTGAAAAATAAATTCATTCGTGTTTAAATATTGGCCCCTGCGAACTTAATTATCTCGTTAAAAATTACATATGTTGCATGGGGAGTGTCATACTGTAAACACCACATTGAAAAATACGCATATAATCTCTCATGTGTGCTGTGAATTATGTGTACGTAAGCTATGCATGTGTGGGATGCCGCACTCGCGCTGTATGTACATACAGTAGATATGTGGGGCATCAGGACTATCAGTCAGTATTAATTATAGGTAAATAATACTCCACGCGCTCAGCTGTTTATTCATCGTTGAATTTAGTCGAGTTATTGCCTTCTTAGAACACTTGTTTGTATTACTTTATGAAATGGAATGCTAGGACAAAGAAAATATTTAATCCTTAAAATTTCAGACCATACTTTTATTAAACGTATACATTTAGGATTAAATTTAATTACATTTTATTGGCTGAGCGTTGGGGAATCCTATCCATCATCACCGGAGGGGCTGATACAATAATTCCTGTCTGTCTATCGCGAGATATCCAGAGCATGAATTGACTTATAGAGTTGAAATTTTGCATGAGTTTAATTTGTTTATACTGCATAGTTAACATAGAATTTTATGATGGTGCATGTTATGGTTCAGTATTAGTGAAAGTGTTCACATAACTTTGTCTCTACTTGTAGCTAATTAACTTAAGATTGTAGCGAATAAAGAAAAGATACCAATTCATAGGTTTCGTTGCATCTAATAATTTTTATAATTTTGGTCAGCCAGATTGTTTTGCAATTTACAGTTTAGTTGACAATAAGCACTTGTGTATAAATGTTTTTCCACAGAGGAAAAACAAATTTATCAAATCCAATGAGGTATAAACGACGTTAACAACTGGTATGATTGAAAAGTAAATACATTTTCACAAATTTTGGTGTTTGTCAGAGAACAAATATATCATATTTGTCGAGATGTAAGTATACTAACTGTTACAGTTTTGTAGTAAAAAGTTTTTTACCAATTTATTGTTTATAAGGCCAGTGAGAAACATTTTTGTCAGGTACGACAAGGCAGGACACCCATCGACGATTTTGTGGTAAAAACGTCTTCACTATTGTATTGTTTATGCAAATAAGATAAGAATACATTTATCATATTCGACAAATAGTTTACGACAGTATACAACCGTTACAAATTTGTAGTAAAACTGTTTTTACTAATCTAATAGAGAATATATTTTAATGGTAGTAATTTACTCCTAGAGAGGTACAATATATTATATTCAAGTAGATACGGAAGACTGTAAACAACAGTTACGGGTTTGTGGTAAAACCGTCTTCACCATTTTATTGTTTATACAAATAAAAGAAGAACAATTTATCATATACTCGACGAGGCGTTAATGACAGTACGAATACATCCGTTACCTTTCTGTAGTAAACACGTTCTCGTAATGTTAATGGTGAACTAGGCTAGAGAGAAACAAATTTAGCATAATCAATGAGGCGTGAATGGGCGTAAACAACCGTTACGATTTTATAGTAAAAACGTCTTTACCATTTTATTGTTTATGCAAATAAGAGGAATACATTTATCATACTCGACGAGGCGATAATGACAGTACGACTACAACCGGTACCATTTTGTAGTAAACACGTTTTTGCTATGGCTATAAGACAAGGAGAAATCTATCATATTCGATGAGACCTTAAATGTTGTATTAAACTGCTACAATGTATTAGTAAAAAGGTAGTATAATGAAATCTGCTGTATAATGTTTGCATCAGTTAACATATGCTTTTATTAGTGTATTGTTCTCTAATTTTTAAACGATAATCTGTAAATGTAGATAGGTTGTGTGATAATGCCTGAAACACTGTCGAGAAATGAAATACATCCAGAATGAAATATCTTAAGTAACTTTTGTTCAGTTCGCTGGACCATGAATGTCGGTTGAAAACTGCGAAATGAAAGTAAGTCTATCGATTTGGACGGGATCTTGTTGTCGTTGAAAAGTACTCTTTAAGAGGCTTGTGATCCATGTAGATAGTGCAAAAGCTGTATTTGCAGTAAATGCAAAAAGTACCATACTGCTGAAAGTGTGGTACATAGGCAAAGATATGAGCCGTCAGTTATTCCTTTCCCCGTGAGTTAGTGATGAAAGAAAGTTAACTGTTACCAGAACGATCCCTTGAGATATAGATAAGCTGATAAGGTCCGGAAGAACTTGAAAATGTGTCTCAAAACAATTCCAGACTTGCTTCGGGACTGAGATGAGTTAGAAATGCAATATTGGCAAGTTTTTCTTTACATTACTGAAAGCTTATTCTGAGTCCACGTGTAATGTAGAATGTAATAATTACTTAACGTGTAAAGTATAGCGTTCTTTAAAATCTCGAAAGTACCACAAGTGGATATTTTCGTAGAAATCGTGGTGAATGTATTTTCCGGGTGAGTCACGGACAGAACTTTATTCATACTATGGAATATCCCCGGTACTTCAAGTATAAATTTGTCTTGTACGGTTATAGTTATACCTGTATTATTGAAATTCGAATTAGTTTATCCTAAATTTACTTTTGCAAACCAAACAAATATCGGTATGGTTTTTTCTATCGCTGGGGTTGACTTCGTATGTGTGTATCACCTTTTAAGATTTACCTATATAACTAACCTAGTACATTTGTCTGCCTATCTAGACTTAGAACTAGGTCTAATTTATTCACCCCATATTTTTTTGCTGATTCTAGTTAATGGTTTCTAATAGGTATTTTGTACTTTGTATTCTCAATAAAAAGCAAACAAAATAAAACTGTTTATAAAATTTAAAATTCTACATCTGATAGATTAAAAATATTGATTACGTAAATAATTTAATAAAATGCAAAAAGTTGTCTGGAAGAAAGAGGTGTACTATCAGTGTTACTTGTAAATGAAAATGATATGTAGGTTTGACACAATCAAGACGAATTATGATTTTATTGTACACTACAAAAGAAATTGATAAACAAAAAACGTATTATAAAAATGTATAGAGTCACAATGATGAAAACTGTGTAGGGTGATAAATTTTATTTTCCATTCAAAGTAATTAATTACTTGTACATACGGTGGTAATGACATGTGTACAGAACTTGGCACTCGGCGCGTGAACGGGCATAATGCACAATATGGTGAATGACGTAACACAGCTGGTTAGTGGTAGGAGTGCGGGCGCGTCAACACAGAAGGTTTATGTTGGAGTAGTGTCAACATAATGCGTCATGCGACACGGCGCGGCGGGTGCTGCTGCTACATCTAAACACCCGTGTATTGCGGGACTTGCCTATGTACTTTGTGTGGGCGCTACGGTCGGCGCTGCCGCTACACTTAAACACCCGTGTATTGCGGGACTTGCCTATGTACTTTGTGCGGGCGCTACGGTAGACGCTGCCGCTACATCTATACTTTGTACTGTAGAATTTGCCTTACAATAGTTTGCAGGCACTAGGTACTTCCTTTCAGCCAGGCAGGGCTCTTTGTATGATTTCAGAAAGAATCGAAATATAATTTTATATTAGTATGATGAAACGCACACACTATATTTAAATTCTTCAAAATGAGTACATTGTATGTAATTCTTGTCAATGATTAAATCTACATACTCACACTCGTAACGGTAACGACACGATCTCTCTGAAAAAACTACAAGTTACTTATATACGTGTGTTATTCTTATATAATTGTTTACGTAAAATGGTAGAAAACGTAAAAACACAAACACAATTAGTGCACTGTGTAACGTACACGACAGAGATGTAATATTTCTCCTGCGAAGGGGTTTAGGAGCAGTTTGCACGATCTAGATACTGTCTTAGTGCAAGAGACACGTAAAAAGACAGTCTGAGCTGTTCCACCCCTCCCCCTTCACCACCCTCCCACCCCCTACAGGGCGGTCAGCTGGTCCGCACTTATTCCCCGTTAATTGCTCGACCCGGCGATAATTTTAATTGCGCACCCTCCACACTCCAATGGGCCGTATTATTCGCTTAATCGCCTCCATTAATCTTTTCATTCTGGCATTAAAAACGGGTTAAAATTTAAATGTTGAGACTAGTTCTGTTTAAGAATTTGTTCCGTATGATATATATTTTAGTAAGTTAGAAGGATATACTAAAATGAATTGCGTAAACTTGACCGTACATTAGTGTAGTAAAATATCCATCCACATTTCCTTCTTTCTGAAACTTTAAAATAGGAACTTGATGATACATTTAAATTATACATAGTTATTACGTATTGTTAAACACATGTCCATGTATATTCTTCTATTTCAACGTATTTAAAATATAATTCTTAAGATAATTGCTATGTATGAAATATAGTATTGAATTGCGTTTTATGTGTCCCTATGAAACTTGAAAAACTAATTGTCAAGTTAATTGGTTATATGTAAGGTCATTCACTATAAGTAATAGTATCTTGGTGACCAGATAAAATTCTAAAGTGACTATCTATATTAAGTTCTGAACCACTTCTAATGATACATCGTCCTACAAATTATCTGACTATACACCAAGCTGAAAAAGAACACATCACTTTCATATATAGTCACATTATAGCCTGTTTCATTAGTTATATCTGTGGTCGATTCACCGAGTGTTGAGAGAGATGCGCCGCCCACTTCAGCCACAACGTTACAGCAGACCGGCTCACATGCGATCAACAGCAGTGCCCCGCTTGGGCATTTTAATTGTTAGTAAACGTGTTATTACTTAAATGACGGTGGGTCGTTGGTAACAAGGTCATGAATAAACGTCACTCTCTTTCACCTTGGCTGCTGGCACTCTTTTTTAGGGGAAAGCAAGGCGGAAGTGGCTGGCTGTGAACCTGCGAGTCAAAATTCTAGGAATCCGCTCTTCCCAGATTCGTCTCCCCAACTAGTAACAGATCCAGAGGCTCGATGCGCTGGGCGGAGTATCACTCTCAACACTCGATGAATAGATCTATACTGAAGTCTGTCATGCGCACATAACAAGCTTAGCGGATTTGAAAGTACAATGGCAACTTAAAATTATGGCTTCCTAGTTACGGCGTGCCTAGTATCAGAAAAACAAGGCGTCACTCGACCCCGTGTCGTTAGTGTGACTTACCCGACGGCCGTCCTTACTGATGCCGACAGATGAGAGTGGCAGGCCGGGGCCCAATTTGGCGGTTCTTCTGTTCGCTCCGCCCCTGCAGGCCCGTGCCGTGCTCCTATTAGTCGAAGAGCTGGCTTCTTGGCCGATCAGCGTATCGGTGGGTGTGTTGTTGTTCCGGTCGCTGCTCTCGTTTGGCGCCACCAGTTTGGCCGTCATAGTTCCGCCGCAGGCCACCAGATAGTGCCGCGAGAACCTTTACTAACCATTTGTACTTTTGGAGGCAACAGGGCTCACATAGATCAGAGACTGGATACAAAGAACTTTAGTACTCTGAAACAGAAGAAAATAAAAAAAAACGATTAAAATTTTTTATGTTGTGAAATTAGGAGATTGTACTCTCGGTAATCCAATACTAACTACACTGGCAGTTTATAAGTTTTATTACTGGAAGTCGTCGTGTATTGGAATGTCAAAGGTGTAACAGTTTCTCCATCTACATGACCGATTGTGTTGATCAAACAATATTATTGAATTGACGAATATGAATGTTATAAGTGAATTGCGATTTGTGTGGAAGACCTAGTATCATTAATGGCGGACTATCGAGGTTCCACCGTATTCCGAGAGGCGAACATATTAGCTTTGATTGTATTAGTCACACAAGATATCACTCATCCAATGCAACAAATTGATGCACGGCAAAAATGAGCGTTCGGATGGCCCTCCATGAAGTGAGGGATTCAGATAGCTCAAGTAGTAAATATTTAAACGGTAAAAAACAAAGTTATGCGGCACTAGCGTTCCTCAGAATTTACGGAAGTACTGTAATCCTCGGACCTTGCCCCTATTAATGATTTATCAACAGTGGTTCGGCTTCGATTTGTTTGCGATCATTCGAGTTCACCGACGTTGGTTTAAATAAAGTTCGAAACCTACAACAGGTAAGAAAACTCCCATTTTGTAACCAGGGAAGGGTTACATTCGCTACAGGCGAGTTTTGGGATGTGTGTTTTTTATTCTCCTGGGAGATTTAAATTCAGTTACTGAATTAAGCGCGTTCCATTCAAAGACACCGACATAGAGACGTTCAATATGCAACGTATCTGAACAAAAGGACGGAGGCAGAAGCGAACGCGATATTTAAACCTCGCCTCCGGCGTTGCACGCCGTCGGTGTCGGCGGGGACTAATTTGAATACGACGTCGAGCAGAGCGCTTATCGTCTTCCCCCCACCCTCACTCCACGCCACCACCTACACCATCCCCCGACGACCCAACCCACCCTACAGCGGTCTCCGCGCGCTGCCAGACTAATCAAGTCACTTCGTGGTCTCCACTCCACACCGCGCCGTTGCTAGGACATACTCCAACCTCCGCTTCTACCCGACCTGAGTCACAATACTCTGGTTTGTGTTCAACAACATTCTCCAGCAGGAGAGTCATACAGCATTAGTGTTCAGTTTTGACGTTGTGTTGAGAAAAACAAAAATATGTTTAGAGAGGTAATACCTCTTTACAAACAATAATATAATTTTTGAACAAAGCGGATCCTTAATTTAAAACCAACAATCTCTCCAGAATCAATTTTGTCTGCAACCCAATAGGAATTATGATTGGGATTTAAGCAAACAGGTGCAGAAATCTCAACGTTTATGCTTTGGTACGTTGAAATGAAATTATGAAGACAATGATGTAGACAGAGAAGTTTCAAATTTAAGCAACATATTGTCCAATTCGTGGGAGAATTCACTACTACACTACAATAACAAAGAAATGAACACTTACCTACATGTGATGATTATAATTAGTATGACAGAATGGGTGGCGTGGACGTGATAGCTATACGCTTTGTGATGTATAGCTATGTGATACAGATGTACTGCGACTGATTACCAAAACCTTTATGATACACGTACAGTCCAAACCGTATGGATTTGGGATGATCCCTTAAGTAATGCCCGAGTGCTTACCAGAAAATGCGCAATTTCAACCTTTATGCTTTAATATTTATAATGTTGGTCTTAGATTTAAGTGAAAATAAATTTTAATTATATTGCCTCAGACATTCCATTATTAAACAAGTCATTACGCCAGTGATGTCTTACGATGTTACATTTTAATAATTATCATTTTATAATTCAACTAGTAATAGTAACAAAACGTTTGGCTTTCAAAAAAATTGATATTCCTTCGCGTAAAAAAATCAGAACTAAATCGATTTTGTCTGAAAAAATATCGAACCAATTTCAAGTAACGACCAGGCGCGATGTAAGACACTTAAATCGATTTAACCACAAACAATAAGTAAGGTAGAGAATTTAAATAAACACATCATGTTCGTAGAAAATCCCGAACATATTACGTACGTAAGTAGAAACGCAGTTTAATATCAAATCAAATCAAAATCAAATTTATTTCAAAATTTGCAAACAAGCACAGTACACATAATATAAATGAAATTAGTCCCACATGGGCCATAGAGGCTTGTGCGTGGTGACGAGTCAGTTTCTAGTCGCTGTGCACAGCGGTATCATGCATAATAGTTATCCTTAATAACAATAAATTATTTTATATCTATTTTCAAAACAATTATTAAGTATGAAATCTAAAATAATCTGTGTAATTTGTAGGCCACAGACAACATTAATTATGCCACAATACCCAATAGTCTAATTATTTGATATAAAAGATCATATAAAAATAAGGTATGTTATTTGCTATAGTGCAAATAATATAAATAGTATCTAACAAACTTTTATTGTGGGCTTGTAGTTGGCTAAAATTTTACACTCGAATATTGTTTATTGTCGAGAATCTTTAGTTTTAGAGTTAAAAGTTGTAAGTTAACAGTTTTATCAGCAATATTTATGGAGATTATTATAAATTACTTTTTAGTTAGCTTACTACTTCCTTATTTCAAATTTTTTACTACGGATAGTCTACCATTCATATGAAGGGAATTAAACAAGGACTATAATTAACAAAACTGTAAAACTTATACAGATATTGACAGGTTATAGAAAAATAGTATAGTAAGCCTACAAGAAATTGTGTAACTCAACTTTTCTGTGAAATAAGCAATGTACGCAAGGCAGAGAGGAGCATGTGCTGAGTAGTACACGGTCCAGAGGTGCACGCGCCAAGTGTAATTACGAACATTACACTTGCCCCACTGTGGGGGGTGTGGTTGGGGGGGGGTGGCGAGACGAGGGGGCGACTGACGTGCTCCGAGCCCGCAGAGCTTATCGCCGCCACCCTCCCTCACACAACGCCACCCCCAACCCCTCGGGCTTGTCAGGCGGCGGCTCGCTAATCAAGAAATACTGCCGACCCTGGCTCCGCACTTGCCTCACGCCCCATACTGCTCGTACTTTAACCGCATTTCTCCACTTCTAGCAAAAAATAGCGGTTGCCGTACACGCTCTGTGACATCTCTTGTAATATAGTAGAACTAGGGTATTTCATTTGAGTACACCATACAATCTACGTGACTGCGTGTATATTGTCCGAATTTTGAGATTAGTTATGCAAGATGTCAAAATTGGGACTCCAATCAGGGTTACCAGACGTTCGGCTTTAGGATGACATGTCCTCATGTGTGTGCTCCTGTCCTCCCGGCTTCGGAAATTATTTAAAATGTCCGGCTTTTTAGTGAATGTTTAAATATTCGAAATTAGTGGCATTACATCAACAACTTCTTCCGATTTCCAAAGCCCCAAAGATAAGCCAGGGAAAGTTATCGCTGCGCACGCGTAATGCCGTACCATGTGACCTACTGTTAGATTCAGTTGTATGTTGAGTGTTGTCTGTAGTGTCAAGTACTAGCTCTTATTTCTATCAGCTCAACTGCACTGGCGCTATTACACCTTGTTTTTATATTTATCTATTAAAGTAAAAGATTAATTTTGTCATAATACGTTTTATATTTTTATGTTATACTGATAATTCTTTATATATATATATATATATATATTATATATATATATATATATATATATATATATATATATATATATAGGCTACAACATAATAGCCTCACAAAATACATTTACCCATCAATATACGTTTTAATCATATAACTACCTTTAAATTTTCAATATATATCAAAACAAGTCCAATTTGAGTTTTTCTATTTGCATTACAATATGCTCAAATGCAGTGTTTTGCTCTAATGCCTAAAATGTAATGTGTGTGTTTTTTAATAATGTATTAATAAATGATTAACGGATCGTTTATTAAAAACTGTCCACCTTTTGCATTCATTTCCTCATTTTTCACCCCCAATATTCCTCCATTAAGGAATTTGCGTCAGGTCACTCTTGCTCACCACGAAGACAGAGATTCTTTCTATCCTTACAAAGCAGATTTTCCAGCGTACCTCTGTCTATACGGCACAAAGGGATCAGATATCCAAATTGTTTAATAGCCACGATCTTTATGGAGTAGAAATTTACCGGTGCACTACTGTCTATGCGGAACGAAGGGGTCGGATATCCAAATTGTTTAATAGCCACGATCTTAATAGAGTAGAGATTTACCGGTGCACTACTTTCTATACAGAACGAAGGGGTCGGATATAAAAATTGTTTAATGGTCACGATCTTTATAGAGTAGAGATTTACCGGTGCACTATTGTCTATACGGAACGAAGGGGTCGGAATTCCAAATTGTTTATTAGCTACGATCTTTATCGAGTAGAGATTTACCGGTGCACTATTGTCTATACGGAACGAAGGGGTCGGAATTCCAAATTGTTTATTAGCTACGATCTTTATCGAGTAGAGATTTACCGGTGCACTACTTTCTATACGGAACGAAGGGGGCGGATATCGCAATTGTTATTCAGCTACGTTCTATACAGAGCAGAGATTTACCGGTGTACTACTGACTGTACGACACGATAGTGAAGGATATCGCAAATGACCATTAGCTACATTTTATACAGAGCAGAGAATTACCTGTGTACTACTGACTGTACAACACGATAGTGACGGATATCGCATTTGTTCATTAGCTACGTTCTATACAGAGCAGAGATTTACTGGTGTACTACCGACTGTACGACACGACAGTGACGGATATCGCAAATGTTCATTAGCTACGTTCTTTACAGAGTAGAGATTTACCGGTGAACTACTGACTGTAGACACGATAGTAACGGATATCGCAATTGTTATTCAGCTACGTTCTATACAGAGCAGAGATTTACCGGTGTACTACCGACTGTACGACACGACAGTGACGGATATCGCAAATGTTCATTAGCTACGTTCTTTACAAAGTAGAGATTTACCGGTGTACTACTGACTGTACGACACGATAGTGACGGATATCGCAAATGTTCATTAGCTACGTTCTTTACAGAGTAGAGATTTACCGGTGTACTACTGACTGTACGACATGGATGGGACGGATATCGCAAATGTTCATTAGCTACGATCTTTACAGAGTAGAGATTTACCGGTGTACTACTGACTGTACGACACGATAGTGACGGATATCGTAAATGTTCATTAGCTACGTTCTTTACAGAGTAGAGATTTACCGGTGTACTTCTGACTGTACGATACGATAGTGACGGATATAACATTTGTTCATTAGCTACGTTCTTTACATAGTAGAGATTTACCGTTGTACTACTGACTGTACGACACGATACTGACGGTTATCGAAAAGGTTCATTAGCTACGTTCTATACAGAGTAGAGATTTACCGGTGAACTAATGACTGTAGACACGATAGTGACGGATATCGCAAATGTTCATTAGCTACGTTCTTTACAGAGCAGAGATTTACCGGTGTACTACTGACTGTACGATAAAATGATAGTGACGGATATCACAATTGTTCATTAGCTACGTTCTTTACAGAGTAGAAAATTTACCGGTGAACTACTGACTGTACGACACGATATTGACGGATATAGCAATTGTTCATTAGCTACGTTCTTTACAGAGTAGAGATTTACCGGTGTACTACTGACTGTACGACAAGATAGTGACGGATATCGCATTTGTTCATTAGCTACGTTCTATACAGAGTAGAGATTTACCGGTTGTACTACTGACTGTATGACACGATAGTGGACGGATATCGCAATTGTTCATTAGCTACGTTCTTTACAGAGCAGAGATTTACCGGTGAACTACTGACTGTACGACACGATAGTGACGGATATCGCAAGTTTTCATTAGTTACGTTCTTTACTGAGTAGAGATTTACCGGTGAACTACTGACTGTACGACACGACAGTTACGGATATCGCAAGTTTTCATTAGCTACGTTCTTTACAGAGCAGAGATTTACCGGTGTACTACTGACTGTACGACACGATAGTGACGGATATCGCAAGTTTTCATTAGTTACGTTCTTTACTGAGTAGAGATTTACCGGTGAACTACTGACTGTACGACACGACAGTTACGGATATCGCAAGTTTTCATTAGCTACGTTCTTTACAGAGCAGAGATTTACCGGTGTACTACTGACTGTACGACACGATAGTGACGGATATCGCAGTTGTTTATTATCTACGTTCTTTACAGTGCAGTGATGTAATGGTGTACCTCTAATGGGACAGATGTCGCCCTGGTTTGACTCAAAAGGGGCGGATGTCGCAATTGTTAATTATCTATATTCTTTGCATCTTTTTACAAAGAAGAGATTTTCCGGTGTACCGAAGTTCATATGACCGAAGTGGGCGGATATCGAAATTGTTTTTTTAGTTCTTTCCAAACCATTTTACGGTGATTATGTTCTTAAGCATGGTATCTGAGTCAAGCAAATTCTATTTTATTTTCTGCTTTTTTCCAAAAGCAAGTTGTCGTTCCTAACCAAGTAAAGCACGACACGGGTCCCCGAAAACAATACGACGTACTCATGGTTTGTCGAATCTTTGTTTTCTTTAACACAAATTCTCTAAATTTATATGCAAACACATTTATTTTTGCGATTTTATGCAGGAGAAACCGTCGTATTACCTTTATATAAATTATTTGTCAAAAATCTTATACTTTATTGATGTGAGATTCGCGATTACATGTATTTAACGATTCTTTACATAATCTTTGTGTATTATACTTTTCTGACACATACAATGGATGTATATATTATTATCTACTAAACCTAAATTATCACAATTCAATTCGTAAGCTTAATTTGTTTTATTGTAATCTAGTAGGAATAAGTAAACATTAGTCCTGTGAGTGTCACTGATACGTTCTGATAGTTATTATTGAATGTTTATTTTGTATGTAAGGATTTTATTATTTTAGGTAATCAAACCCTTTCCAGTTAGTGCCTTTCAAAGTATATAAAACAAATTATTTATATTATCTGCGCTACTCAATTAAATATATTAAATAATTTAGTGATTTTGAGGGTTTCATAACTGAAGTTTAAGTACATTAGCAGAACGAATTCTCGACAACTTTCCCTTATGTCACCATACTGGCAATATTTGGCCGATGACGTCATGCGTGGCGGTTTGTCACATTCAAACCCAGTTAACTAGAAATGGTACATCAGAACAACAGAATATAAGATGGGCTATAACATTTATTCTACTTTTATAGTGTAATCAGACGGTGTATCCAAGTGAAACAATTGACAATAACATTAGTCAGTAGGCTATCACATATCCCTAATGCGTTCTGTTCTTCTCAGAAAAAATTCTGATGTTTAAAAATGAATGCTACGCTTCAAATTGCCCGAATAGTTTTACTCCTTACAAAATGCATTTTTCTAACTCTGAAACGAGGCACTTAGACACAAATTTAGAGAGGAGAAATCTCGTAACTACTTTGATCGTTATAAAAATTTCTATACGTCTGTCACGAAGGTTGTAACTCTATTTCGTTGTACATAAAGAAAATCATTTTAGTTCTTATGTGATTAAAAACGAGTAAAAGGAATGTTTTTTGAAAAGTCGGTATTATTATCTAACATACATACTACAAATTTACTTGTACAACACTTAATACAACAATACTTAATTTTGTTTCTGTAAAACTGTTGGATTTTTGTACAAATGTATTGTTAATTTGATTTAATAATTTTAGTCAGGAAACTATTTATTTTTTAATTTATTCACTTCTGATGATCGTCAATTTAATACAATGTTTAATAATATGTTATTCAATAAAGTTATTGATCTCGTTTAGTATTAATATTAATTACTTGATACAATTTTATTATTCTAAAAGAAATTTAGGATTGTAATATATTGAGTATAACATGTATTTTAATGTCATAATTTGTAACATAAAAGAATTATCTATATATCATATCTACTTGGTCTGTATATTTTAGACTATTATAACTTTAGACTCTAATTTGATTGATTTCGAGTTGAAACTGAGTTTAAATGTAAAGTTGCCAGTAAGACAGAGCGATAAAATAAATACTAAATACTATTATAGACAATAATACATTTTCAAATATTATGTAAATCTATACAATTCATCTATAAAACAATTTAATATTACATTTTGTATTAGATAAACCTAGTCTTTTGTGTAATTTAAATACTTTATTAGTTATTCAATTTACTTAGTGTCAACAAATCAAACTTTTTCTCCGACTGAATAAGAATATAAGTAAATTAAATGTCGATTTAAAAACATACATAAACTAACCTAAACTTTCCAAACACCGCATACATTACCTTGTTCGGCGTATGAGAAGGGTGGTGGCGCGAGCGCGGGTGGTGGGGTGGGATGATAAACTGATAACTGAGGTGGGAGAACTGCGATCTAGATGTGAACAGCTGGAACGGCGGCACTGGACTGACACAGAGGCCAGGCTGGCCACCCCACGCGCGGCGCAGCGACAAAAGTCCCACCGCCTCTGCAAACTTTAAGCGTTGAATAATTCAGTTAGCCGGCTCCGTGGCGTGGACGGGCGCGGGCGGGCGGCGAACACTCCTCCCTCGTAATTCACCGATGAAACGCCGCCGCCACCGGCGCTCGGCTCGCTCGCTCACAGAAGCGGCGCGGCGCGTTATAGCTCTCGTTATAGAGGCTTATTACACCGTCGGACTCCCCTGCGCGTTTCTCGTGCCAACTGCCTCTCCCGTTTCTTGCTCCACTGGCTTCTGCCTTGCGAATATATCACAAAATCAATTGCTGTACTATATTATTTCCCATAACATACAATATCTCATTATATAGCTAACACTGTGCTAAACAATAATTTGTTTTTTTAATACATTTGAAAGTAAAAAAAAAAAAAAAAAAAAAAAAAAAAAAAAAAAAAAAAAAAAAAAAAAAAAAAAAAAAACAGGATTATAAACACAACTTTTAATTGAAGCTTTTAATGTTCTCAGTTTGATTGAACAAGTAACATATCTTACTCTTGATTGTTATTACCCTTGTCCTAGTATTAACCTAGCTGGTTTTAATACTTTCAGAGTACTAACAACAATATTGACCTACAAGGGTGTGAGATTCATAACTGAAGAAACTGAAATAAACAAACACCATTTCACTCAGTTTTCATCACTTAATTTCTGTTAGCATTTTGTAAATATACAAAGAATGGCAAGTCTAATTTGTCGTCTATGGTAGACCACAGTTCGATCCTCGCATCAGTCTTTCACTTTTTTTTACAATTGTTTAAAAGTAAAATGTGTCGAAACGTATGGCGATGCAATTTATTACACTTTAATATTGAGTAAGGTAAATTTGCCCTAAAGGTTTTTAAGTATACAAAAATAGATTTTATTGCACTTTGAAGGTACAAAAGAATGCTCAATTCTAACGTCATTACCTAGACGTACTAAAGTGTTTGAAACTTAATTGAATGGTTTATTACCAACTGAGCAGTAAGTATTAAAAAGTGCAGTGTCAATGGATTACAGACCACTACAAATATCAGTCTTATACTGGGTATTATTTTTCGACTTGTTTGAAGTATTCATCTGGAATTTGAACTTGATAGGCTAAAACTAGGCATAATAGATGTAGGTATCTTGAGAGAGCATGCGTATTGTAAAGCATACGACAAAGAAGTAATACATTAGTCTCAACAAGCAGTGTTTTTCGGTGTTGATATTAGTACATATGTATTTTTTTGGAGATAGAATGAAGATCTATATGCACTACTAGCATTTTCCAAGCTTTAGCGCTCAAAAACGTTTTTTATATTTAATGATCTCGCAGTTTTGGAATGACGTCGTAGGCAGAGGCAGACGACAAGACATTAATACCGACGCGTTGGCGGTAAGTTCGCCGCCTCCTGCCACCACCCCTCCTCACCCCCTAGCCACCGCACTCGCTGCTATTGTCAAGTCAAGTGTTTATCCCTCAGTGCTCCAGTCCCTTAGTCTGCTGTCCGCTCTTAACTTCGCACTGTCGCCTCCACCTCCACCTCCACCACTGTACTTGCGTAACCCACTGTTGCTCTATTTCAAGCCACGGTTTCTAAAAATAGAGTATTAAATTGAGTTAATCATACATATTGCTACAATTCAACCTATCCAAAATGCTCACAATGAACGTATCAATAAACTACCAAAAACGCAGCAGAGTCAAAACATGTTTGTAGGAAGAGCTGCCAGTCATGCAGGTCAGGGATCTGGATTTAGGGATTTAGGACGAATTACATTTCCAAAAGATGAATAGTATTAACAGATTTTATGCTGACACAAAACAGATCATTATTACAAAAAAACACATCTTCAAACATATAAACAATTTTTTTTCGTAATTTCTGCCATCATGGCCTGGGTACATTTAAAATAAATTAAATTGTCATGAATTCTCAAAAAAAAAAAAAAAAAAAAATTGTTTAATATTTATACTGTATTAGTTTGTTACTCTTTTATTGATCAGCTCGTAGCAGAATTATTTTACTTGAAATTTATGCTTTGTTTCCGTTGTACGTACTAACATTATATTTAATTTTTACCATAAGATGTTACGTCTTGTAAATGTTTATTTTATGTTATGCACTGTTGTTTTTTCTTAGATACTGTACTTTAATTTCTTCTATGTGATTTATAGTCCTAACCACACCTTCAATAAAATCATAACAGATTTTTGACGTTTGCCATAGTTATATGTTACAATATAACACTAGCTACATTTTGAGGACATAAATCTACTATCTTCCTCAGGCGTAAAAAGAGTAGATTTCAATTTTCGAAACAAAGTGTTATACATTTTGTAACATATAGCGATGGCAAAAGTCCCTAATGTATCCTTTTAAACAATCCACCTGAAAAAACAAAGGATATGTTTCATTTAATTGAAACAAGCCGTAATGCACCAGATTCAATGAGCAACAGTCTGTAAAACAGTACCTTAAAAAGAAACTGGAATTCATAGAGCACTGGAACATCTAAGTTGTCAACTTGATGCGATGGCTAAGCCATAACGCAAGGGGATCTAGGCCCGTGCAACCCAGATCGCTGCACGGGGCACCGCCGTTTAGAGGAAGGCACTAATGCTAAAACATAAAATCTGAAAATGTATTTCACTTTAAAATTAAATCTGTAACTAAGTTGATACCATTCCAACATACATATAATATACTACATGTCTGGAAACTCACAAATAACAGGCAGAACTTCACTTCTTCAAATCGCCCTCACTTCCGCCCTTCTTGCCCGTAACCCCTCCGATCATACACCACCTTGTTTGTATTCGGACTATTTGTTAGTTGACTGAAACAGGGCAAGTAATACAGAGGCTAATAGTTTTGAGGAAGTTAAGTCATTCGTATAAAAACAAACAGTAATTCTCTAAGTATACAACCTTGCGGTGCACCACAAAGGACATTTTTCCAATCAGAATCAGATATGGCACTCTTAGTATGTACGTACTGCCGTCTACCCAAAAGATAAGATTTCATCCAAAAAGTAATTAACTCAAAAAACATGTTTTGATTTTGATAATGACAGCGCTTTTTAAATAAGACATGTCTTTGAATAATGAAAACAAAACAGTTCACAGTTTTTGATCCGTGAAAAGCGGCATATCGACCTGCATATCGCTACCGGCATGAGCATAGTGCCTGTACTGTGATAAAGATAGAAGCCAGACTGATACACGAAAAGCGTGATCGTTACAACGATAAAATATATAGGTAGTACAAAACTATGGTAGAAGACTGAGTGGGACGTGGTGGAATTGGGAGTTGCTAAAATAAGGTTATGCGCGGGTTCGATCTCTGTCAGTGTTCGGGACCTTTACTGGGACCCAGCCCAACACTAGCGAACTCTGTTGACTGGTGTTAAAATCTCATTGATACGTCTAGGCTTGGCCTGTATTCGCTAGAATGAGAACGGTAACGGATAGGGATGTCAGAAATTAGCGGATAGGGATGAGAACATATTAACGATATAGGGATATAGATAAGGAACACAAGTCACTTCTTATCTTGAACCCGATGCTCCACTGCTAACACCTCTCTCGGTAAGCTTGCTGTCTTGTCTATTGTGATTTGGGGGATTTAAAACTTTAGCTTACTTAGCAACTCTCTCTCTCTCTCTCTCTCTCTCTCTCTCTCTCTCTCTCTCTCCCTCTCTCTCTCCCTCTCTCTCTCTCTCTCTCTCTCTCCCTCTCCCTCTCGCTCTCTCTCTGTGATAGTTTGTCTTCAGCCTCAAGTGCCTAAGAGAATTTGAATGTCGCATCCCGACGCGCACACACTGTCACACGCGTAGTCGGGCCTATCTGCCGGTACTGTCGTTTCGATGACTCAAATATCAAGTCTGCAAAACTCCAATTTTTTACATTTTTCATTTTAAATCTATATATTTTTGTGAATTTTGGATTTCATTTTATGACAACTGTTATTGTGTAATAGAGGGCAATAAGCATAATTGATCAAACCAAAATATAATGTGAGGACAAATCTGTTACATAGAATCTGCAAAATGTCAATTACAAAGAAATGAAACAGTTTTGTATGGCAATGCTAAGTTTGCGCAGTGGTTTTAATTTTTAAATTGTCTTCAATCACCACAAACTCAAAATAAGCTGTACTATATGCGATCTTTCATTGTCATATCCCAAGATGTATTATCAATGACTGCTGATGCTAGTACCAAGAACCGCATCTGTAATCCCATAACGTGGGAACGTTCAATCTACTATGGACTACATCGGATTTAGGTTAGAACTTAAAAACTGTTGAAAACGGGTCCATGAAATAAAGGTGTCGCTGTCGGCGCTTTGACACGCCTCTTAATTACACATTGTATTGTAATATATGCCCAAGATTTTTATGATACAGTTTATCATTTAATGCCTTTAATGTTTTGAGGTACATTTGTGAAAGTTGTGTGTCTACTGTCAAGAACCGGCACTGCCAATCTTAATTTTAAATATGGATTTAAGGTCTAGAAAAGACGTGTCACCCAAAAGTTCGGTGATCTATAACTACAGTATTATAGTACTAGTTTTGTACCTTTTGTATTTTCCGTTTATTTTATAACATTGACTATTTTGCTATTTAAGTGTTTGTAAATTTGTTTTGCACGATAAATCAGATGTAAATATGTATGTATATTTATGTATACATATCATGTAATTTTGAATCTGCTCTACTTCTTTCTTTCGTTCCATTTAAAACATATTTTTATATATAAAAAAAATTAAGAATTGTTGCCAAAACCATTATTCTAAGAAAAATATTTAATTGAAGACCTCTTATTGTTAT
This sequence comes from Homalodisca vitripennis, assembly GCF_021130785.1. Lineage (NCBI taxonomy): Eukaryota > Metazoa > Arthropoda > Insecta > Hemiptera > Cicadellidae > Homalodisca > Homalodisca vitripennis. The sequence goes on along the minus strand of NC_060210.1, from coordinate 65,762,278 downwards.
TTTATCGACTTTAAAAGAGATTGAGGTGTTAAATTTTTATTTGTTTGGTTCATTATTAATTTCAGAGTTAAGTGTGGATTTATCAAATTCAGCAGTTCCATACATAAGTAAATTGTTCTCCTTAAGTTCTTATCCTCTTCCCTGTTGTCAGAAAATGAGCACGTCGAAAAATCACCATTGTAAACAAAATAGCATAATCGCGATAGAAAAGAGCACTATTATTCTCTAGGTGTTTGGGAACGGTTCATAAATTATTGAAAACATCCATTAAATCACGTGTCGCCTATCGCACTTATAAATCCGCGCTGATCCAGATTTGGATTTGCGGTCCGATGAATCGATAATCTCCTGGTAGTGGCAGATGCGGGTAGGTCGGTTATCGGGCAGCCAGAACACCGCCCTATCCCGCGGGACTGGGATTACACTATCGATTGTCGATATCGAGGTGCGGCATCGATTACCGCTACTCGCTCTCTCGTGCGCCACATCTCTCACCAAACCGCGCCTGTAACAGCTGATACTGACCGATCATGTTTGCCAGCATTTCAACTGATCCCTCCAGCTTCACGGTTGTATGGATACCAATGTACAGTGACTTGGCTATTTTCTTTCTACGCAACCCAAATTTGTGTGGGTATCGGTGAAATAGACTTGATGTTAGTATTTAGTTTTACGGAATTTTAATTTCAATTTCAGTGTTTTTACTGTCGTAGACATGTATTACATGTATGACAAACGTCAGTAGCCTACACTACATTATTAATAATTAACATATAAAAATACAATATTTGTATCAAAGTCAAGCTGAGAACTAATTTTACATTAAATAATAAAAGAATACAAATGACTAATAAAATAGAGTTTAGGCTAGAAACTCCCCAACCGAATAAAAACAACCCTCTAATATGTATTCTTTTAGTTGTTTTTTGTTTTTTCTTTTTTATTTTTTAAATGACTGGGGAGCTTCCAAAAAACCTAGCTCCTGAATTTTGAGGCAGTCCACCACCCGGAGCCAAGCGATGTTGGGTTTTTCGCAGGTCTACTCGGGCTCGCGTGTTGTGGTCATGTATAGCAGCTCCATCTACTACATTTGCACAATGAAACCTGGCATAGATGATGGTCTCGTAGATATACAAAGATGGAAAGGTAAAAATTCTGTGCTCTTTAAATGCATTTCTGCATGCACTTCTGCGAGATATGCCAGCCACAACATGCACAATTCGTTTCTGTAAAACGAAAACCCTTTTTAGTAAGTACTTTAGGCTACATGTGTGAGACCTCTGGTTTGTCAGAGAAGAAATCGCGTTTTCCGATTAACATTTATTTAAATTGGTTTATAATACAGCTTGAATTATAAAAAGGGATCACGATTAAAATCTGATAGGCTAATAATACCAATATGTAATGATACCATTGAAGAAGGGACTGAGATGGGTGTCTAAGAAACAAGACAATTCCGACAATTTTAAAAAGTTTATTCGTATTTAATGCTTATACATTATAATAGTTTAAACATTTTAGTCTCATAAGTTCACACAAATTGAAAAACACGATTTGTATTTCCAATGACATCAAGGAAATCACAGTTAATTCGATTTTTTGAATGTAGCCTATGCTACGACAGGGTGCGCTAGTGGAGTCCTAGCGATATTTTAGTAAATCGCCAATTTATCATTCAATACTTAACATTTTTGTTGATGCCATTGGTAAGAGTTTCCTTGTTTGCATTACACTTCTTCTCTTGTCTATGACGTGATAGTTAACATTTTAAGAAGTTTAAGATGCTCACATAATAATATATAAATCGCAGATATAATCACTACTCAAATATTGATGGCTGAAATATGTCTAAAAGAATCAGATAGTACGTCATTTTTTTTAAAGAAAAAGGAAACGGCAGATGTTTAGTAAATACGTACGTGTAATAATTACGTTAGAAGCATAATTGATCAGTGCAGGTATCTTAAAACTGAGCAGGGAGTAATGAACGCGTCATTTCATCTCTTCACAAATATTCTGGTGGTTTGCATTCGTCAATAATTCCCACAATAATACTGTCATAAATAAAAATTCAACTTCAAAAGCAGAGCGCCCTTCTATAATCCTCACCAAACAATGGGAACCTCCGCAATGAATTATGGAGCCACACGGAGCTGCTGACCAATTAAGTTAGAGGGACAACAATGGGGAAACAAACGAGCCAAATGAAGCCGGTGTCAATCAGCCGACAATCTGCCTTTGACATTAGGACGTTACTCTCACACTACGCGGACATGGTGCGGCGTCAGTGCACCTCCACACCTCCTCCCGCTACTCATCCCACACCCCTACCACTGCACACACAACCCTAGCGACCACAAGCAACCCGTAACGTCACAGTACCCTCCCTCTATACCCTATCTTACCATGCTATGCGGACATGATGCGGCGTCAGCGCTTCTCCACACCTCCTCCCGCTACTCATCCCACACCCCTACCACTGCACACACAACCCTAGCGACCACAAGCAACCCGTAACGTCATACTACCCTCTCTACACAGTATCTTACCACGCTACAGGGACATGATGCGGCGTCAGCGCTCCTCCACACCTCCTCCCGCTACTCATCCCACACCCCTACCACTGCACACACAACCCTAGCGACCACAAGCAACCCGTAACGTCATACTACCCTCTCTACACAGTATCTTACCACGCTACAGGGACATGATGCGGCGTCAGCGCTCCTCCACACCTCCTCCCGCTACTCATCCCACACCCCTACCACTGCACACACAACCCTAGCGACCACAAGCAACCCGTAACGTCATACTACCCTCTCTACACAGTATCTTACCACGCTACAGGGACATGATGCGGCGTCAGCGCTCCTCCACACCTCCTCCCGCTACTCATCCCACACCCCTACCACTGCACTCACAACCCTAGCGACCATAAGCAACCCGTAACGTCATACTACCCTCTCTACACAGTATCTTACCACGCTACAGGGACATGATGCGGCGTCAGCGCTCCTCCACACCTCCTCCCGCTACTAATCCCTCACCCCTACCACTACTGCACACACAACCCTAGTGACCATAAGCAACCCGTAACGTCATACTACCCTCTCTACACAGTATCTTACCACGCTACAGGGACATGATGCGGCGTCAGCGCTCCTCCACACCTCCTCCCGCTGCTCATCCCACACCCCTACCACTGCACACACAACCCTAGCGACCACAAGCAACCCGTAACGTCACACTACCCTCCCTCTATACCCTATCTTACCATGCTACGCGGACATGATGCGGCGTCAGCGCTCCTCCACACCTCCTCCCGCTACTCATCCCACACCCCTACCACTACTGCACACACAACCCTAGCGACCATAAGCAACCCGTAACGTCATACTACCCTCTCTACACAGTATCTTACCACGCTACAGGGACATGATGCGGCGTCAGCGCTCCTCCACACCTCCTCCCGCTACTCATCCCACACCCCTACCACTGCACACACAACCCTAGCGACCACAAGCAACCCGTAACGTCATACTACCCTCTCTACACAGTATCTTACCACGCTACAGGAACATGATGCGGCGTCAGCGCTCCTCCACACCTCCTCCCGCTACTCATCCCACACCCCTACCACTGCACACACAACCCTAGCGACCACAAGCAACCCGTAACGTCATACTACCATCTCTACACAGTATCTTACCACGCTACAGGAACATGATGCGGCGTCAGCGCTCCTCCACACCTCCTCCCGCTGCTCATCCCACACCCCTACCACTGCACACACAACCCTAGCGACCACAAGCAACCCGTAACGTCACACTACCCTCTCTACACAGTATCTTACCATGCTACGCGGACATGATGCGGCGTCAGCGCTCCTCCACACCTCCTCCCGCTACTCATCCCACACCCCTACCACTACTGCACACACAACCCTAGCGACCACAAGCAACCCGTAACGTCATACTACCCTCTCTACACAGTATCTTACCACGCTACAGGGACATGATGCGGCGTCAGCGCTCCTCCACACCTCCTCCCGCTGCTCATCCCACACCCCTACCACTGCACACACAACCCTAGCGACCACAAGCAACCCGTAACGTCATACTACCCTCTCTACACAGTATCTTACCACGCTACAGGAACATGATGCGGCGTCAGCGCTCCTCCACACCTCCTCCCGCTGCTCATCCCACACCCCTACCACTACTGCACACACAACCCTAGCGACCATAAGCAACCCGTAACGTCATACTACCCTCTCTACACAGTATCTTACCACGCTACACGGACATGATGCGGCGTCAGCGCTCCTCCTCACCTCCTCCCGCTACTCATCCCACACTCCTACCACTACTGCACATACAACCCTAGCGACCACAAGCAACCCGTAACGTCACACTACCCTCCCTCTACACCCTATCTTACCATGCTACGCGGACATGATGCGGCGTCAGCGCTCCTCCACACCTCCTCCCGCTGCTCATCCCACACCCCTACCACTACACACACAACCCTAGCGACCACAAGCAACCCGTAACGTCACACTACCCTCCCTCTACACCCTATCTTACCATGCTACGCGGATATGATGCGGCGTCAGCGCTCCTCCACACCTCCTCCCGCTGCTCATCCCACACCCCTACCACTACACACACAACCCTAGCGACCACAAGCAACCCGTAACGTCACACCACCCTGCCTCTACAGGTGCGCCTGAATTAGCACCCCCTGGACATAGCACCCCCTCGCTACTGACGTCATTTTGACGTCACGAAAGGGGGTGCTAAATCAGCACAGTGGCCGTGTCTAGGCCCTGAATAAGCACCCCCTTCGAATACGGGGGTCCTAATTCAGCGCCTTGACCGTGTTCATGTGCTGATTTAGCACCCCCTTCGAATAGGGGGGTCCTAATCAGCGCCTTGACCGTGTTCATGTACTGATTTAGCACCCCCTTGAGTCTGGGGGCTGCTAAATCAGCGCCTATACCTTATTTATGAGATGAATAATTACCCCAACGGAATAGAATAATAATAATAAAATAATAATAATAATAATAATAAATAATATTTTAACTGAATAGTATAATTTCAAACGCACTACTCGACAAACAATTGAAATATTATTTTATATCTACAAGAATCAATGTCATTCAGTTATATCCATATCAGTTAGTTAAACTAATATAATAATAAAAAAAAAAACGCTGAAAACAATGTTAAAACAAGTAGCAATAAATATACTACCATACTTTCAAAAGCGTTATTGCTTAGGTCAAAACACATTTATATACTGAGTATTATAGATCTACATTGCTTAATTTCCCCTTTGTCGGTTAGTGTGCGTTTTTTTGTTGTTGATAAAAATGGAATATCTAAAAACCCTAATAAATTTAATCCTACAAAGTCTTGGTCAAAATTTTATGGCGGCTAAAAATATATTATGATGTTATCTTTAACACTTTCAAGATGTTTGCTATTAAAATATTTTACCTTTTAAATTCTTCAAATCTGCAATTTTTCTAAAATATTGCAAGAAAATTAATTTGAGAGGGTTCTATCCACAAATCTAATGACCAAATATATAAAATACCATATGCACAGATTTACTGTAACAAAACACTGTCGACATTTAGGTTCTCAGCGAGTAGGTCACAATACAAAAATCGAGTTAACGGCAGCTCCAGAATATCTTACGCCAATTGTGCTCACATCTTAGTCCCTTCATTTATAGTACAGGAAAATACATTAAATATCTGTTGCCAAGCAACTTTTTTGTCTAATAAAATTAAAAACTACTAGAGATATTGCAAATTTATCAACAATGAACGCCTTTATGAACAATGAAGGACAAAAACAAACGTCTCAATTAACATAATACAACACTGTTTTATTTATCATAAAGCTTAAATTTATTCACAATTATATGTTAAAAAAAACTAAATAAAGTGACTAAGTTATACGTTTTTATATTAAGAATAATAAACAAAAAGAAAAATCTTACAGTAATATTCAGACAATAATGCTTTTTTAGATTACAAAATCAAAGATAAGCGGAAATAAAATTAATTTTATTGGAAATAACATCTGATTGTCGCTTGACTAAATTTTTTGTAAATAAATATGTCCTAAAACATTTTTATTTACGTAAATAGATGTTTATTTTAAATAAATTCATTAAACATCAAATATGTGATTCTATCCTTAGATAGGCCTGAAACATGTATTTCAAATGTTTTGCATAATAAATGACAAAAATAAAAAATAGGGATAAGATACTCTAAAGCTGCTGTTCATTTATTTCCACGAACAGTGTTTTTTCACAATAAAGATGCTCTTAATGAGTTATTTATTATTAGTTTGAAATAGTATTTGATTAATTACATTTGTGATACAATCCACGATCAGATTTATTCTTGTATACCTGTTGGATTTTAAGACATTCAAAGTTAATCAGATTTAATGGCCGCCATTTCGAAAGTATTAATAAATATTTTTCTAACTGGCCTTGTTACCACAAATATTTGATCCAAATTAGGTAGGATTTGTTTATTCGTTTTAATATATTAAAGCGAATTTGTCTATAAAAAACACATACAGACTGACGGATAGGAAACTAAGCACCGAAGATCTATTTCCATATTCTGAAATGCGTTTGCCATGACCTGAGTAGTTGAGGTATATAGACTTGTCCTAAGAATTACAGGACACTCTGTATATAAAATTATTATACAGAGTGTTCCACAACCTCTACCAATATTTTCAGACATTATTCACGGACCAAAGGCAAAAGCAATCATATTCACCTTTCTAAAACTCAATAATTACTCAAATAGCCACAAATTTTGTTTTGTTTTTGTCTCTTTTACTTTACTATTGATGGATTGTTTAGGTTAAAATTTGGTATATACCTTTATAACCTTAAGGCCTAATTACATCGAAAATTTAAATTTCTTACAAGCTTTATTTTCAAAATTAGTGATTTCTAGAAAATCTTTAAGCGTAAATATCTTAAAACCGATATATGGTAAAAAAAGATCTCAATTATTACACAATTTAATTAAAAATCCAATGATACCAAGTTTAAAAAATTGGTTGTGAAATAAGGGAGATAGTTTGTTTTTTAAAACCAATTACCAAACAATACCACGCCTTTATTTGACAGCACTGAATGTGGGCTGCAACAATCAGCTGTTTTTATTTTAGCCGCTCTAATTAGGTGATTTTAACATTACATTGCTGAACTGTGGTCATAATATCCTTAATTATTTCTGAATATAGGTTTCTTTTGATTAATACGTCAGAAAAAACACTCTAATACATGTTGATTACCTAGACCAAAAATTAAAACGCTAGTTATTGTAGCTCTTTTACTGTTTGATCGCTTAATATTTCCATTTAATATTTTGTTTTTTAAATAGAAGACCTCACACTTACTTCTGACCCTTAGCTTGTAAATGTATACGGAGTTTGCAGATATGCTATTGATTATGGTGGTAAACGTAGATACTTAAATGTACCAGTAAAGATTGCTATATGTTGCAGTTGTTAAGTTTGTTCTAACCGAGGTTTAAAGATTTTGTTCTGCCCGGAAAATAAAACATTAAAAAACATAAAAGACAAAGACTTTATTAAAGACTTCACTGAGATTTCACTCTTCTTTTTTTACAATATTGTAAAAATGTTCATCCTTAAGTTTGACACTTCCAGATACATGGGGTTAGAAGTGCACGTGTGATTAATGTAACACACAATAGTTAAAATATTCGTTAACTGCATACAAAAAGGCGATGATTTGCAGTTTTTGTCCATACATAATTACCGTGTTCTAGTTTTATCTTTTCTCTTTACTCATGTAAAAGTATCCGTTACCTAGAGAGTATAATATGCCACACCCCTTGGGCCTGTACACTCAAACATTGTTTGACTTCTTCTTATATTTTTAACGAAATTTCATCAAACAAATTCACTATACCTGTACATATTAAGTTCTGTATTAATATAGGAATAACAACTGAGAATAACATACTCGACCACTCGATGCGGCCAGGTCAGTTTTGGACAGTAGGGTCGGTAGTGCACGGACGGGTTTCGTCTGCTTCGTCAAAATTATGTGTGGACCTACAGTCCTACAATCGATATTTGCAGGTTGGTTTCACTCTGTATATTTCATATTTGGTATACGGCCGATATACAGGTATAACGAGCAACGATGTTAAGGCAAAAATAAGGAGTTTCAAGTTTTTATATGTTTACTAGCTGATACCTGCGCCTTCGTACGGAGTTTTTGTAGAATGACTGGTACGTCATAGACATCTCCTTCATGTCTTTTAAATATGGCATACTACTGATGAAAATAAATTATGGTCATTGGAAGAATATTCCAATTTTAATTTCAATGCAACATTCCATGATTTTTTGAACTGATGTTCTAAAGTAATTACAAAATCACGATCCCTCCTTTTCTATAGTACTGTAGGTAATAAAAACTTATGATCCACATTTGAAAATAGGGTAACTCGTAAAAGGAGCAACAAAACATATATGTGAGAATATTTTAAATGTAATAGTTGATAACACTTAATATTAAAGTCCCCAATATGAATTCTATTATTCATTCTCGTAATATTACACTAATATCATCGATACCATTAGAAAAAGTAAATATAATCGAGGGTATAATCCTTTACCAGGGGGATATCTGCTAGAGGTAAGATGGACAGAAGTTGACCAAACATTTTTATTATACAACTAGTTAGGAAGAGAACCTTTGCGGATTAATATACTTCATCCATAGCTACCAATGCCTCATCCATAAGTTTTTTTATCACAGTGTTAAGTTCATAAACTAATAATGCATCTTCAAGTTATAGCCCTCATGTGAAATATAACTCGTACCTTTCTTCCGACTCAGCCGGAAGGAATATTTTGTATTTGATGTTTCTACATATTCCTTTAAATTATGAAGAATAGTTAGGCATGATTCAATAGAGGATATTTTTACACGTAAGAATTAGTAATACTTATGGGCGTAACCTTGAAATATTTTTGTGAGTTGCCATTCTACGGATTTTTGTGTAGTGTTAAGTGTATGGAGCTGTTCCATTGTGCAGATGATTCACGGTACGCCTAATAGTGCATAAGATATCAAATTATAATCTAGTTTTTTTACTGCAGATGGTTACGAGTAATTATTTAAGGGCAGGTACTGAAAAAATTATTTCTGTAATGAATGACAAGTCAAAAAACTGTAATGTTCATGCTTCATCTGTTTAATTCCATAAAAACTAATTTTGAAATTTAATTAAAATTAAATATGAAAAAAAATGTCGCAAAGAAAAATTCTATACTGTGACAGTGAACTATTTTGCCTAAAATACGAGCCTAAATTGTTTTACAAAAATTATATTAGTTTTTTTTTTAATTTGAGTTAATTAAACTAAAAAAGAACACTTTCATTTCCGTGAAGCTATTAAATGAAATAAATAGTTTAATTATGGATTCATATACAAATAACATAGTTTTAATTATATCTAGAAACATGTTTCATTGAGTTTTCACGATTGGATTAAGCTTGAACTGTTAATGCTCAGTGAATACCCTTAACTACTACTATGAGTAGATTTTCCATTGGTATGGACGCCCAGTACGCAATGCCTGTACAACAAAAAATGACACAGCATAGATACTAGACTAATTGTGTATAAAAACCATAATTACATTTTACCTTCTGTAAATATTCCAAAAATCGACTCAAAAAATAGCTTTTACTTTCACAAAAATGTACAACTTGTAGATACAGCAGTAAATATCTTATATTCAAGAGGAAAACAAATGATGGTATTTTTATAGTATTCTTATAGTTGAACTTAATTTACAATAATACAAATCGTATATCTCAAAAGAATGAATCCATACATCTAAATTAAAGACAGCTAATTAAAATTAAAAACAAAAGCAGCATTTAATCATAGTTTTAATTTGTCTCTAATTACTGTATACCTCGTAATTAAAAAACGTAAAGGGAAAAGAGCCTACATGGGCTTTAATGATCTGTGCGTAGAGAATTTTTTATATATATATATATATATATATATTTAGCAGTGCGTTAATTAATTTTACAAACTTATTAACTGAAAGAATCGACTGACATATAATAAATGAAGGATATGATTTAATTCATTATTGTACTAGGTGGTATTTAGAACAGTAAGAAAGCAAAACCATGAGTCAAAATTGTTACAAAAATATGACAGTGCGTGAGAGGGAGGAGTGCTAAAGCCTATTAGCCTTGTTAGTCGGAGCATTACTATGTAATATTAAGTCTATCGTAATTTTGAAGAGAAAGTAGGCATATTGTATTATTATATTATTAAATCGCTTATCGGAAATTGCAAAACAATCGTAGATAGTAGCTTATAAGTGGCAGTGACACAAACATCCAGATAACAACTATTATATTTATGATTAATTTTGAATATGTAAAAGATAAATATCCTTTTTCTTGGTTGAATGCTAGGGGGTGCTAATTCAGTGACTGAGCCATGTCCATGCGCTGAATAAGCACCCCCTTGGAACAGGGGGGTGTTAATTCAGGGCTTCGACCATGTCCATGCGCTGAATAAGCACCCCCTTGTAGTCGGGGGGTGCTAATTCAGTGCCTGGTCCGTGTCCGTGCGCTGAATTAGCACCCCCCTGCCGTGACGTCAGAGCCCGAGGGGGTGCTTATTCCAGGGGTGCTAAAGCAGCGTCCCCCCTCTACACAGTATCTGCTCCACGCTATGCAGATATGATGCGGGGTCTGTATAGGATACTCCTCAAAGCAATTAGTGTTAGGGTTATATTAAGGATTTTGTTGGATATTTGCATGAACTGATTAAGAATTTCTCCCTCATATCGAAAGTAGTTAGGATGTAGGCAGGACTTCCCTCTAGACTGTAATAGGCTTCTGAGTCCTACTTGTCCTTCCTATATTTCCTTCATCGGAGCAATAAGACAAACTCAATCATGGCACTGGAAATACCTTTGATCGAAATTATACTACAAGAACCGGAAATATACGCTTTTTGACTGAAGTAGATTTCTGAGAACTAAATACCCATATAGTGTGTGACAACAAACCCAACTATGGGAGTGCAAGTGATTTTATACGGTCGGAAATATACAACTTTTAACTGAAGTAGGCTTCTCAGACGTATGTACATATGTTTTCTTCGTCGGGACAACAGGGCAAACTCAACTATGGCACTTGAAATATCTTAGACCGGAAGTACATTGGTACAAGGATTGAAGTAAACTCTTTTTGACCGAAGTAAGCATGAACACTGACATAATATTTGCCTGATGTATGCCTACTTCCATTTGAAAATTTTCATAGGACGTACTCATATTACATCACAGGTACTTTTACTAAGTATTATAAGGACTCCGATTTTGATACTTGCGTGTGAAGCCGTGGGTAAAATAGTTAGATCATGGCATAAATCTATATCATGTTCTAATGACAAAATATGTTACGGTATTCAGTCAGTACGGGAAGTAAATTAGGTCTTACTTTACCAGACACAGTTAAAGGATCAAAACACCAAATGAATACAAATCTAAGCACTATACGTTCAGTTGAAACCCAACACTTTGCATGTTGTTATCCATGCAGATTGTTTTGTTTCCATAAGACTGGGCGCGAAGTCATTTACCAAATTGGATATGAATAACTGCAAGAATATGCTTGAAACATTCAGAAAACATGAAAAAAGTCTAATGCACCTTAAGGCAAATTCTAAGGCAGGTTCTAAATGAATACAGGAAACCAGGAATGAGTGTAGCAGGTTCTCTACCAAAAAGGTTCATACGAATATGAATTATTTAAAATTTATAACTGAAACAATCATATTCCTTGGAAGACAACAAATAGTAAAATTTCAGCAAGAACGATGGTCTAGCTTTAGCCAAACAAATCAGCACCTTTGAATTTGTTTTCAGTCTAAAACTACTTCACTCTATTTTGAGCCAGACCGATGTTCTCTCCAAAGTGCTACAGAGTGAATCTTTGGATATTTCTAAGGGTTATGCAAAATCAGTCATTGCCTGTTTAAAGCTGGATAGAATTGACGATGGATTTAGTTGGACATGGAATGAAGCAGAAGAGCAGAACAACAAATTGACATGAAAGGTTTGTCTGTTGAAAGACAAACTCACCCCCACTCACTCGCAAACGGTAGATTCCGAAAAAAACTTGATGCTAGAGACTGCTCAGAGGCTTCATTGCATCAATCACCCGAACAAATGTTCAAGATCGACACTTGCTTTGCTGGTCTTGATTAATCGCAAACCTGCATTGTTTTTGTTCAGAACGACCAATTGTCCAATTACTATTAGATTGGAATCAAATTGACAGCAGAGTTGTTCTAAACATACAGGAATTCTATAACTTGTCTGCAAGCGTCTATACATAGCTCAAGTTATTTCTCGGCTATGAAAAATAATGCACATCTTTACATATTGCAATGGAAAAATACTACATCATTTTTAGGCATCAAAAGTATCGATAAAGGAAATAATGATAGGTTCTCCCTTCGACTCAGCTGATAAAACGTTTTAGATAATAAATTAATCATATGGTTGTACGTAACTTTAAGGGCATTAAGTATAAGTAGTTAATAGACTTTTGTATCTGAGTCACCCCCCCCCCCCAACTTAATGGTCCACGCTGCGCCTATGACATGAGTTCACACATAATAGACGGTATTATGTGTGAAACATGTATTCACTCTGATGTGAACATGTATTCATTGGTTAGAAAGCACACCCTAAACACTGATGTGACAAACCAAACTGGATGTGTGAACATGTATTCATTCGTTGGTTTGATGGCACATCCAAAACGCTGGAGCAACGAACCAAACTGGATGTGTGAACATGTATTCGTTGGTTAGATAGCAAATCCACATCGCTGGTTCGACGAACCAAACTGGATGTATGTACGCGATGGTTTGAGTTCACACCGAACTGACTGGCCAAAATTAACCTCTTATGGTACAACATGGACTTTTTCTGAAAAAAAAAAAAAAAAAATGGAAATTCATTGTTAGTTATACTCTCCGAAGAACCGTTACCTCTAAATGACTGGGGCTACGTTAACACTACATAACACAACTGGTGGATACCGTTCTTCTGCCTGCCTTTTGTGAGTCAGTCATGGTATTCAAAAATACGTACGTATTTAGTAAAATTGTGATTCTCCGTGAATCAAGTAAAAGTAGTTAACCTTGCTAGCACATCAATTAACCTGGTTGTGTACTGAAACTGCGTGGCCCTAATCTTTAACACTTTTTAAATGCGAACTGTAAAGTTTCAATAGTCAACACTCAGGTTGTAACTCAACCATTGTAACTCAGTAAGTTCTCAGTAAGTATTTAATATTATTTTTATTAATACATATATTATTCTTTTACAATTCCAAATAAAGTTTTAAAATTAAGAAACGTGTGCATTCTTTAACTTAGGACTTATACGGTGTAATATGAAATAAAAACAAATGTGTGAATTTGTTTGAATTTTCTGAAAGTACACAATTATGTTATACAGTTAGCAGTATTTTGATACGCGTAAAACTGGAAGTTTTGCTGCCTCAGAACTTCTTGCAGACGTTTTCCCGTTTATCTGACGTATCCCAGTTCCAGCGGCGAGTGGGCACAAAAAGTGCGGGAGCAGTAGCGGTCCGAGAGCGCCAGGGCGGGAAGGGAAGGGCGGGAGACGGTGTGTGGATGTGGGCGGTCGATATGACACGGCCTGCAGCTGATTAGGCGGCCACACGAGCCCAGGCTAGCCAACCAACCTCGAAACTCTACTGTCCAGTTGGCGATAAAACTACAAAGTTCAATAAATTAAATATACAATAAACTGCTTGAACAGATTTAGTTTTTATGATTTACTTTACAAAATAAAACAATATAATTTATCCGCGTTTTTATGATAAATAAAAAGTTATCGTCATTGTTTTCTTCTTAATGCAATATGGCAAAATAATAATTACCAAATTATAATTAATACAGGTTGCATTGAGGGATTGGGGGCTATGAATATTATGAAAAACAAAAAATGTAATTTTGGCCCTAAGCATTCAGAAGTATTTCACTTTTGTATATTAACTGTATGAGGGTCCTTCTGGAGCTAAAAACATGAAACTAATGGTTTAAAGTTTTGGGATGAGCTTAGAAAAAATAAAAAAAACGAATTTTGTATAGAACACATCGGAGACAGTATAAAGAGCGCACAAGTTCATGCTCCCAGTTCCATGCTGGCCGCCGCGCCGCTTACTGGTAAGACCTCTGAGAGCAGTGTCTGAAATGGAACTAAACTCAACATTCATGTAGAACATATTTTAATTTCCAAACAATTGAAATAATTATATGTTTATAATTAACGTTCCTCTTGACAGAGTATAGTCCATCACTGGGTCCAACCATTTTCTGTTTCTGAATTAAGTAATATTCCTGTTCGGGTTCAAGTATGGAGTATTCGTCTGTAATAATTTGTTTCTCAAAATAAAAAGAGATGTGATGAAAAAGTAAATCCCATCATCTACTGAGTGGTATGAGGCTTGAAGTAAAAAATGTAATAAATACCCTTTTTGGCTATAGTTTCTTTTATAGTATAGCTTTACATATGTGACGTAGTATATACCTGTCCCCTCTAATATTGAATAGTTTGCTGAACTTCCTTTATTTTTCTTAGGATTTATAGATAACATGGAACAAGTGAGTTTCAAAAGACTTTCATTCTCCAAAGCGCTTTTTGCCTAGCCCAATGAAATTGAGGGGAAATTATTGACTGTTTCACGACTTGAGCGTTTACTACGGACAATCGGCCGGCTGCCCATTCCCATTACTTGTAATTGATGTAATATTGTCTGTAAGGCAGAAATCGTGTTTAATAAGTATTTCTTAAACTTTCATCTGGTATGCTATGTCAATACTTATCGTATATAAAATAAAGATATCCCATATACGAGATCGTCTACACGTTCAGTCTCATAACACATCACTAGTTTGTAACAACAACAAATGGCTATATTCACTGGTGTATTGCGAGATCGTCTACACGTTCAGTCTCATAACACATCACTAGTTTGTAACAACAACAAATGGCTATATTTACTGGTGTATTGCGAGATCGTCTACACGTTCAGTCTCATAACACATCACTAGTTTGTAACAACAACAAATGGCTATATTCACTGGTGTATTGCAAGATACGTTCACTAGGAATATTGCTTAGTATTTCATAAGAATTTAGAAAATAACATTTTAGCTATGCTTTTAAAAGTATTTAAAGTTATCGCAAAGCCATTATGACCAACTCGAATGTTGGTAAAGTTCAACCGATAAATTTTATTTTAAATCGTTGTAATATATATAAGTAAATGGCATACAAAAAGATTTAAAAATGGAATACACAAATAAGTGATACAATTTATTAATTTAGGGCCACTATCTTTACGTGATCCTGCAAAGCTGTATTATTTAAATAATATAAACATTGATAAAGCCAGTCATTAAAGTATAATAATGTATTGATACCAACAGTAACTCTAGTGTACTACTTCGAGATATAATTATGTTGCGATAGGAAGAAAAGGTATTCAAATTATAAAACAATGTTAGCACCAATTATAATTACCAAAGTTATTGTTAACGTATTGCATAGCCAAAAATGTGTATGTCGTAACAGGTTTAAAAAGGGGGATTTGAAATCCCGTTAATTTGAACCTTTAATTCAAATTAGTTGAATTATAAAAAAGCGTCTTCTTGGCAACTTTCAAAGCAAAGGTGGATGTAAAGAAATGGATAAATTGTAATATACACTATAGAACTTTATCTCTTAAACCAGGATAAATACTAATATTATAAATCCATTAATATGCATGTCATAGTATCAAAAGAACAAACAGCGTTAACACTGAATGTACGGAAATCAATATCCCCGTTAAAAATTCACTTGTGATATAAACCAGGAAGGAATTATAAACCTGTATGAGGGAACAAGCAGGAACGGGTGTGGAGGCGATGGCAGAGAATTTGAGAATTTCACGAGAGGTCGTGAAAGTTTGGCGAGGCGAGCGTCGCCGGTCGGTGTGCGGATCGCTAACCAAATACACGCCACACCGCTCCCGCCGCGCCGCTGGAGCAGTGCCGTTGCTACCCTTGACTCATATTTTATTTTCCACCGCCGGATTTAAGGGCCGCAACCCCCCTGCCCAGCATCCCCCTCACCACGACTGTGGGGGTGGCAGGTGGCTGGTGAGTGGGGGGGAGGGGGGTGTCACTCGCTATGTGGCCTCACCACTAATTGCCCCATTTCCAAATGTCGATAATCCCCTGGGCGCGTTTTCATTTTTTAAACCCTGAACCGCACTGTCGCCTGATCTGCCCTGCAGCCACGACAGGACGATATTATTTTTAAGTCATCAACAGAATTAGGCCTATTATATTGTTTTATTAATAATAATTTGACGTATATTATTATTGTAAAAATTGAAGCTTAATAAGTACTAAACATTATTTCAATGAAATTAAAACACAACTTGTAATTTGTAGTCTTACACTTTTCAAATTATAAAAGGAACTGAATAAATGTTTGTTCGCCACACAGAACATGTTTAGATATTGAATTTTGAGTTAGCTCCAGTTCACCATCCTTTTATCGCAGCGTCTGGTATCTGACACCGTCTTAGACTTGACTCCTGGAATCTGGAATCATGTTCGTCTGAAGAGATCCAAAGAAAGTCGACGACGAAGAAGCTCAAAACGAAACATTTACATCGTTTCGACATCACAAACACCTATAAATAGGTGACATGTTTCAACATTCCTCATCAGAATGCCTTGATATCTAAACATGCTCTAAATTAATAAACATTATTCGAAAAATCCTCATTTTTGTATTCTTTTTCATATTGCTGTGCCAAAGTCTCTCATGGCTTACAATATGTGTGTTATTGGACTACTCACCCAGATGGGGGAAAACCTTCAAGAGTATATTGGTTAATTGGAGAACATACCTGTACCGGCTTAGTACCAGGCCGGGGAGATACTGTCTCAGTAGGATGGTGCAGATGAAGTATTCTATCTATTGTCATTGCTGATCTCATGGTTGGTGGTGAGGTAACATCTCAACCGATAGGTAGGCAATGAATGCCTTTTTTGGAGAGAAGGTTTATAGCCCTACTTTAATAATATATATTCGTAGATACAATAGAGGTTCAGAAGTACAATAAGATATATAGAGCACACGTAGGCTATATAGAGAAATGGCCCCTTCCAACGAGACCATAATAAGTGGAGAAGTAACACCGTTTATACCAAGTATTATCGATCAAGTCTGTGAGATCTACTTCGCTCTTTTTATGACGTTCCAGTGACTATGAAATGTATTTAAAATTAAATAATTTTTTCCATACCGTAATACAATACTAGAATATATGTTTTATTGTACATATACTACAGCTTTGTAACAGTAATAATATAGCAATATATTA
Source organism: Homalodisca vitripennis (assembly GCF_021130785.1). Classification (NCBI taxonomy): domain Eukaryota; kingdom Metazoa; phylum Arthropoda; class Insecta; order Hemiptera; family Cicadellidae; genus Homalodisca; species Homalodisca vitripennis. The sequence continues at coordinate 65,744,728 of NC_060210.1, read as the reverse complement.
ATAGATACAAAAGCAAGATGAGTCACAAGTTTTACAAAGTTCCTTTAAAAATATACAAATTAATTATTTTCGGGGTACCTACAACTAAAGTGGTTGTGTATTAGCTGGCTGTGAGAAGGTAAGGAAAGGAAAGCTTTTTTTTTTTTTTTTTTTTTTTTTTTTTTGCTTTGGGGTATTGGGGTGGATTCACAGATCCTCACACGTCAACCTGAGCTTATTGTGTGCCCCTTTGATGTTAGAGGGGTAAGCCTATCTTTGTGCCTTTAATTAGGCTAAGAAGCTTTTCCCCGATACTAGCATCTGGTTCGTCGCCTGGTTGTTTATCACCGAAAAGAGCCCTTCTCCTTGCTCCCAGTCTCTCACAGTCCAGTATTATATGTTTTGCAGTCTCTTCAGACTTATTGCAGAGTCTGCACTCCAAGTCCTCATGTCGTAAACCTAGAGTGTTTAGGTGTTTCCTGAAGTGGCCGTGTCCAGTGATCAAGGCAATCACTTGCTTAACCCGATCCCTGCCCAGCCCCATCAGCCATCTGGTGAAGCCGGAGCTAGAATCAGCAAGCAGTCTTTTGCCGAGTGCTTGTCCTTGGTGACTCTGCCACCGCAAGCGGTGTGTCTTCCTGGACCATTTGTTTATACTTTGGTAAGCGGCTGACTTGCTTATACCACAACTCGGTTCTGGACCGGTGTATGGCATGCTTGCTCCGCTTTTGGCAAGCCTGTCGGCGCATTCGTTACCACCTATGCCTGTGTGGCCCGGTACCCAACCAAGACGCACAAATTTGCGTGATCCAAGCTTGCAGAGAGTGTTAAAGCACTCCCACACAAGCATGGATGAGATGCTGTTGGAGTCAAGAGCTTTAAGAGCTGCCTGACTGTCTGACATTATACAGATTTTCATTCCCTGGTACCCTCTAGTGAGGCCTAGGTTGGCACAGGCTAGGATACCATAGATTTCGGCTTGAAATATGGAGCAGTTCCGACCCAAACTGCCGCAAATGGGCAGTTCTAGGGGATTGACTAAACACTCCATATCCAGTTCTACCCTTAATAAGCGAGCCATCCGTGTACCAGACAAAGCTCTTTCTTATTGTTGGGATGTTATCTTGCGATTTCCACTCATCTCTGGAGTAGAAGTCAACAGAGAATGGCTTATTAAATACGAACTCCGTTCTCATTATGTCGGAGACCATTTCGAGAATAGCGCTTGGGTTTACAGCTTCAGTGATGGCGCCATGGCTCGCGTTAGACGCGCCATTCCTCCACAAGCCAGCAACCACCAGCCGATAAGCTGACTTACGCGCTTCAGCTTTTATATGGACATCAAGAGGTAGAAGTCCTAAAGCCACCTCGAGGGTCGCTGAGGGACTGCTCCTGAATGCTCCGGTTGCAAAGATTGTACCAAGCCTTTGTAAGCTTTCAAGCTTGGCTTTGGCAGTTACCTGATTCACCTTTGTCCACCAGACTAATGAACCATAAGTGATTTGAGGCCTTACAACTGCTTTGTAAAGCCATAGTGCTATATGGGGTTTTACGCCCCATGAGATTCCTGCAAGTCTCCTGGACGTCATGAGCGCCCACTTTGCTTTGTGCAGGATATTGTTAAGATGATCATTCCACGTAAGCTTATGGTCTAGAGTCAGTCCTAAATATTTGACTGTCTTTGACCACTCAAGCTGTGTGGATGCGAGTTTCAGCCTAGAAAGAGACTCTAGTTTCTTTTTCCTAGTGAATGGTACAACTACTGTCTTAGAGGGATTTACTTTCAGTCCCTCTCCCTGACACCAGTTGTATACATGTTGAAGATTGGTATTCATGATATCAACAACAACATTTGTATATTTTCCCTGTACCATAAGGACTATGTCGTCTGCATATCCTTGGACATAGATTCCATTGTTAGTAAGGTCCTCAAGTAGACCATCTACTACTAGATTCCACAGTAGAGGTGACAGGATGCCTCCTTGAGGACATCCCCTTGTGGGTGCGATCACGAGCGATTCTTCATTGAGATCGGCCCTGATCCGTCTGGAGCACAGCATGGCCCTAAGCCACCGGCACAGAGCCGGCTCGAGGCCACGTCGCTGTGCTCCACTTACCATTGCAGTGAATTTAGCATTGTCAAAAGCTCCTTCAATGTCTATGAAGGTGCACAATGCCAATTCCTTGGCGGACAGGCTATCCTCAATCCTACTGACTAGTTGGTGCAGTGCTGATTCACAGGATTTGCCTGGCTGGTATGCATGTTGGTTGCGATGAAGGGGAGTGTCTGAGAGAACTCCCTTTCTCAGGTGCCTCTCCACCAGTCTTTCTAATGTTTTCAGTAGAAACGAAGATAAACTGATGGGACGAAAAGATTTAGGGACAGAATAGTCCGCTCTCCCTTTTTTAGGGATGAAGACCACCCTGTTGAGACGACAGGCTTGTGGTATGTACCCATAAGCTAGGCTCGCCCTGAATAGTTCACATAGAAGGGTAAGGAGATTCTCCGGCCCTTGTTGAAGCAGGGCCGGAAAGATTCCATCCCCTCCTGCAGATTTGAAAGGGGCAAATTTAGAAATTGCCCATTTGGCTTTAGAGAGAGTGACAATCCTTCTGGCAATGGCCCAGCTACCACGATAAGCTCTTGGCCGTGAGCCTGCCTCATGGTTACCAGACGTTCCAGTGTTGTCATTCTCAAAGATACAATCAGGGAAGTGAGTCTCAAGGAGAAGTTTGAGGCTATCACTAGACCCGGAAGTGTGTTGACCTCCCTGGGACCTTAAAGATCCCAAGTGACCGGTTGGACCTGAGGCTAGTAAACGTTGCAGTCTAGCTGCCGCGCTTAACTCATTTACCTTCTGTGTAAACTGCCTCCAGGAACTTTGTTTTGCCTTTTTAATTGCTAGGCTGTATTCTGTTAGAGCTCTATGATAGGACTCCCAGATACGGCTCCTTTTGCATTGATTGTACAGCTTCCTAACATTAGCCCTTTTGCGAGCGAGGTCCGCAGTCCACCACTTAGTATTGGTTCGACTCTTCCCCCGTCGCAATGGACAATTGTCGTGGAAGCTATTGATTATAGCATTCTGCAGGTCAGAAGCTATCTGATCTATATCTGTGAAGCATCGCACCCTTCCGCCTACCGATCCCAACTGTGACTGAAGGTCAGACTTATATCTCAACCAGTCAGTCCTCCTGGGATTGCGATAGAGGACCTCTGCAGCCTCATCTTGCAAGTTGAAGCGGATATACCTGTGATCCGATAATGAGGCCTCTTCGCTTACGTGCCACTTATCAACCATTCCAAGTATACCTTGTGTGCAGATTGTTATATCAATAACTTCCTGTCTAGTTCGTGTTGCGAACGTGGGGCGGTTACCTTTATTACATATAAATAGGTCCCTGCTTAGAAGAAATTGTAAAAGTGCCTCACCTCTGGGGTTAGTGTTGGTGCTGCCCCATCCAGCAGAGTGATGGGCGTTGGCGTCACAACCTAGAAGAAGTTGTTGACGTCTAGCTTGTGCTTCTTCCACCAGGAGCTCTAGGTCTCTTGATGGAGAGAGTTCCCTGGCATCATATGGCAAGTATACGGAGCCTACAATTGTGCTCTGTACTATGCCTCCATTCTTCCAGGTCAGTGTGCCCACAGTGAGATCTCTGGAGCAGAATTCGTTGAGGGTTAGAAAATCCAAGCCTCTCTTCAACAGGATGCAGGTCCTGACATTCGTTAGAGAGGTACAGTAAATTAACTTACCTTTGGTTTCATTTAGGCCCGCCACTCTCCCTTGGTGAAGCCATGGTTCTTGAATCAATGCCAGATCGAATCCCTCCTGGAGGAAGAACTGGCAGAAGGCTGCCGAAGCAGCCCTACTGTGCTGGAGGTTGATTTGTAGAACTCGTGGCATTGTCCTTGACTGTCGAGGAGACAATTGAGACCTGCCAGAGTCCTAGGTTGGCTCTACAGTTGGAAGCCTTCACAGCCTTGTAGCAGACCTCGTCCAGGAAACAGACGAATCCGTAACCTTTCAGATCTGGCTTGGATGGAAGGATTTTCCACTCGTTTACATTTAGGTTGGGATTCTGCTTTTTGAACATTTCAAGTACCTTTTCAGGTGTCTTCTTCAGAAGCTTCGGGTGAGCTCTGAAAAACACCCTAGTGGACCTCAAGATGTCCTTACGCAGACCCACTCTCAGAGAGATGTCATCTCCCAGAGGTTTTATTCTTTGAATAACTTCTTCCAGCCAACGTTTGGTGTGCTCGTTGATGCAGGAAGCAATTAAAACACCTTTCTCTAGGTAGGTGCCCGCAAACGATGGAACGGAACCATCCTCCAGGGGTTGGATTTCTTCCATAATTGCGTCCTCGATGGCTTCTCCTTGCTCTGCACTAAGCTTCGCCTCTGGGTAGCCTTCGAGGGCTATGGCTATTTTGATCGCCGCGACCTCTCTGTAGGTAGCCTTGGGTATGCTACCAGAGGCCTCGGGATCGTGGGCTTCGGGCTTTTGGGTTTCCCTCCTAGCCTTCCTTGCGGGCCCCTCAGCGGAGGGTGGGGTGACCGAGGTGCCTCTGGGGCGTTTGGCCGACCCCTCCCCCGCTTTGGTACCCGCAGTTGGGCCCGGAGTTGAGACCTCCTGCCGTTCTGGGTTCTTTTTCTTCTTTTTCCCCCTCCTCCACTTGGAAGGGTCAAAAGCTTCACCCTTTTCAAGAAGTTTAGCCTTTAGTGCTTCTCTCCTTTGAGCAGTGGTGAGATTAGGCCTCTTCATTCTGAGGTTGCCGAGTTGCTCTGTGGCATCATCCAGCGTACCTGTAGACATGGGAGTGCTTGGGCTGTTGAGGAGCTGATCTTCTACATCTTGAAGGGCTTTTGCTTCCTCAGCGCTTGTACTACCTTCCTCAGATAAAGCCTTGCCATGTATGGGAGCTTCAGTGTGCAATGGAACCTCCTGTGTTCCTAAGGCACTTTGTTGAGGAGAAGGTAGGGATGTTGGCATAACAACCTCTTGAGTTGTTTTACCAGGTGATGGTGTGTGCGAGGTAGCTTCAGGAGCTACCTCAGCAGGAAGAGGTAGGTTAGAAACAGCTTCAGGAACTGTTTCAAGGGTTGGTTGGTTTTGGTTTTTGTTTTTGTTTTTTTCCATGATGTTCCCACGAGTAGCTAGGGAATGGAAGGTCGACCCAGACAGAGCCCCGCATGCCTGGGTAAGCTGCTTTTAAACTGGAGGGTCGCCGGTGTCCAGAGTCCGCATAGTAAAGACTGGTTTGCCACCAGCCATTCAGCCCTGGCCTATGCTGTTCCACCGTGGCTTGGCCCCTAGTGGAAGAAATGAAAGGAAAACTAAATCGAAGGGTTGAGGAAGTTTACCTCAAATAGAAGAGAGTGAAGAAGAGAGATAGGCTGACACATAGAAAAGTGTGCCAGCCATAGGCCTCCAGAACAAGAAGAGAAGGGATCTGGAGCATTAGCTAGGGTACCTCGGGGTCGCCACTACCCGTACGGCCTCGAAAGTTAGACCGCCCCTGAGGGCAAGGAAAGCCTTGGTAGACTGTAATTATTAATTCCAACTTTGATGGCCAGGAATTCTTAGATTCTAAATGGTGTTTGAGTAAAATTTCAGTATATTCATATGCAAACCAAAACCTACAACCTATTCATCGAGTGTCGAGAGAGATAGCCTCCCTACAGCGCTGGAAGCCTCAGATGTTGTGAACTATTGGAAAGAGGAACCTGAAAAAGTCCACGTGGAAAGTGAGGATATCAGAAATATCAGCGCCCTTAAACCACGCTGATCACTTTTGTCTTGCTCTTTTCTGTAAAACATATCCCTGGCAAGGTGGAAGAGGTTAATGTTTGCTCAGGAACTTAGGCTATTACAAACGATCTATTGGTCACGGTCATGTCACTGATGCTCTGAAGCCTCGTATAGTTGAATTGGGGCTGCTGTTGATCACATGTCAACTGTCCTGTCCGTACGTCCCAGCAGTGGTGGGCGGTGCTTCACTCTCAAAACTAGGTTCATCGACTACTTTCCATACTACCAGTGATATAAAACAAGCTCTGCTAAAGGATAGCAATGGGAAGGGAAAGTAACTGCGAGAGATCTGATCCACAAAGCTGAACTAGGATCCATAACGCTCAACTAGGATCCATAATAATCAACTAGGATCTACAATGCTCAACTAGGATCCATAATGCTTAACTAGGATCCACAATAATCAAATAGGATCTACAATGCTCAACTAGGATCCAAAATGCTCAACTAGGATCCATAATCCTTAACTAGGATCCACAATACTCAACTAGTATATACAATGCTCAAATAGAATCTACAATGCTCAACTAGGATCCATAATGCTAAACTAGGATCTACAATACTCAACTAGGATCCATAATGCAACACTAGGATCCACAATGCTCAACTAGGATACACATTGCTCAACTAGGATCCATAATGCTGATCAACAAGTCGGCTTTACTGTTAAATATCTGCAGCTTCTACAGTCCTAGTGTATCATATTTAAATACTACAGTTTTCATATGTTTCACAAAGAAAATAAGCGTTATTTTCTTAGCCGAGGTGTTAAGACTAAATCTGATGCCGATGTAACTCCTCTTTAAGGTGGGAAAATTATTCGGTGAAAAGAGGGTTGCATATTCATATCCTCCTTTTTACAAGAATAAAAAGTGTGTATCATTATAATGATTACCAGTCGAAAAACAAGACTAAATATAAAAATTTGGCTTTTAATTCATCTGTTTACCCGAGACTTGGTGCTAGATGAAACAAATGAACAAACGAACGAAAACGTAGGTTTCCCTATCAGTATAGGCTATTTTTAACAAAGTATTCTTGTTGAATTTGACTATAAGGTGTATGGTTTAGGTTTTTGAAAGGATTTTACGAATTTCCTCACAGGATACTGAGAAGAGTGTGCGTTCTCTGTGCTTACCACAGATACAAACGTTACGAGAGATCTGAAGTTCTCAGCAGCAGTCGGTACCAAACAGCATCAGCTTGGCTTCAACAGCGCGGCTCATATCGTGGGTGGGAAGCCTTGACAACGGCAACATTACTTGTTCAAACTACTGTGAACTTTATCAAAACTTTATTGCGTTGCAGTTTTCAAGTACACTAGAAGGTCGACTGATATTTCATTGTTGTACCAAACGTTTGACGCTTAACAGCGGTAATAAATGTAGAACATTTTATTTTTTGATTGTACATATCGTTTTTTAAGAGGATAGCACCTTCTCCTTTCTGGCTCCTTTATGATTTAAAAAAATATCATGACGTATAAACCAGAGATATAATATGGCCTTTTGTACTACGAAAATTGAAAAATACTTCTGTTCACAACGGAAATAGTCCTAAAATTCTAACAATACATTTGCAAGTGATGTTTATTGAACCGTTAGGTAACTCAAAAAATAATTTACATGTCAGCCTTTAATTGTGCTTATTTAACTTAAACTTTTTTTAATAAAGGCCTAAATTCTATAAAGGTTTGAGTAAAACATTAAATGGAGGAAATGATAAAAATATATATCACACATTCAATACATGTTACGGACTTAAAATTGAAATATATAATATTTAATTATTGATTACATCATTAATTATTTAAGTAGAAATAAATTAGACTAAAATAACATTTTATATGATGCTGACAGACACAATTGGATTCATCATTAATACTAATACAAGACATGTATATAATAATGATCCGAGACACCTCTCGTGTGCAGACGACTAATAGCTCGATCGCGTCGCGGGGTGGCGCGTGGACACGGCGTGCGCTAGAGGCGCTTATTTCTGTCGTGAGAAGAGTGCCAAATTGTGCGCGGCAACACCCGGCACACGCCACAGCACTGGCCACGCCAACCTGCCACGTGCCACAAATATACCACACTCATACAGTGTGTCTGGTGGAGGATCGACTACGACAAATATATCAATATATGCCATAGCGTGTATTTCAGAAGGAATACCTGTCACATGCCACAGCACAGGTCATGCCAACCTGCCATATACCGCAAGTAAACACAGTTCTACAGTGTGTCTGCCGGTGAATGGGCTGTGGTATAAGTATGTCGTAACTCATTTATCAGTAGGAACGCCTGGCACAAGCCACAGCACTGGTCACACCCACCTGCCACGTATTACACAAGTAACCACAGTTCTACAGTGTGTCTGCCTGTGAATGGGCTGTGGTATAAGTATGTCGTAACTCATTTATCAGTAGGAACGCCTGGCACAAGCCACAGCACTGGTCACACCAACCTGCCACGTATTACACACGTAACCACAGTTCTACAATGTGTCTGCCGGTGAATGGGCTGTGGTATAAGTATGTCGTAACTCATTTATCAGTAGGAACGCCTGGCACAAGCCACAGCACTGGTCACACCCACCTGCCACGTATTACACAAGTAACCACAGTTCTACAGTGTGTCTGCCGGTGAATGGGCTGTGGTATAAGTATGTCGTAACTCATTTATCAGTAGGAACGCCTGGCACAAGCCACAACACTGTTCACGCTAACCTGCTACGTACTACACAAGATAACACAGTTCTACAGTGTGTCTAGTGCGGAATGGGCTGTGGAAAGATATGTCGTAACTCGCATTTCCGTATGCACACGTAGCACGCTCCACAGCACTGTTCACACAATATCAATTCTGTCGTAACTCGTAATTCAGTAGGACTACTCGGCGCGTGCCACTTCATTGGCCACGCTATCCTTCTGGTGCTACAAATATAAGGGCAGTCTACTGGCGAATAAGCTCTAATGGAGAATATGATCTGGAGGAATAACATGTCACAACTCATCGTTGCTGTGGAAATTCAGCGCTATGCCACAATCGGTAACAATCTCGTGCCGTAACATATTCGTGTGTTCGTAGTCTGTGCACTGTGGTGCATTCCCAGGAGAATGTACTGTTATATTAGACATGATAATGAGAAAATAGTACTAAATAACAGTCAAAGACATTGGAGATCTAACTATAGCTAGATGGAGAATGACCGCTTGGAGGCATGATTAGTAAAGACAGGATATTGTTGGAATACATTTTGGTGATATAAATCGGTTTTGTAACACGTATAGTAAAATAGTGTGGTTTATCTTTCACAAAATAAATTATAATCGTTAAAGAGGATGTCGGGGCTGGTTACAGGAAATATCTAATCGACATGTCGCTTCTGCAAAACAATTCTACAGAAACGTCTGTAAGGAATGGGCTTTTAACAGGTAGCGGCTCATCTACCACAGAACAGAGTATAGAGGAACGGTAATAGCTAGGAGATTACTTGTTGACACTCAATTCAACAATATGTATTGTTGTGTTTTAGGAATGAGCTCTAGCCTAAAACATGGCGCGTTTCATCCTTCACAGAATAACCAATATAGGTGGGAAATTTATTCCACACATTGGATAGTACTGTATTGCGGTTACGGTGTCTCTAAATTGTTGATATTGTTTGATAACGTGCAAAGTAAAACACCCGCTTCGATTTATACCGGCAACAGCATTTTTTACAAGTACACTTCGTGGTAGAAAAGATATATAAAAATATAAGTGTTGATAAATATAAATTCACTTGTATATATGCTACTCAGTGCCCTAAAAGTTACGTTGTAGACAATACAAAATAAAGGTATTTAAAAAAGAAGAAATGTAAATATTGAGTAATTTTTTTAGGGGTTTCCAGTGTATACAGCGTATATATATATATATATATATATATATATATATATATATATATATATATATATATATATATATAATATGTATATGGTTAATATATTTAAATTAGGTAATGATTTACTTGAAACGTACCCTGTAGCCTACCGGACTTACGTATGTGGTTTTAAAATAATTCAACAAAGTTTCCTCTTAAAAATTAGAGAATGTTTCATCAATTGAAAAGTCCTAGTGGGTTTTTATGGTACCTATTATTACAACTTTCACGGACACTGCTTCTCTATACACTTTCAAAACTACCTTACTTTCCACTACCAAACCACATTTATACTATACCTACCACCCTGCAAACCCAAACCTCGCATACTAAAGTAGAACCTTAAGATCTTTATAGTTTATAACAAATTACTAGAAAACGTTACGGAGAGATTACGAAAGTATCTATACCAGAGCTCTTTATTCAATTGAAAACTTTTTAGGGCTTCCTCCCTGAATCAACTGGAAGAATCTTCTATAATTTGTTTTGTAGAATGTACGATAGAGTAATGTAGGGTTTGACATCCTAATCTTAGACTTATTGTTTTTTATTTTCAAGTAAAATACCGATGATTACACCATAAAACCACAAGATTTTCGATTATACTCTCAAGGATATTTCAAAAGAATACCGATTAATTTACCTTCTTTTTATGATTTATATTATCATCTAACACAATATCATCTTTAAAATCTAAAGGGATATTCCTTATTCTAGGTCTGTTTGCCAATAATAGAAATTCTACTTAGTTGTTGTAGACGACAAGGGACAATAATTAATAATAGTAGTGGCAATATTGTAGTTGTAGACCCTTAAACTTGATCCATTAAACAAATTTACATCCTATTATAAGATGCCCAAATTTCGCTATAGCACTTTCGCCCATATTTGCAAACAGTAATTTTTTTAACGTGCTCACGTCTATAGAAAATTTATATTTTTTTCTTCGATAACAAATATGCCCTGTATTTTATGGGCCCTAGCAATCTGGTGTTAGGTCTTAGTAACTAACATCTACTAAAAGAAGTCAATATTTCATTGATCACAGTATATTATTCCCTTCTTTGCAGACGAACGTATAGTGTACTTCACACCTCGTTATTCTGCAATATCAGATTTAAAACATATTTACAATTTTTTTTGCATTACGTATTTTAATAGGAAAGGAGGATATGATATTTTAAACATTGGTATAAAATTAGTATCAATTATTTAAAATACATACTTTTAGAATACATAGATTAGAATACATTTTAAACATTGATTTAGTTGAATATATCGGCATTAATAAACTATAATATATTCAAACAATAATTTATATCAGACTGGAATCAGTAGACCCGTACCACTGTGATGGTGTGATTTAAAAAAATGGCAATAGCTAATTTACGCTCATAACGTCTTTTTAAAAAAGGGGATGAATCGAGAAGTCAAGCTTTCATTACTTAGGACAGATACTACTATTTCCCCATACCAAGGAAATATCCAATAAAAAAATGTTTGATAGAAAAAATTCAATATTTAATATTTTGTATTTTTTTTTGTGAAATAAGAGACGCTCTGTTTAGTTCTCGTTTACTAAATAGAAAAAAATTGCTCCGCATTATTAGCAAAACGGTGTATTATTATATAAATAAATTTTAAAAATTTCCATTTCCTTATTAGTCTAAATGTCACCTGTGTATTCTAGTTTACAATAATTGTCAGAGTTGTAAGGAAATAGTAAACAAGCACTACAGACAGTCTACAACAAGAAGATACAGGAACGCAAATCACATACTCAGCAGACGTGTCAAGGCTTATCCCTCATGGAACGCACTGTATTTGGCTCGCGTCGAGTCAGTGGAGTGCGGGCGCGTGCCTGTCCGGGGAAGGGGTTGTGGGGGGAGGGGACAGAAGCTGCCGCCACTAATGGTGAGAGAGACGGTGATAACGAGCCGCAGTGTGCGAGAGAGAAAGGGAGAGAGAATGAGAGAGAGAGGAGAGCGAATGGGAGTGATGATAGAGAGTGAGAGAGAAAGAGCGTGGCGGCACCGCACTTCACAGAGATAGCAGAACTGGCCGACGACGCCGCGCCGCGCCCCCGCCGCCCGCTTTTATAAACTACAGCCAACTTTACGGTTCCCCTCTGTCCCTCGTATTACATCAGACGCATCTTTATTTATCGCCCATATTCTACATTTTCGCTTAACACCTGTTTTACGTATAATTCACACAACGATTGTTATCTGAAAAATATTAACAGGACATTGAATTCCTGCTACACGACCACCCTGTTTTTATATGTATTTATTTCTTACCTAATACACAGAAGTAACATTATTTTCGTATTCATAATTTGGACTATAATATGGTTTAAAAGAGTAAAGGGGAAACTAATAATAATTAATCATTGACATTGGTTCCATTCCACAGTCAGTTAGAATAATAGGTGTAGCCTACACAATCAGCAATAGACTAAATCCTCTACCACGGGTGCATCAAAGGAAATTATGTCCTCAAATCATTTAGTGGTTGAATATTCCCTAACTTATACTCCAGTCCTTTGGGAAATATTGAAAATTAATGGTTTCATAATGTTTTTCTTTCTAGACGCATAGTTTCGGTTACACCTTACGTTTTATTATTCTGTATAACTTAAATTTTTAGGACTAAGTGTCGAAATCACTAAATTATTAGACGTAGTCACAAAAAAATGTGGTAGCCTTAACATTTGTGGTCCTATTTAACAACTTGCGACTCCATGTGAAGAGATTCTGACACCTGTAATGGTAGGCAAGGGACGCCACACGTGTTCTGGTGCAGTCAATGTTATAAATGCGACTCGCGATTCGAGTATTGCGAGTATTTTAGTAATGTTCATGTTTATTTAGTAATTAATTGTTAATTGAATTCCTTTGTTTTTTTGCATGGTCAAACCTTTCTCGACGCTGTTGAATTATTCTTTAGTAGATTGACATGATTATGGCGTTAAAAACACCCTCGTTGGTGATTTGAAATGGCATCACGTGTGCGGGAGGGGTGCTAACTCAGGCACACCGATGGGTAATGCTTACTGGTATCAAGGTCCCCAAGTTTCTTACTCGTGACTGGCTCTGGAAGAAAGCCAAAGTAGTAATAGGGATATATTACCCTGTATGTGAATTCAATTTCTTAAAATGAGAACATTCATTTGTAGATTCAAACTGGATTTTGAGTTCTCAAAAACCGAAATCAACGCATACTACCTGACTACTATTCTTGTACTGCTGCATTACTGCATAGACCTTTTGGCCTCCGGCAGTTCTCCAAAAACTTTAGAAGGGACGAATACTAATTGTTACTTAGTTATTACCTGTGTTTTTAATGTCGACGAGTTATGAATCACAGACGATGAGACGAACGTAGAAAGTGCGTATCGGCCTGTAAAATGAACAAAATGTAAGGGCGTCCATCACTTTCTTTAGGCTCAAAGCGCTTTGGAAACTCATTAGCTTCACCGCGCTGCGGATTTCTCTCTTTCATCCAACAGGCTTGACAGACAGCATTTATCGATTGTAGGTCAGTTAAAAAGGGTTTTTAAATATATTTGTAAATAGGGAACTTCATGTGATATTGCATTTGTCGTAACAGAATAACGTTGATAGTTCACGGATATATATATATATATATATATATATATATATATATATATATATATATGCGTGAAAAATTTTGGTGCAAGAGAATTGTGTAGCTGAATATAGTTTTATTAGGCTTGGTAATTTCTTCTGGAAAGGAGATAACACTTCGCAATATGATTGTTTAGCATTGGTCTGGCATGCACACACACATACGATATTTTCTTCTTACGAGACTTTACTGTGGTCGTTAAGTCGGTAAGGGCGACAATAATGATTTCGACTCTTTAGTTAGAGTCGGTAAGTTCCGCGCTCTAGCCACTATTTCAAACAATGGTTCCGTTTTCCTCCCAACCACGGGTACTGGGAAACAATGTCCGTGTACTTCACAAAACAGCGAAAAAACACTTCAATGTCAAGTCACAATGTCAGCTGTTCCAAAACTAAGAACACTCAAAAAGTAATTTAAATGTTTGGTCCTCTTCTTCAATGAAGATAGCAGGTAACCAACTATTTTTTTAGAATTGATTATTTAAAATATTAAACATTATTTATACTAAGTCGGTTTTGCACAAACAATAAGTAAGTGATTGATTGAAATACGTGAACTTGGATTGTTCCAGCAAAAATCAAGCAATAATTAATTAAAGTATAATACCGATCCCTGCTGACGGGGCTGTTACTAAAGCGGTTAGCTCTTGCTGTTGTCTAAATTTGCAATAGACTAATAACGATAAAAGTACCAAGTGAGGTGTATTGCAAGACGATTATTAATGACAGTTCCAAGACCAAATTTTAATTGAAGTATTTTATATGGAAAGAGAGTGTTAATTCAAACATAATTTGATACACAGTTTCTAACGTATAAATATGTCTATGTTTATAGTCAGTAAATTATCCAGGCTGCTTAAGGTGAGGAAGGAATGTGTCCCCATGCTTCATCATGGATATGTTGTACATTAGATTCGTAAGTTCAGATGTCTTGATGTTCATAAACATTTTTGAGCTCTGTTTGAATTGGACGTTTTCACTTATGTTTAAAAATATGTCACAGAAATGTGACGTGGTTTATGGTTTCGATGTTCAACTCTGTTTGAAAACAAAATATGGTTTAATAATGCTTATTGGGGATAAATCTGTTTTCATGAAGTTCTCTTTTGGTATTTCTCTCTAATAATAGAATTTTATATGATGAAACGGTTAAAAAGGTTATTTTGTTTACAAATCACACTATTGCACCTAAAATGTGACACAAAATACATATTTTATCCCGTAAGGATTATAAAAGTTTGTTGGATTTTAATAGTAACAAAAGTTTAACAAAGAATTAAGAGTATCGATGTACAGATTTAACGGGACAACAGAAAATTAGCCTGCACGTTTAATTTTTGAAGTGGCGCTCATCAAAAGCCATGTTTTTCTAAGTATATAATTGTGGAAACACTGAAAATTGTTGTTTAAGTCTGTACCAACACTGACTCACACATTGTGTTATTGTAGTCAAATGTAAGGGGCGGTACGGTATGTAAAAGCAAAAACAAAAATGGTTATATTTAAGTGTTTTATTTTAGCTCTTTAAATTTTATATTGTGTATTCCACCCATTCTCTCCCATATCAGTGGTATGTACCACAGCTGAAACTTGTTACACCACTGTACCTTTACAAATATTGATATAAATATTTTGAGTATTGCTATATAACTGTGGAACCATCCTGTTTAACCCAATTGGTCTTTCTACCATTATTACAGCTTTCATAACTGTTATAACTCACCCATGAAATACTTGTAACAAACATCAACACAAGTAATTTTGTATTTACTGTCTAAAATACTGAACTTTGTTTCATACAAGGATAGTTAACTCGAGAACATACCATTGTAATACTCTCTGTGTAGAGGCTTGTTTAATTACACAACATTACTGGATCGATTAATTAATGGACGATCCCTTCATTGGCGTGTAAGCAATTAAAGGTGCCGAGAGCGCTGCGGACAGTGTCATTAGCATTGCAGGCGCTGACTGTGTCCCGCACCGCACCCGCTTCCTCACACACTGTACACTGCACATACACTGTACACTGTGTACTGTACAGTGACCTGCACTCCAGTTAATTATTTACCTCTGTGGTCTCAACCGATGTTGTGGTAAACGTACCAAATTAGCGATTGGGATAATTTGGGATCCATGACGATTTTGTTTATTATAGTTTTTCTTACTATGTAATATATATTAATGTCATAAAAATATCGATCTTTTTATTTGAATTAGCAATTGAGATTTATCTAGTAATAAGTTTAATAAGTTAATTTTTATGCCAGAATAAAAAATACCTTCAAATTAACGTCTTAAGTGCTATATTTGAGTTCATCTATCTATAATAACATCTTAACTCATACAACAGCCTCTAAAAATACTGAGACCTCAATTAAGAGTGCCAAAAATAAACAAACCAAGCGCAAAAAAGCCAATAGTGCAGTGTAGCGGATGAGGGGTTACAACCAGATCAAGCAACTTCGTGCATGGGGTTGCATGCTACGTGGTGGTCTTGATAATGTTGTTTTCTACACGGTGGTTGTAATGCTGCTGTATGTGACACTGTGGTTGTCGTGGGGGTTTTTATATGTAGGTGGAATATAACTAATACAGTAAAAAGTATTAATTAGGAGAAACTATCAAATACTTTTGACAGACAAATTAAATCCAGACATCTTGGTTAGACATCCGTAATCTTACCATCTGCTACGATTCAAGATAAGATTGTTGCTTACATCTTAACTGCTCAAGGGAGTATGATTATATTGCGGCCTTGAGGAAGATAAAAGGACTTCAGCAAGTATCACAAGAACACTATACCACAGCTTGAGAAATTCCTTTGGGTCAGATAGCATTTACTGCTCATACGTTTGTAAGTCCGAAGATTTTTGAAGTCAGGATTTGAAGGTACAGGCATTATTCATTTCTACTCATGTTTGTATCGTTTCCTCCCATAGTTCTAGTTTTCATGTCGAATATGTAAATACAACTTAATAGATCAAATAGTTTCATGTGTAATTTCTGGATTTTTGTGGAACCCTACACAACAATCACAATATGCCAGACGAGTTCGAAACAGTTCACAGTTTTTATCAAAATATAATATTAGTTTTAGACAACATTCGTGGTGATAACTTTTCTTATACAACACAAAACCAAGAACGTAGTCAGGAATTTTCTTGGGAGGAGGGGAGGGGGTCAAGACAACTGATATTTTCCTGTAGTGGACAGAGAGTAAGGCCCAATTTTGTTCCTTAAAACGTTCTTGACCCGTTTCTTTGTTGAGAACGATCTTTTAGCAGTACATGTCAGTAATACTGAATTTCGTAATACGTAATAATCGCTTACTAAAAAAGTAATTGAAAATATTTAAAATTTTGTGGGGGGGGGTCCGGATCCCTTGGACTCCCTCGCTGAGTACGTTCTTGAAGAAAACAAATAATTTGAAAGTCATGGTATGTACGTGCATAAGTAAGTACGAGCACATGCTGACTGAGCCATTACTGTTGAATTTTGTCGTGCATGTATACTTGCTAACTACACCTCGGATAGTTTTAAGAGCAGGTACTTTATCAAACAAACTTTAAAACTGTTGATTCGAACAGACACTAACTCTCTCAGACCTAGACAAGCTTCGGCACTACTTCATTATTATAGCTTCTCTTTGGATTATCTACCCACCTTTGTTAAATAATGTGATTTTCATGAGGAATTCTTTGTAAATTTTGGTTGTCACTGCCATATGTGTTGATTGTTGGATTATAACCTGTTAATTGCACATTTAAATCTTATCTGAGTTTTCACTCCTGTTGGGAGGAAAGAGGGTCGAACGGTACTTGTCCCACACCAAGAGCATATTATTTCAAAATTATCAATCGCCTAATAGTCTATTTTTGACTGAACATAAAATGTATGTTGGAACTTTGAAATAAATTACAATCAAGTATATAAATTCAAACCTTTTAACTATTTTAATTTTTCGAAATACACGGCGCTGCACATATAACAATTCAAATTTTTCGAAACCCTAAATATTTAAGTTTTACCGGCTCGCTGCAACCACGAAAGTTCTAACTGTTTCTACTGGATTCTACCTTTAACCTGTACTTCATTAACCGAGTACGAAATGTACTCGTCTTGCTTTAGACTCGTACAATACAGAGTACCCCTAAAATGGTACAGGAACAGTTACTTTGTACCTGGAACGGTGGTAAGCACGTACAGTATCTGTTACAGTGGCCTGTGCCAGTCACTTTCGGTTTGCGGTAACCTTTACTCTCTATACAGACGAGTAACCGGTACAAAAAGTGTCTTTCGCAATAGTCCCGACGTGATCAGTTGTCACAGTAGTACTGTGTTAGTTTGTTGTCATTCGTTGTTACTATGAGGTAACACCGCCCGGGGAAGTCTGGCGATTGCGCGTTAGAACGAACAGTTTCCGGTTACGGTGAATTAAAAAAACCTGCTCAACTTAATCTGTGTTAAAAATGTAACGTTTTAATTAGTAATTTACACAGTTACATGCTCAAGATTATGACCAAGCTCCATAATGTGACCAATGCTTAATTTTTTGAACCACAAGGTCCAGAATAAAGGTTAATATAGTGATTTAATGACAAATTTCTTTCATACTATTCTTAAATTTATCTAGAACAATTACAGTACACTTATATCTATTTTGTATATATATATTTGGTCTTAATCAGATCACAAGTATCCGAGTTATAAATGTTCAAATTGGAGTTAGGTTGAAGGTTGTCAAAATCCGGTATTTTTCAATGTTATCGATTAAAAAACTGGAAATTATTGTTAGTACACTGTTTTATATTACAAACGAAGAAATAAATAAACCAAATTTTAATATAACTACCGTTATTGTAGTTCTGTTAGTTAATTTGTCCTCGACATTCCAACTCGGATATCTGTACTTTTTGATTCGAGAGTAGACATCAAGATTTCACTTTGGTCTTGATTTGTGATTTAAACTTTATTATTTTGTTAAACATTTTGGTAATGTTATGATTAAATTTTGATTTAGTTATATACATTTCATATAAACTATATTTGTTACTGAAGATTTTAATTATCCCTGTTAAGCTTCTCCTGGTTATTGGTTGTAGAGTGGTTTTAGAGTAAACTTTGTACAACCTTTGTCTTTCTTTTATTAGTCCATAAGTACTATTTTTAACGATTTTATGAACTAGTATTTCAATAATATCCCGGAAGGGAGCCACCAGATCTCCCCACGCTACAATAGGGGAGGGGATTTCCATACTCCCGTCTCTCCGGTATTCCGATCACCCCCTCCCCCAGCGAAGATTTCTGGGTGCGCCACTGTTCATAACACATCCTAAGTTGACATAAATCGCAAATATTAACATTTTTTGTGTTTACTTATGATAATTGTCACCAGATATATTGACAGTGGTAGAGATGAGATATATCTGTGGCTCAACCATCTTCCAATAATGATCTTTTCCTACCCCTCGTAGTCCACCCAAAGAGCTCGGTCTACCACCGCTACAATCTCTCCTCTAATTCTCCTACTGTACCCAAAAGAACCACCCTTTCTCAAACCCTACATACACCACTTCAGGAATTCGCTTTACCACCCTAACACTCTCTTTATGTCACTTCCACCGTATCCAACAAATGCATCCCACAATATCTGTGCCAATTATTAGTCATGATTTTAGGGTGAAACCACTCATAGGATGTATAAGAATATTGGTTAGAAGACCAGTATTTCGAATCTCTCAGAAGTTTTCATTTTAAGTACACAAATTATAGCGTTACAACAGAGGGACGTAAACTAAATAATGACGCAAATGAGGGATGGGGAGACTGTGAGGGGAGGTGGGGAAAGCGCCGCGGTGCGAAGTGACATCTGACATCACGTAACAGTGGCTGTGTGACTGCAGCCGCATCGTCGTTATCAGATATTGATCAGCCAGACCGCCCCTGCCGCTGATAACAAAGCGCCGTGGTGTGAAATGACTTCTGACATCACGTAACAGTGGCTGCGTGACTGCAGCCGCATCGTCGATATCAGATATTGATCAGCCAGACCGCCCCTGCCGCTGATAACAAAGCGCCGTGGTGTGAAATGACTTCTGACATCACGTAACAGTGGCTGCGTGACTGCAGCCGCATCGTCGTTATCAGATATTGATTAGACAGGCCGCGCCTGCCGCTGTTAACAAAGCAGCGCGGTGCGAAGTGACATCTGACATCACGTAACAGTGGCTGCGTGACTGCAGCCGCATCGTCGATATCAGATATTGATCAGCCAGACCGCCCCTGCCGCTGATAACAAAGCGCCGTGGTGTGAAATGACTTCTGACATCACGTAACAGTGGCTGCGTGACTGCAGTCGCATCGTCGTTATCAGATATTGATTAGACAGGCCGCGCCTGCCGCTGTTAACAAAGCAGCGCGGTGCGAAGTGACATCTGACATCACGTAACAGTGGCTGCGTGACTGCAGCCGCATCGTCGTTATCATATACTAATTAGACAGACCGCGCCTGCCGCTGATAACAAAGCGCCGCGGTGCGAAGTGACATCTGACATCACGTAACAGTGGCTGTGTGACTGCAGCCGCATCGTCGTTATCATATATTAATTAGACAGACCGCCCCTGCCGCTGATAACAAAGCGCCGTTGTGTGAAATGACTTCTGACATCACGTAACAGTGGCTGCGTGACTGCAGCCGCATCATCGTTATCATATATTGATTAGACAGGCCGCGCCTGCCGCTATTAACAAAGCAGCGCGGTGCGAAGTGACATCTGACATCACGTAACAGTGGCTGCGTGACTGCAGCCGCATCGTCGTTATCAGATATTGATTAGACAGGCCTCGCCTGCCGCTGATAACAAAGCGCAGCGGTGGGAAGTGACATCTGACATCACGTAACAGTGGCTGCGTGACTGCAGCCGCATCATCGTTATCAGATATTGATTAGACAGGCCGCGCCTGCCGCTGATAACAAAGCGACGCGTGTGTCGCCTCTCTCTCTCTCCCTCCCTCCCTGCCACGCTCCACCAACTTTACATTTTAACAGCAAAGATTCAGACACGCTGTATGAACAGTATGACCGTTACAATGCGTTCTGCTGGGTGAAGTACTCGATGTGATCATGTAAGCTTTCCATGTCACTCATACAATGCACAACAACTGTATTGCATGTGTCTCAGATATTACTGATAACAACTGTATTACTTCGCATTACAACCATTCATAGATTTCAGATAACTATCTTACTTCGTATTTCACGTTAATTGCAGCAATTAACTATATCTAGTAATGCAAATAGATCCGAAATTTTAGATTGGTGATTACTTTCAAACAACTTTGTTTTTAACTTTTAATTAGTTCATTACTTCTCAATGTAAGCCCCTCAAAGATTAGATAACAACATCTTCCGGATATTAGTGGACACGTTATTTTGTATTCTAACTGTTGTCTTGTCATTCAAAACTAACTGTATTATCAAAAGGTTTAAACTATTATAGTGATTTCGTTGATTACGTTACTTACTGCTCCCTTCCTTTAAAAAAAAAGAACTGGCTTTCAAGGAGTGAACAAATTTCTTTTAGGAATATTCTTGAAGTGAAACCTAAGACTTCGTAAAAGAGGTAGAATGCCTTATTTGTGTTTCCAACTGAGTTAAACATCTTAAAATAATTTATAATCCAAGATTATTTAAATATAACAAAATAATATATTGTGGTAACTCTATCCACTGTATATTTCTCTCGTGTAAAGGTTACTACGCATTAATATAGGAAAATCCTAGGAATTTGTTGTGTAAAACAGTTTTTATCATGTTATCAATAAAAATTTAATCGATTTTACTTCTTGTTTTAGATTACTCAAACATTTATGCTGACTTTAATATTATAACAAGGTAGAAAAAAACCACACCACGTGACGCGTAACAGGCTTCGCTGAGATTACATGCAAAATTTAAAAAATGCATCTTATTACATTCTCGAAATCTCCAGCGGTGAAAGAGACAGCTAGGCATCATACAGAAAAGAACATTTACATCCCTTGTAGAGCAAAAAGAAATTGTGTCAGTCAACTGAGTGACAAGCTTCAACGACGCTCCGCCAATTTCCATGTTTGGAGATGCACCAACATAGAACTATTCTTCTCTTTATGGAGAATTGGAGTTTCATGCTAAATGTCAGTTTACAGCTGAAATTTTTCTCAAGATATCTTGCCACGTGTTTTATTTATATGTTTTAAACTGGGTTGTGATTCATGTCACTGTTTAAATAACAACAGTTCCGGTACATAATTACGCAACAGTTCGCTGAAAGCAAATATTGTCATCGATTTTTAACTTTGATTTTCCGATCCTCTATTTTTCTTTTTACTATATGAATAAGCTAAATGTATTAATATTTCATGTCAAAATCTATATGATTGTTCTCAGCTTACTTATTTACCTTTACATTATTTAGCTTACATAACTTTTTACGTGTTTTATTTTTGCCATTATGGTTACCCATATGACCATTGTAAAAATATTAGCTAACGCTCAGCTAAATCTCATGGAATGACACTCATCATTATCTAACTCAGTGTTACCTCTTTGGAGATGAAGTTTCATAAAAATTTCATGTCTATAGGTAAGTTCGTTTTTAAGATATCATGCGAATAGGCAGACAGATAGATACATATAAACTGAAATGAAATTGTCCAGCTCGTTGAGAAAAGGCTTCTCTAACGCTCAGTCAGCAATACTAGAACGATGTAAACGAAATGATTCTTCTATTGAAATCTTGACCGAAGGTGAACTAGTTTATCTTTTAGGGGATATTTCTTTAGTTAGTGAACGGTTCAAAGATACAACGATCGTAGAGGCATTACCACCAACACGAAATACTGTTATAGCGGTTTCAAAAACTTAACATCTGATTAAGTTACTTTATTCCAGAATAACAAAATGTCATCGATGAAAATGTAGTTTGTAGATGCAGGGTTGCCATGCAAAGATAACACTTTGAATAAGAATTACATTTATGTGGTTTACATTTTATTAATTTCAATAGGTATTTAATTATCTGACATAAACATATTTATTTCTCATGTAAAATCTACCTTTTTTCTAAAAGCAAGACATTTCTTCCTATGGTATTATTAATACTTAATACTTCTTAATTATTTAGATAAGGAACAAGTTTTTATGTTAAAAACTATTCCATGTCTATTTTTTCCTTGTAACAATTAAACAAATATTTTAAAAAAAGTAAAATTTTGTGTATTTTAATTTGAGAATTGACGTCATTAGCATGATAACAATATATAGGTCTTGTTACCTTTACTTCATAGAGTATTTAAAATATCACTAAGTCAATATATTTATCCTGAAAAATGTAAGAACTCATATGTTGTCCCTACGTTTTAGGTTGGTGATCCATGCCATGTTTGCTTTCATCTTATATATCTATATCGGTAGTCAGTAAATATTTCAAAGCTATCTGAGTTAGTGATAAAAACAAATTGTTATAATTATTTCTTGGAGAAAACTTGTTTATCTGGTTAAAATTGATTTATATCTGGCAGGGGCACAGACGACAGTAGAGGCATCTAGGTGAAATAACGAATCCTGTTTTCGGGAATATTAATATAACTCATAAATTATCACATTTACAATATTAAAGAAACATTAAATCTTACATTAAAATGTAATTGTTTTGAGACACCACGATTTGTAAAGGTGAGAATCACCCCCCACGGAGTGTCCTGTAGTGGTGACAAACTAATTATAAGAGAGTCTGTTTTCAAAGAATCAACCCTTAAAAATCTGTCCCATCGTTTGAACAAAGTTGCATTGTTATCATTTTCTCTATAGGTCACCAAGCGGTGTGCAATGCGTGTACCTGAGTGAAAAGTAACGAGGGTTAAATCTTATCTAGATCAGAGGAAATTTTATTAATACATGCTTTTTGGGGAGCAATTCTTCCAATTTCTGTAAGTTTTTTCAGAAGGAGAAGGGAAGGTCAATGGTGAAAGTGACACTACTATTTTGTAAAACATAAGCACAATACATCTGACAACCCTTCTATCACTAGATCTGTATAGTTCAAATGATATTAAAAACTTCCTTGGTGTCACGAGTAACAACTCATCTCAATATTAGTTTATGAAGTATTAAATATATTTATGACAGCAGTATATCATTTTGAAAGCACGTTGAAAATTATCTTCACTTTGACAAGCGCTTGCTACACCATTTATAAATTTGGTGCTAGGAAAGATTGGATTTTCCAATTACTAAATTATGAACTCAAAAATATTCTTCGATCCGTTCCCATAATTGTATTTTTTCCTTCTATTGATGTAGTGTAGCTAAACTACATGCTTTTTTTTATCCTTTGCTCTCTAATGGCGTTGCATCGTAAACCCATTTATGAAGAATTCAAATTTCTTGGTTATGAAAAATTATCAAGTTTTTAGTAATTTCCAACTTTCTCCGGCAAAATTGCAATTTGTAACTTTATTTATACTTTACCCACAATTACCCGATAATGTATAGAATGCTCCGTTATAATACCACAATCTCGTGCATTGTATTTAGAAATGCATTATATTTATATTAAAATATATTAAATATTGTATAATATTTCCTTGTCTCTGATTAATTGAATACATAGGAACAAAAATTTCAATTATTCATTAAGTAAAATAATTTTTAATGCTAAAGATGGAAAAACGAGCAAATCAAGCGGGCATTGGTATTAAATTAGAATAAAAATACTGTATGAAGGCTTAATTGCTTATTAAAACAAAACATTGTAATCGAAAAGATGTTTCTAACTATTTTAAAAATTATTTGCTTGTTTATCACAACGGTTATTCATGATTAAATAAAAACAAAAGTATAATAAAAATGTACCATATTTATAAATTTTACTGCATTAAATGTATGATGTAGTAAAAACAAAAATAATTTGAATTTATTTTGTCAGTAGTCTAATAATAATTCCAATTTTTTATATTATCCCTACTAGTACTATAGCTATTTGATGGAAAAAGCTAAAAGTATAATAATTGATATCCAAGTAGAATATGGGGACAATTGTATATACAGTATTAATATTAATAATAATGTGTACCATGAGAGCACATTAAAACCAATTTAATTGCACTGCTCAAAGGTTGTTATATGGTAAACAAAGAATTACGTTTAGCTGGAAAGAAGGGGAAAAACAAAGATAATGGTCGAATCTGCAGTTGTTTGTTAATGTTGATTTTATGACTTAACTTGTCCGAACTGTGTGGGAATAAATCAATGTTGACAGGTAAACTGCTGCCGGATTTATAGAATCGTTCCAGTGTATTGTATGCTGTATCAGGATAAACAATGCCGGGCATAGGTCAGTACGTGTAGATAAGCAGGTGAGTGAACCCGTAATGTATTACAAGAAATACTCCATTTAAAAACGCAATATATAGGTAAAAAAACACACACATACACTTCTATACGAGATGTGTGTGTGTGTGTGTGTGTGTGTGTGTGTGTGTGTGTGTGTGTGTGTGTGTGTGTGTGTGTGTGTCGTATAGAAGTTTGAAATCTGTATAAAAAAATAAATTACCTGTTCTCTTGCGTCTACTACTTTGTGTCATTAATCAATTTCAGTTTTTATCTAGGCAGCTCAGAGGACACAAATTCGAAGATGATGTAAAAGAACAGGTATGTTGAATTGACTTGAATGAATTTATCGGTGAATATATTAATCAATGGGTATTGAGGTGTATAATAATTAATGGCACATCAAAGCAACTGAAAAATGTAGTAAAGTTAAATGATGTTAATAAACAATAAGTTAAATACACCTATTAAACGTTGCTTGGTAAACGAAATAAAGTGATGGGTTTGACTCGTCCAATAGTAGTGCTTTATAAAAATACACAAATTCATAATTTGTTTACTTCTTGATAGTTTTGGTTTCATTTTCAATATTTATTAATGAATAGAACCTAAATCTATTTTAATTATAAATTGTTAAATGCAGCAAAACCTAACACTCGACATGCAGCCACAAATTTCAAGTTAATTTAATCTGTTACGAGTACATCTGAAGGGATTATTTTAGAATCATAGAAGGGAATAAACTCAAGGAGAGAGTGAAAATCATTGAAACTTGTAGATTTCATCTAAATTAATAAATATCTCTCAAAGAGAAACAATTTTTTTGAAAATGTGGCATACAACATTCACAAGTTTAATATTAATGGTATGTGTAAACCGAAGAAGTCTTTCCCAAAGAATATGAAACAAGAAAACAAGTGCTTAAAAATGTATTTGCTTAAACTGAATAAATCTGGCACGTATATACCAGGAGAATGACTGTGTTATTGTGCTCCAGGCTAGATGTGCTGGCTGTTTGAACATAAATTAACCTTTTATCGCATTAATTGGATCAGTGGTGCACGGGACTGGAAGGGTAAGAAAAATATTAATCTACATGAACAAGTACCATACACGTCCAGGCTTATGTCACTTTTGATTTATTGAAACGGCATAAAACAATATAAATAGTTTGAGAGATGGCAATACAGATATAGAGAAACGTGGTAAAACGCAACTGTAACTTTAGCTTTTTGTAATCTAGCAAAATGCCTGAGCTCCTTTCTAATACGACCACGTGTTATGAAATTTATTTAGATCCAAGGCACTAAAGGTATCTCAGTTCTTCGATACAAAATAAATTAATCGAAATTTTCAGAGAACCATAAATAATAATAATATGTTTGTGGCGAACATTTCTTGTCCATTATACCAGATGCATTTCAGGATATTACGAAAAAGAATAATTTGTCTGTACATTTTTATGTTATAGTATAAAAACATCTTTAGGGATGCTTTTGGAATTATCTGTTAAAGCAACTTTTCGATAATGTCTGTAAGAACACTACAGCAAGAGACTCTTTAAGATTTAGTTAGAAATGGTTTATCGTTGTCCAAATGCAGATAACAAAGTTGTGATGGTGTAGTAAGGTATTTATATTGGGTTAAGTAAAGAAATAGGAAGGATTAATTGTGCTGCCTATAACTTGCACCTAATGACAGATTGCGCCGTGACAGGAATTACAGAAAACAATTTTTGAAAACGTTAAAAATCTGTATGTTTTATTTCCAACAAAATCAATAAAATATAGAAACATATTTCATCATATTCACGTACACTGAAGAAACTTTGTCCAGCGATGTGGCATTCAAGTTCAGATTCTTTGAATTCATTCTTGTCTAATTCTTTCAAACATACTTCTGTTGTCAAAATGCCCAAAAGAAAAGAGTAAAGTAAGGTAAAACCGATTCCTCGACTGCTTAGCATACAGGGTTTAGGCCCTGTGTTGATTTTCAGTGGTGTAAATATAAACCACAGTACGCGCTTATACTTTTTCTAGGTTTACTATGAGAGTCAAATTTGGGGATACATTATTTTGGCAACAACCTAACTGTTGATAAATGTCCGCACTCGCCTGAAAATAAGATACTTTCCTAAATCACTCGCCTGGGCAAGCGAAGATACGAACTGCCTGCGGTGGCGGTGATCGGAGATATCGATTATAGGAGCAGGGGCGAGAGTTGACAATACGGCGCGGCGGTCTTCTCCCCCCCTCCCATCACTTCGCCCTCAACGACCCACTCCCACCCTCTACTCCCAATTACTCACTCCCAAGTGGCACGTGACAGTGGCACCGACACTGGGGCGGCACGAGCCACGAGCCACCACCCGTAACATTATTCGATACCTCTTCTCAATATCGATAACTCGATAGTGATATCGAATTGGAAATATCGATAACATAAATGGATTTTAATTTACATCCGCGAAAAAAATACTTATCTCCATTAGTAAACAAAGTTCCCTACTTGGGAGTTGGTACAAGACATAATGAACTAGTAGTATTTAAACGTATTGAACCAGTTTAGCTTTATAACACATCTGGCCCAAATATTTTGTTTCATTCAGTGGAAGCATTTTTTTATAAATTTTGACTTTGAATTTAAATAAGAATTTCTACTCAGCTTTAACAATTATATATAATATAAGCGTGGTCTTAAGAAATTTCATTCTAGTCTTAGTTTGTAGTAATCTTGAAGAATCATATGTTTAGTCAATTCTTGTAAAAATGTAAACCTATGTGAAGCTACATAAAAAATAAGTCCATGCTTTAAAGTGGTGTCGACACTATAGTTATGACTGCATTACAAGTGTCTGTATCGTAATTTACTCAGCGTCAAATTCTATTCTATTTTTTGGATCCAGTTGAATTAAAATAAATCAGAAGATCAGTGAATTTAGGCAATAATCATTTACAATTCTTATTCTAAGATACCCAGACAGATTGTTGAGTTTGGAAATATTACTATCGTTATTGTAAAATAGCCAGTTAGTAATATAGAAGCATTGTCCTGCAAGGTGGCTCGTTTTACAGATTTACACAGTACGAGTTAATGTACTGTACTGTTACTTTTAGGAAGATAAAAATATTTGACAGTTTTACCAAACCTCCATTTCCAAGGCTCGCTCGAATTCCATAATCCCATGGTTTCAGAAAAACAAGTGCGGTACTTTGATATTTCAGCAAAGCGACAAAGAGTAATTCAACAAAGATGTGGATGTGTTCATGTTTAACAATGTAATGCAGCGACATACACACTATGAAATAAGAACAAACTTGGTTTAGGTATGTACGTACGAGTACGAACACAAAAAAATAAGGTAGTCAAATTAAAACAAACATTATTTATCAATCGAACACTTTCAAGTCCAAGCAGCGCATTCAGCTTGTCTAAGCTCTGGAAGCAATGCGTTGTTAAGCAATGATGTTTGGAGATCACATCCTTATAAAAAGACTAATTTTCCCAAGTTTCATACTTGTCAAGTAGCTCTCAGGAAACTGGTGCTGCCACAGACTCCAAAAAACGTAGGCTACGAAGGAAATCAAAATACACTATTTACAATGTCTCGACACCAGAGACATCAAGATAACAAAAGACAGTGTAATATAGATGAAGAGGTTGTGTTCACTTTGTCTTATCAGGTGCACAATTAAGTGCACACTAACATTATGCTCATTACGCACTATTACGACAAGCAAGGCATTCAGCTTGTCTAAGCTCTGGAAGCAATGCGTTGTTAAGCAATGATGTTTGGAGATCACATCCTTATAAAAAGACTAATTTTCCCAAGTTTCAATACTTCTTGTCAAGTAGCTCTCTCAGGAAACTGGTGCTGCCACAGACTCCAAAAAACGTAGGCTACGAAGGAAATCAAAATACACTATTTACAATGTCTCGACACCAGAGACATCAAGATAACAAAAGACAGTGTAATATAGATGAAGAGGTTGTGTTCACTTTGTCTTATCAGGTGCACAATTAAGTGCACACTAACATTATGCTCATTACGCACTATTACGACAAGCAAGGCATTCAGCTTGTCTAAGCTCTGGAAGCAATGCGTTGTTAAGCAATGATGTTTGGAGATCACATCCTTATAAAAAGACTAATTTTCCCAAGTTTCAATACTTCTTGTCAAGTAGCTCTCTCAGGAAACTGGTGCTGCCACAGACTCCAAAAAACGTAGGCTACGGAGGAAATCAAAATACACTATTTACAATGTCTCGACACCAGAGACATCAAGATAACAAAAGACAGTGTAATATAGATGAAGAGGTTGTGTTCACTTTGTCTTATCAGGTGCACAATTAAGTGCACACTAACATTATGCTCATTACGCACTATTACGACAAGCAAGGCATTCAGCTTGTCTAAGCTCTGGAAGCAATGCGTTGTTAAGCAATGATGTTTGGAGATCACATCCTTATAAAAAGACTAATTTTCCCAAGTTTCAATACTTCTTGTCAAGTAGCTCTCTCAGGAAACTGGTGCTGCCACAGACTCCAAAAAACGTAGGCTACGAAGGAAATCAAAATACACTATTTACAATGTCTCGACACCAGAGACATCAAGATAACAAAAGACAGTGTAATATAGATGAAGAGGTTGTGTTCACTTTGTCTTATCAGGTGCACAATTAAGTGCACACTAACATTATGCTCATTACGCACTATTACGACAAGCAAGGCATTCAGCTTGTCTAAGCTCTGGAAGCAATGCGTTGTTAAGCAATGATGTTTGGAGATCACATCCTTATAAAAAGACTAATTTTCCCAAGTTTCAATACTTCTTGTCAAGTAGCTCTCTCAGGAAACTGGTGCTGCCACAGACTCCAAAAAACGTAGGCTACGAAGGAAATCAAAATACACTATTTACAATGTCTCGACACCAGAGACATCAAGATAACAAAAGACAGTGTAATATAGATGAAGAGGTTGTGTTCACTTTGTCTTATCAGGTGCACAATTAAGTGCACACTAACATTATGCTCATTACGCACTATTACGACAAGCAAGGCATTCAAATAATTGTTTTAATTTAGAAAAGTTTTCATTATTTTTAAGTGGCTTTTAGAAGAAGTTGCAGTGGGTACGACAAATGCACAGGAATGTACTCCAATGTATTGAAAATAGTTTTTTACTGCATCAAACTCAAAACCCATTAGCTTAAGGGCGGGTTTTACTGACGGCCACCTTAATTTTATGGTTATGAAAACAATGATAATTTCAAAATACTTATGCGTTCTTATCCCAAGTCGTAGAACAATGGATTGTGTGTGTTTTTTACAATATTTAATTAATATTCATCCAAGCGCATTTTAGTTTTTTGGCACTTTAATTGGTAATACAGAAAAAATGGTTTATATTTTATCTTTAGAGTATTAAAAAAGTATAAAATAAAAACTCAAAAGAGTTTGAATTCATCTCTCATAATCAGACGGAAAAAATATCGGCATGACCGTGTTTGAAGTTTATTATTGGTCTTATGGGGGTAAAACATACTCGTTTTACTACAATTAGTTCTTAAAATACCTTGTTTTTACGTAAATATCTTTTTAAATTTTAAGTCAAATTTGATATTCTTTTATTTCGATTCAATTTACGTATTCAAAATTTTAAAAAGTAGATTTCGTATGTTAATGCCTTAAAATCCTTAGAAGTATCTTTATACTCTAATGAAGGTGTACAGTGAAGGATAAGGTGGGAGTACAGTGTCTCTGTCATTGTTGTTAAAGGATCATCCCCCTTCCCTTCACCCCACCACCTCACAGGTCTGTTTCTGACCTCGCCAGGTCAATAACTGACCATTACACCAGATGCTATGTATAGAATGTTATAATTTTCTCATCACTATTATACATACCTATTGTTTAGAAACCGGTTATAATTTTATTTTATTATTATTTTTAGACTTTTAGTGTTGCGATCTGTATAGCTTATTTTTACCATTCTCTAAGAAACAAGGTTTAATTTCAGCGTTAAGGCCATACATAAATTAATGCCGTGAGTGCCACGTTCTGTGTAAATACTGTATGCACTGCTGTGTCCACGGGGCCTTATTCGGCCATGTTCACTTAAAAAGATTCAATGTTATTGAGTAATTCTAAAACATCTGAACGGTCATTATCTGGACAACTAAAGAAATACCGAAGTATTATTAAGAATAAAATAGGCTTGAAATTGCTTGACTTTATAATACATTTCAATTTTGATTTATGTAGTGAAATATCTCGGATAAAACTTTTACATGAATTTGAACGGCCACAATTTTAAAAGTATTATTTGGTTAAGACTAGCTAACGAACTTATACACACAAAGTTTTTAAGTACTGTCTACTATCAAGTTAAGTTTGAATATGTTAGAAATTACACACATTATAATGATCATCATTATTTGTACAATGTTATTCTTATAGTATACTATTAAAACTGTAGATGGTCACTCTCTGGAAAACTTTAAGTGAAATATTACTTGAGAGCTCTGAAACTCTGTTTGGTTTGTCTATACTATGCATAATAACTGATCTGTAATCATTCATTTTCCAAATTTTGAACGATCGCTATCTGAAACCTTAAGAGGTATCGAGAAATGTGCAATAATACAAGTTGATTACAATTATCTGAAATTTGTTAAGGACGCGTAATTTTTGAGCTATATTAAAAATAATCCAGTTATAACTTTTTGTAGAAACGAGAATGGCCATTATCATGAAACCGTTTAATGGTTAAAACTAGTTAATGAATGTATCCAAACTATCTGCTTATCCTCTCCCTGGACCAAAATTGTCTCGATTAATTAAAAGATACGACAGTGACGATGTTGACAGTTATGTCCGCAATTTTGTTATACACTACTCAAAATATTATACGAGATTTTTCACGAGATTTAAAAAGATACGTAAAAGCAAACACTACTTTAAATGAGAATTCTAAAACACTTTTCCCTCTATGATGCATAATAACTTAGATGTAACCAAGGTTTATCCAAAATTTGCAAGTCTACAGTATTGACGCCTGAAGATGCGTCGAAAACAATTACAAGAATAAAAGCTGTTGTAATCGTGTCATTCTGCATATATATTAGGAAGTAGCTGCGTTAAAGTCATTGCACAAATTTGAATAGATGTTATCTTGAATAGTTGTTGGTTGAGACAAAAGATACACAAAATGTCATATAAACATAGGTTGAAGAATATCTCGTTTAGCCGCTACCCACCATTTTGTATTTTTATTAAAAACATATATATATATATATATATATATTTATAGATATATACATATATATATATATATATATATATATATATATCTATATATATAAAAATGAATGTTTGTATGTTTGTCCTTTATGGAATCGTGAACTATTGGACCGATCATGATGAAAATTTGTACGTATATGTATTTTCCCACGGAGAAGGTTTTATAAGCTATGCCCATCCCTTTCCCGATTCAGGATTCCGCCCCACTGGTTACAGAAATACCCATAAGAAATGCATTGCAGCAAACATATGTTAACGTCTTTTCAAATTTTTAATCAGCTGTTTCTTTGTAAACATATATTACACTTATAGTTTTAAAGCATAGAGTAAGCTTAAGAGAAACGACAAATTTTTGTTTTAAACTGTTTTTGCAATCACTGTTAAACATAGACTTTACTATCCAGATAATACAATTCAAATTTGACGTAAAAATTCACCTTTAACTGCAATATTTATTTAATATAAAACCATGCTCATGCTTGATCAGAAGAGTAATGCAGATATCATAATTACTATCTTACGTTGGCTACAAATATAAAGAATGTTATAAAATCAACCTTAGTTGTTTTTTTTGACAGAAGTATGGTTCTCAAAACTCCGTGTGTACATATTCTCTCGATCGAGACAACAAAGCAAGCTCAATCGTGGCATCGGAGATATAACTAACTAATTTAATCTAAAATTTATTATAGTAAAAAAAAAAAAAATTACTAAGTAATATAAGGACTTCGGTTCTTAAGATTTGCGTGCGAAGCCGTGGGTAACAGCTAGATAGAGGCAGGAATATGGTACATACCTTCATAATACGCCCAAGAGGCTCACGATGGAACGACTATCAATTATCTCAGCAATGTTTTAGAATGTGATAGAAAAAAGAATAAGTGAATATAGTGTACTGTTTTCAACGGGAAATTGCGTGCGAAGCCGCGGGCAACTTTTGCAAAAAAATTATTGAAATGCGCAGCAAAGCGCGCCGGGCCCGCTATCTATATATATATAAAAATTAATGTTTGTATGTTTGTCCTTTATGGAATCGTGAACTATTGGACCGATCATGATGAAAATTTGTACGTATATGTATTTTTCCCACGGAGAAGGTTTATAAGCTATGCCCATCCCTTTCCCGATTCAGGATTCCGCCCCACTGGTTACAGAAATACCCATAAGAAATGCATTGCAGCAAACATATGTTAACGTCTTTTCAAATTTTTAATCAGCTGTTCTTTGTAAACATATATTACACTTATAGTTTTAAAGCATAGAGTAAGCTTAAGAGAAACGACAAATTTTGTTTAAAACTGTTTTTGCAATCACTGTTAAACATAGACTTTACTATCCAGATAATACAATTCAAAATTTGACGTAAAAATTCACCTTTAACTGCAATATTTATTTAATATAAACCATGCTCATGCTTGATCAGAAGAGTAATGCAGATATCATAATTACTATCTTACGTTGGCTACAAATATAAAGAATGTTATAAAATCAACCTTAGTTGTTTTTTTTGACAGAAGTATGGTTCTCTCAAAACTCCGTGTGTACATATTCTCTCGATCGAGACAACAAAGCAAGCTCAATCGTGGCATCGGAGATATAACTAATTTAATCTAAAATTTATTATAGTAAAAAAAAAAAATTTACTAAGTAATATAAGGACTTCGGTTCTTAAGATTTGCGTGCGAAGCCGTGGGTAACAGCTAGATAGAGGCAGGAATATGGTACATTACCTTCATTAATACGCCCAAGAGGCTCACGATGGAACGACTATCAATTATCTCAGCAATGTTTAGAATGTGATAGAAAAAGAATAAGTGAATATAGTGTACTGTTTTTCAACGGGAAAATTGCGTGCGAAGCCGCGGGCAAACTTTTTGCAAAAAATTATTGAAATGCGCAGCAAAGCGCGCCGGGCCCGCTAGTATATATATATATAAATGAATGATTGTGTGTTTGTCCTTTATAGACTCAAAAACTATTTGACCGATCATTATGAAAATTTGTATGTATATGTATTTTTCCATGTAGAAGGTTTATATGCTATGCCCATTGATGTAACTTACCACCAGGAGGCGCTGCAAAATATATAAGTTATCAAAGCGCCTGCACATTGTAAACTACAATTACGAGATAGTTGTGTATAATAACCACACACTATGTGAAGGCGCTAAGTTTTTATGGATATTTGTCTTTCAAATGAATTTCTGTTTGTCTTTATATCTTGAATGTTAGACCACTTTATTATTAAGTACATGTACGTGTACAATGGCTATAAACATACACATTTGGCAGATTTTCTTGATAGTGTCAACAAGGTAAACTCTACATCGGCGTTGACAATATAATTCACTTGAACCAGAAGTGCCCATACACGAGCAAAGCTTTACAAAAAACGTGCGAAGCAGCGGGGAACAGCTAGTTATCTATAAAACTAATATTGCAACAAACAGCTGTTACCTCTGAAATGTAACATGTTTGGCGCTCCCGGTTTGTGCAAACGTTTTTTTTAAATCGGTCGTGCTCGCTCATGCATGACGGATATTGTTAAAAAAACGCCGTTGGAATGGTTATAAAATTTGAAAAATAGTTTGTGTCTTGTACAATTTTTATAATTTATGTAAAAATGCTGATGCCTATCAAAAGACAAAATGTTTGGTGACACCGGCTTCGGTAACGCATTGACGGATTTCGTCGAAACAAGTAACCGTTGGAATTGCAATATTATTTTTCAAATATTCAACACATAGTAAAAGTTTTATAACTATACTGTTTTTTGTTACTTGAATTTAGAATTTTCCGACAAACGTAATTTTGTTAATATTCAAGAAAATAACACAATTATTTTTTTAATGTTCTCCATATCTATATAAACCGATATGCCAAATTTGGTTCCTTTAGCTTACGTAATTTTAGAGATAATAATTTTTTAAACATAAAATACAAAATGGCGGCTAGCGACTAAACATTTCTACACCTATGTTTATATGTTAACATTTTTGTTTGAAACGATATGTAATATCAGCCACATAAATTTGTGACACCCTTTTGTGAACACGCTGTATATATTTGGATTCAAGTGAATGAAAAACACCATATTTTCATCTGTTTACAGGAAGAAACGAATTATATCTATTAATTATCACAACTTTGGGATTTCCATGATGTTCCACTTGAACCTTTCAGTTGTGATATGAAGATTACTGTATGATTGAGTGACTGCTTATCTGTGATTACTATGATTGTTGAATGGGACTTTTCGGGACATTTCGGCTGGTTATTTCCTTGTCTGTTTATTATTCACACAAGATGTACATAGATTCCTGCATTGGTTCATCTGTTAATTCAACGATATATTTCGACCCTGGATATATATCAAAACGTGTTAGTCGTTTTAAACATAAAATCTCTTTCATAGCATTACACGTCAAGAATCTCTTTAGTTAAAGACCTAGCATGTCATACCACTATAGTCATTAATTCCTGATTGTTTTAAGAAGCTGTGATATATCCGAAAGTGGTCTAAATTTGATAGAGTTCGACTAGAATTATCTATGCTCTTAGAAAAGAAAATTTAGTATGCTGTATTAAATTATAAGGCTAAACTGGAAGTTGGGAATTTTATTTCATCCACTAGAACGGAAGAAGACGCTTTCACAAACTAGAAAGAGAGATTTAACAAACTAATGTTCCTAATTCTGTGATTCAGCCAGTCGTATCTTTACGTGGAATGATCTCTGGAATTGTGGCCAATCATGTAGAGGAACATTGGATGTGGACCATGCAAATTCCGAGAATATCGGGGCGCTAATCCACAAGCTGCCACTCCCCGTTTGCTGTTTGTTCGAATTGTCTGTTCATTATATCGGCACGTCTGTTTCACTTAGCCAGTGAAGTGTGGTTTCAGCGTTAATAGTAATTATTATAACGGATTTTCTCTTTGGTCGTGCATTTACTTTTGAATGGCGATGAAACACTATTGATTTAAGTTCCTTGCATTTAACACTAAACTAAAAACATATTAATACAACTATTATTGATTCCTGAGTACTAAACTGCCTTCTTTGCATTGGAAACAAATGATTTCATGAGTAAGATAAATGAAACATGCAGAAGCTTTGGGAGTTGCATTGATCGCCACTTCTCGATGCATATTCTTAATTGATATTAAAAGAGCGAGAATTGTCCTGACATGTCAAAATTATCGAAACTTGATGTGTCTTAGATTGAACAGTCGTATAAATCTGAAGTTTCAGGCTTTGCTGAGGTATAGAAAAATACAAGCTTTTATCACACTTCTGCCAGACTATATTGAATATTTCTGAAATGGTTGAGGTTGTAATTGTATAAGACTAAAGTGGACTTCAAGACACGGTGTTAAACACCCTTTTTATTCCCCAAATGGCAATAGTCATATCGTCGGTCATCTTCAGGTAAATATATATGTTCTGTATATTGCAGAAAGATTAAGCAAGGATATGCAAGTGAGGAGGCGATAAAATTTATTTACTGTAAAGTTACTGTTAGAGAGGTTTAATGGATAAAGCGTTTCCAATGGAATGACCTTACCTATTATTCAGTCACATACAAAAAATACGCCTCATATGATTATCCAGCTTACAATGAGAGAATTCCATACTAATTCACAACTGTTTTATATTCTTCTAATGCAATTGCAACTTCGATGGCTCGTTTTTGTTCATTGTTACGAATGAAGAAATAAAAAAAGTATGTGGAAATGTTGTTGCCAAATTGTTCAATTTAAATTACATATTAGTGCCAAAATTTGAGAATTGTTTCCAAAATGTATTATACAAAAATGTCACATTCCTTGAAAGCAAATTTCAGCAGATTGTACACCCATCTCTTCTACGTAACGACTCACTTTGTTCAAATGAGTACACATAACTGAGCTCTCTGCAGTCATTTTGGCCTTCCTTCTCATTCGCGTCAGTAGAATTCTTGCTCGAAGACAATCCCTTGCTTGATATCCACATCGCTGCATGTCAGGGAGCCTCTCTCGTACAAAGAATACTATAACAATTCTCTGCCTGGATAAAACTGACACTCAATCTCAACCCACATATCAATTAAAACTATTAAATTTTAAACAGTAGTAGTAAAATGGACCGGAAAGAAGCATTAATTTGATTTATTTTGTAGGTACAGACAAAATATAGTTTCATTTAGTTTAACTATGTAACTTATATTACAAAAGATTGATTAGTTACATTTTGTTACAGTCTAAGACTAATCAGAAAGGAAATAAACTGAGAAGGAAATGGTTTGTTTAAAAATTATGTAAGTTTTTTATGTAAGTGTGCCAATCCGGGGGTAGGGTACGATAAGCGGACCCGGTTTTTTATATCGAAGAATGTAACCATCGATACCTAATATTCTCATCTCAAATCCTAACTATAAAAAAGTATCTATAATCCTCAACAATAATCATGTGTTTTAAATTAAAATATGAATTTAATATTTACAATAATACAAGTAGTTACAATAATATCAAATAAATTATTATAATAACAATTAGGAAAACTAAAGACGACCATATTTGCTCCTCTCACAGTTACAGTTGTTTCTTTCCCACAAATTTCACATAAAGGGTTTTTCGGTACGAGTCCAACATGATGAAGCCACAAAAAACATGTCTTATCATCTTTCAAAGCAATGTCGTGTAGTTTTCTAACATTGACTGCCATTTTTAATAATCAAATGTTATTTATGTAAAATTTAAATATTACCTTACGTGTATTATTTGAAAGTGTTTACAGCTGTTGATATAGATGATTTAAGTAATTTGTTAAAAGTAATTAATTAGTATCGATTGATTATATCGATGGTTATGATTAAGTAATATCGTTTGTCAATTTCGATATAAAAACCGGGTCTGTTTATCGTACCCTACCCAAATGAATTTTTGAGGTAAAATATTTTATTATGTCACATCACGAAACACATTTTCCGCTGTATTAATTTATAAATGTATAATGTATAAATCATACCAAATAATTTTCTTTTGAAATACAGGCTTGTTTCATAATTAGCTTAGTAAAAAGTTAATTGTTTATATTATCAGCGTATTTTAAATTATACACTTTTCTATGTTGTTTTATTTTGCGTAATTTTAGTTTCAACTTATTTTTTGTATAATTGACTTTCTGTCTTTCTATCCGCAGGATATCTCGAGAGTAAAATAAGTTCGATTTGAAATGTTGCATGAAACCTCAGCGAAGCCTGGCGTGGCGTAGGCTACTTCTACTTTGTATATATTTATCACCTATTGTAAAAGCGTACTTTCTTAAATGTGTATCTAATATAAAGTAAAATTTAATAAGGAAGAGATTTAGAAATTAATACCCATTAAAATCATTAAATAATAAATTGCCTGTAAGAGGATTAAGAACATAATGTACCCCTACAAAATATATAATTTTTTTTTAATTTGTATTTTACTATTATGTAGGAGACACATGTTCTTAATCCTTTAAATACCAATCTTTCTTATATTTATAAGAAAACATAAATGATAAGAGATTTGATCAGTACAATACGATAGATGCATAAAAGCCAATTAAGTACCTATGCTATTTCTCATAATTTTTCTTATAGTTGATTTTTATACATTGTTTGAAATAACTAGAAAAGGTGTTTTGTGATTACTTGATTAAAGATCTAGTTTCTGATTACTAACAAAGTGAATGTACAGAGTTCAATTGTGGGAGTGCCGATGGTCGAGTGGTCTAAGACGTTGGACTTTGAGTCTGAGTTAGAGATAGCGCAGGTTCGAATCGTGTCTGTGACCGTTGCCCTTTTTATAGTACCATCGACCTTGTAATGTATCGACTCTCCCTCTTATTCTGTTTGATAAGATCCTCGCACAGGCCAGTGGTCCATGAGGATGGGCAGAATAAGGCATAAAAAAGGAGACCGGC
This sequence comes from Homalodisca vitripennis, assembly GCF_021130785.1. Taxonomy (NCBI): domain Eukaryota; kingdom Metazoa; phylum Arthropoda; class Insecta; order Hemiptera; family Cicadellidae; genus Homalodisca; species Homalodisca vitripennis. The sequence continues at coordinate 65,705,746 of NC_060210.1, read as the reverse complement.
TTCTCCTTTTAATAAAAAAATAAAGAAATGTGTTGGTCTTTAAATAAGTACTATAGGGCATTGGTGCCATTTAGACTATTCAGGGCCGTTATCATACAGGTCTTCACGGAACATTTACCCAGGCCCAGCCATGGAAGCTTGACTAAACGGACCCAGCCAATTGGAAGGGCCGAGTTTACACTTAAGTGTTAAGCGTAGTGAGTATATCTGTTCCAACGTGCCGTAGAGTACAGGTTTAGAATTGTAAGTACACTATTATTTAATTTGATCAGTGATGTAGTTCAGTACAAATTCACTGTACGTTAGGACTTTGTCTGACCAATGTTTTTCATTATACGGAATTACCTTTGCCTAGTGAATTTATTTTAATTGTATTGTTTTTCTTGTAAATCTATAATTTAAGAGGTGACTATCAAAAAAGCATTATTTAAAAGTCAATGTCCAAGAAGTTTAAAATTCCTTATACTTCTTAATTATAATTGTATCATCTTTATTTATAAAGTTACTACGTTGATTTTATAATTTTTAGGTGTGGTACTAAATATTTGTTTTAATTTAAAGTATTAATGGCATCTTTAATTGAAAAACTTATTGATATTGACCAGAAGGAAAGGGGAACCGGTCATTCTATGTTACACGAGTCTGTCAAAGCTATCTACGAGTATTTGACAAACAATTGAAGTAAATAACCAATTGAACAGTGCGCTGTGCTTAATATCATCAGTTACTAATCATTTAATATTTGTTGCTCTTTCCGGGTGATGGATTAAAATAAAAGGTCTGAAAACATAACATTTCTAAAAGAAAGTAAATATCATTTCAAAACGTATGGTAGGTTTTTATTTTAATTAACTAATTTCAAACATTTTCAGCACGTATTTTACGATACAAAACAATAATACCTTGGAGTTTACATAGCAGTTTTTAATTGAATAATTTCTTCAATATTAATATTGAAAGTGTTGCGAGTTGATTTTTAAGAACTTATCCCCATAGCAGCTTTTAAAAACACTAATATTGCAAGCCTTTATCAGTTTAAATCAATAATAAATTAACTTTATTTACTTCAAGATTAGATAGGGATAGGAAATAACTTAGTAAGTTTTCCAGAACAGCAAAGCTTAGAAAAATGTAGTTTATTTACAAAAATAAGCAACAATAAATTTGTTATTAATTTAAAAACTAAAATATATATATATGTATACAAATGAAACTGACAAAATGTATAATGACAACACATACATTAATAATAAACAAGACTTATTTCAATGAGATTCGTTTAAATAACGTCTTATAACTGACAAGTTATTTTAAAAATTACATTAGTAAAATATAATTTTAAAACAGTACACTATTAATTAACAATTTTAAAATTAAGTGAGTTTAGTTGATCCTATTGCATGTTCATTGAAAAATGGTACATATTACGTTACTGATAGTGTTAAACGAAGAGTTAAACAGGTTCAGGCGAAGTGAAATATGCAGTTGACCCTCTTGTATGTTCAGTAGAATGAATAGGCCTCTGTGATGATACTGGAGGAACTGTGGAATGAACAGGTTTAGGCGAAGTGGGATGTGCAGTTGATCCTCCTGTATGTTCAGTAGAATGAATAGGCCCTTGTGATGACACTGGAAGATCTGTGGAATGAACAGGTTCAGGTGAAGTGGGATACGCAGTTGATCCTCCTGTATGTTCAGTAGAATGAATAGGCTCTTGAGATGACACTGGAAGATATGTTGAATGAACAGGTTCTAATGAAGTGGGATACTCAGATGAAGCTCCTGTATGTAATGTAGAATGAATAGGCTCTTGAGATGACACTGGAAGATCTGTGGAATGAACAGGTTCAATTGAAGTGGGATACGCAGTTGATCCTCCTGTATGTTCAGTAGAATGAATAGGCTCTTGAGATGACACTGGAAGATCTGTGGAATGAACAGGTTCAATTGAAGTGGGATACGCAGTTGATCCTCCTGTATGTTCAGTAGAATGAATAGGCTCTTGAGATGACACTGGAAAATCTGTGGAATGAACAGGTTCAGGTGAAGTGGGATACGCAGTTGATCCTCCTGTATGTTCAGTAGAATGAATAGGCTCTTGAGATGACACTGGAAGATATGTTGAATGAACAGGTTCTAATGAAGTGGGATACTCAGTTGATCCTCCTGTATGTTCAGTAGAATGAATAGGCTCTTGAGATGACACTGGAAGATCTGTTGAATGTACTGGTTCAGATGAAGTGGGGTATACAGTTGATTCTCTTGTATGTTGAGTAGAGTGTATGGGTTTTTCCGACGATATTGTGAATTTGGTAGAATCTAAAGGGATGAATGACGTGCGAAGCGCTGTTGGTACTTCTTCTCGGGTTTCATAATTGAACCATTTGTTTAATGGTACATTGATGCCTGTACGTTTGCGTTGGACCTTTGAGTTAGATGCAGAATGACCAACTAAGAATTGATTTTCGTCTACATCTCTTTGGTTGTTGTATTTGGATTCAGCGATGCTTCGTCCTTGGCAAGAAGTAACCTGTAAATAATAAAATCAATTAATACATAGCCTATTGTTTATTTCACTATTAGTACTTTAACACTTGCTCTTTTCTCATCGCTACTGATTCAGAAAACGACTTATGTAAGCAATAAAAACAAACTGGTTTTCTATTTGCTAGGATTAATTGTAAAGAACAACTGATTTGTTTTCGTAGATGATAAAAATGTTAGGGGTTTCTTATGTTATTAAATAAATTATTAGTATGGAAAAGATCTGAAATATAAAGTATGAAAGTTCCATTATATCCTGAAACGTGTAATGTAGTATTGTACAGTCTGAACATTATTACTAACAAACTTTATTACATATATCAGCTTATGATTGACATAATTGGTTTTGCGATGAAATGCATGTTCAAATATCACTTTTGAGTTATCATTATTTTTATTTATTACAGTTTGATACATTTACAGAGTATAAAAATCTGACTAAAAACTCACGAAAGGTACAAGCAGTTTTTAAATTCTCCTATTTTTGTAAAGAAATTGTCATTTTGTTGATTGGTTTAGTCGTTTGGTTGTGGTAGTTACTATATAAATCATTCTTATCGATCCTATATCCATACTATCAATAACAACGGAAATTATTAAAAAATTAAACGATCGCCATATTGAAAAATGATATACCAAGTTGGCCATGATCTTAGCCGGGATAGTTATAAAAATACTTGTAGTAAGTTTCAACTTATTTGG